>NC_134370.1:33307196-33610227 GCF_035582795.1 Mycteria americana
GGAAGGTCAGCATCAGCTTTAAAAAAAAACCTTGTGAGATTATCAGAGTTTTCCCCTGTCTTTGGAAGATACCTGTGTTAAGTGGGTGACAATGGTAGTACTTATTTATGAGCTTCTGTAGGATGTGTAAATAGACACACACAAACAAAAACCACACACACTCTCTTCCACATTTTATCTCTCTCTCAAGATCACACTGGTCTTCTGGATTTTTCTTCAAATCTCAGCTCACCCTCTATTTTTGCCAATGCAAATTTCCAAGGATAAATAACAGCGCTTACTGTTGTGAACCTATAAAGATCAGAAACTAAAAACTGTTAGGTTTGAAGATTCCAGCAACTTGCAAAATGACCTATATCAAAATGACAAATCTAAGTCCACACATAGGGAGCAAAGAGAGTTTGAATTATCATTATTCCCCTTGAAGTTCTACAGAAATAATAGATTTTTTTCTGGCAAAAACCAAATTAAGTTTGGAATAAAAAAAAAATCCCAGTTTTGTTGCTTTTTCCCATTTAAAAAAATAGAGTATTTGAAAGAAAAACAGATCCTTGTATTGCTCTTCCTCCCCACTTTTTTCTTTTTGGTCCTCCTCCATAAACATGAGAGAGGAAGCCTGAGCCATGAAGGAAAAGCTTGGTCCTGCAGTGGAACTGGCAGAGGTCTGGAGGCATCACAGGGCTCCACACCTGCCCCTTGGGCACCACGACAACATTGGTACTTTCAGCAGGACTCGCAAGAACTCGTGACATACTAACAACCAGCAAGAGGCTGAGACAACTGTTATTCACAAAAGCAGTTTTTTTCAGTGAATAGATGCTAATAAATCAATATGTACTATTCTCTCTTTTTTTATGTTTGACAGATGTGAGAGTCTTTACTAACATATATCCTGAAAAAATGATACAACTTTTAGGACACCAAAAATTTTGAACTATCTGTACACATCCAGCTGATACTGAAGTAATGCTTGACTAATAATAATAAAGACATTTCTCCTCGATTGTAGGCTATGGATCCCTGGCAGGACTCGTTATGTTCTGTGTTTTAGAAACAAGCGCTACTTAGTAAATATGTTATTTGGATCTCAGCCTGCCCAGGAGGCCCATCCACCAACAGAGAAGAGGAAGATGACTGCATGGTCTCCGTCCCAGGTGTCTCTGCTTTATAGCCATCTTCTCCTGTCCAAACTCCATGGGCAGTGCTGCTGCTCAGGCCAAGGTCTGAGACAAGGTCTGACCAAACTCCAAAGTGGCAACAAAATGAAGAACATATTTTAACCTTATGTATCACTCTGTCTCTTTCTTTCAGTTCCGTTTCTATTTATTCTTCCTTTTTATTAATTTAAGGGTTTCATTACGTGGCAGCAGAAAATCTCTTAAAAGCCCAAACACCCCTGTCTCTTATTGTGGAATGCAAACAAAGCAATGATATCCACTGTGCAGACTCAGGAATAGGACCGGCCACTTTACCGAGTTACACTATTCTCTTTGTTTTCCTATGACCTTCTTAGTGTCTCAGGATTTGACATTGCTTAGGAAATCCAAGGTGCCTCTCTTTTACTGCAGTCTGCCTGTCAGTACTGATGCAGGCAAGAAAAAGAACGAAAGGTCCAGTCCTTGTGAACAGCCATGGAACCTGTTGCTACCAGGGGAAGCAGCATTAAGGAAAGGAAATTGAAGCTGAACAGGAAGGGAGGGAAACGCAAACTTGCCCAGTTCAGTCCACGAAATAAGTTCCCAGTGGAAGACTTGAGACTATGCAAATTATATTTAAAAAGGTCAGAAAAATTCTTCCTGGTTCACATTTTTTCAAATTAAAATGTCACAAGAGACCATCATGGATGTCTTATGGGAAAGAGGCTAGGATTAGCACAATAATGCATATACTAAATAGGGATTTTCTGACTTCCCTCATTCTATAACAGTGCTGTAGGAGAGACACAGCTCTGTTAAAAGCATTCCCACCATATCCATCCGTATTGCCATGACTGATTCATGGCAAAGAAAAAACAAACTAAATATCCGTATAATTGATTCCCACTTTTCTATCTGTCTAAAAGAAGGTTACAAAATTGCTTGATTACAACAGGTACCAAGGAACATACATGACGCTCCTGAAAGTGGCTGTTTGTAAGAGACATATAAAACACTATTACAGAACAGAGACATAGCCTCATATGCTCTGAAAATACAACATTTTGCATGTTGGCTCACTTCTGCAAAGCTTGGTGGTAAAGATCTTAAACTTTTTTTTTTTTTTTTCCTATGTCAATTCTTGCCTGTTCAGTAATATGTACAAAACCCTCAGCTTTGGTAAAATAACATTTCCTGAGCCCTGCCACTGGGCTTTGGCGGGAAGCAGAATTAAAAAAACACACTCTGAAGGTTTCTTCACTCCTGCCAGGACTGCTCTGCTCAATGGAAGCAGCCTGTGGATCTGTCCTGACTTGTAACAAAGTACATTGATGTCCTTCCTATCTGCATGCTTTCCTGCAAGGTTAGTTTCACCAAGGACCATGTCCACGGATGTGTCAGTGTATTTGTGGAACAGACATATCTCATGCCGAGCCACAGTTCTCACTGGGCTGCAGCCGTTGACACTGGGAAGTAAAGGAAACGCAAAGGACTCCTACCTCTAGCACTGGTATAACTAATCCTTTTTCTCATATTCCTTTGAAGTCAAAAGGACTGCAAGTGGTGACAATTAAATGCCATTCTGTCTGTTTATAGTATCTTTTCCTTCCAAACAAGATGGAAGAAAACATAAATGTGGATAGGCAGGAATTGACAGACTGTGTTTGAAAACAGGATGCCTAAGTCTCCTAAGTCTTTAAGTCCCCAACTCTCTTCCCTGCTGCTTTCAGATATTGTCTATGGCTTGCTTTTCCAGTGATGTGACCTTAGCAGCTTTGCTCCCTTGGGCCAGCCTACTCGCTGTGCCATCACACACAGCCCACTGGTCCACAGGAGTGAGTCAGGCAGCTGAGTACAACTCTCAATTTAGCTAAAAGTATCACTTGATCTCCCAGTACCTCGGATATGTAGCAGTGTGTTTACTTCAGAGACCCCCTAATCAACTCTCTCCAGTAACCCAGCAGTCTGAAAGAGATTTATCTTCCTGTCTCAGGTCCCTGTCAGGCAAGTCTAAAGTGCAGCCTGTCCATCTGTGACTCTCAATATTAGCTCATTCAGACAACCACTTGTTTGGAAAAGTACATCAAGACACTAGACAGGGGAAAAAAAAAATCTATCTTAAAGCAAACAAAATAACTAACCAACGCATAAATACGACTGAGGTCAACAGCGGAGTAAGTGAAAATGCAAGTGTCAGACACCTTTTCCCAAAGAAAACCAGAAGAAAAAAAAAGAGTGTAATCTACTACAGCAAATTAAGAGAGGTCATTTTTCATCTGCATGCGTCTAATATCCTCACCTTCTTTAGTGGGAGGAATGATACAGCATTATCTTTCACAAGGAAAAAAAGAAGTAAGGACCAGCTATTTATTCTTTCTCTAGAGTTTGAACTATCAACACTCTTTCACAGCTAAACATCCATCACAGCTGGTTTTGTACCAGTGAAGCTGCACTTCAAACGAAGCATTAAGGGTAACGCAGTCACCAAAAACAATTACTATTCAGCTGTGCTATCTGCTTGCCTAGAAAGCTATCAGAAACTTTTGATCAAAAGGGTGTTGCACCAAGTCTGTTTGGGGTATGACCAAGCTCCTCTAGTTTGACCAGCCCCTAATTAGCAGTCCTTTTATAGTTATAGGTACTAGTGCTGAGTGGATTAGTCAGATGATGATCTATGTTCATGAAACATAACTGCTAGTCTCTGGGCTACATGAGAAAATTTAATCACCCAGTCCCAGTGCAGTTCTTCTCCAGTCTTTCAATTCTGGATTTATCCCCCTAAAATTGCTTTTCCTGAGAATTTTACAGCTGGCTAATTGACTTTCTGTTCCTTCTCTTGCACTGTGCATGAATAAGGTCTCTTCAGAGTTCTGCTAGCGGCTCTTTCCTTTAATAAAAATATTGTATTGTATTCATAAACTACTTGGATGGAAGGAAGGTTTGCAAAAAACACAGCAGTATTTAGAAGAGGAATAATCATTGAAGAGATACTGAGCATTATATAATCTTTACTAGACCTCTACTTCATGCCAAAATGCCCAAGACATGGCTAAGGAGGACTGGATTCTATCATATGCTGAAATGACAACCTAAGTGTCAAGAAAAATTGACAGAAAAAAATTTATTTGCCTTTCTTCTTTTCTCTCTTTTTTCTCTTTTCTCTTCTCCTCTGTTTCAGTATTTGATTAATTCTGTTACGTGATTCCATAAAAAAACTTTGATTGTCTTTCCTCAATTTATTTGACACATAAATTTGTATTTCTCAAATGTTATGGAAATTTGCATTGATTATTAGAAGAATTTTGATCACGGGTGCATTTGATGTTTTATGGTGACTGATAAAGAGGTAGAGTGAGTGTCCAGGATTCCAGGAAGCACCCTGAGGCTTTCCCACTGTGGGTAACAGCCTTGTTATGAAGTGGACTTTTGGGGTAAGGAAGGGAATGAACCAGTGAAAGCAACCCACGTTGTAGGCTATCTTGTATCTGCATATGAATCCAGCAATGAAAAAATATAAAAATGCAAATGATTCATTGACAATTACACAGTCATCTTTATGTTTCAGAGCCAGAGCTGAAGTGCAGCCCTTCTTTCTGCCTTTCCAAAATGTATTTCATTGAATGTTCATTTCACGTTTCGGAGACCATCTCCGCATCCATAAAAGCTGGGCACCACTACCGTACTCAGCGTCAGACATACTGTGTGTGTGTGTGTGTGTGTGTATCTATCTATGTTATTACATAAAAGAAACATCTTTCGATATAAAGATTTTTAAGGAACTTCCAGCTTCTGGAATATTGTTCTAGATCAGTGCTTGAATTCTTTGACTAAAAATGCACTTTCCTCATGGATTTTTCCTGAGCATTTTTTCCCTTCCACAGATCCCAGAATTACATAAAAGCAGCATTTTGTGTGGCATTTGGGCCTTTTTATGTCTTGGCTTCATTCAAAACAAGAAATTTAAACTGCATGTGATGGAAAGGTGATCAACTGAGGAAATGCTCTGCTGCTTCCACAGAGAAGTTTCTCCTGTCCTGCTCAGACTGCCTTTTAACTCTGAAGGAACAGACGAGCTAGATCTTACTGACCTTTTCTTCTAATATGGACATTCAAGATGAGGTCTGATACTGATTTTAATTTGGGAAAAATTGTACCTCTGGCACCAAGTCCTTAGTTCAGAACATCTGTGCAAAGGCTTATGAGCTCTGCGGGGCGGTCTGAGTTATTTCTAATGACCATTTAAGTGTCTAACTGTTTCCTGTTACAGCTGTTTTCTCTAAAAACCTTACCTGACCATGAGGTTTCCAGGGAACTAGATGGTGACAGATTACTTTTTTCCCACTAGTTTCTTTAAAAAGCAGTGTATTAAACAATGAGTAATAGTTTGCGAAGTCTCTGGAGTCAGGTAACTTGTCTGCTTATACAGATAGGTGGTAGATTTCTTTTTCAAAGAAGATGGTTACCATGAGGCTCAAAAATATTCTCAAAACTCTCTTCAACATCCAGATATAGCAGAGGTCAGTGACAGAGAACAGCCCTGCTTGCTGTTGAATGTGAGAAAGGGCACTTTCTTGGAAACACAATTCTGCTCCTTGTTGTATGTGAGACATCCTATTGACCAGGAGGTGGGTAAATAAAGGGAACAGACTGATTGGGGTATGGGCATGTATGAAGATGTTGTTCCTGCTTTCCTGCGTCCTACTCTCTGTTGCGTCAGGCAGATAAAGAAGAGGGAGCTGTAAATAGCCCAGAGAATATGGAAATGAGTTTGTGCCAGCAAAAAGCATCCAGGAACATATTGACTTTAAAAAGACAGAGCCCCCTCTGCCCCACCGCTTTCCCCCGCAAAATCAGAAAAATATTATGTCTTTGACTCATGTGCTGCTATTTTAGTAATTAATGTATCTACCACATCAACACATTTCAAGCTTGAGTACATATAGTACATCTATTGTTCTTAGAAACACTCTCAAATAGACAGTACAACTACTTATCTTTCCTATATCATATTCACAATAAATGTTTTTCCCCTTATACAACAATTACTTGTACTGTATCCGCATTATGTATGCACCTGAAGAAAAATGATATGATTACTGTTTAGCTGGTTTTAGCATGAGTAGCCTGGAGGATTGTATTTTATGATACATTTCTAATCACTGTATCATGGTAAAATGACATGGAACAAGTCTGGAGTTGGGGCTAATCATCTAACTATGGACAGGGTTTGGCAGGGATGCTCCTGATGCTGAATTACTGGTTTGGAAGTCAGCATTGATTTCCTGGTCCCTTGCTTGCTGCAGGGAGAAGAAAAACCAGCACTGAGCTATTTTAGGCTACTAAAAGAGCAAGAGGCTCAGGAGGTGGAAAAACGCCAAAATGGTCTGTTAAAAATGAATGTGCTACTTGTCAAATTGGCATTAGTCAACTTTTTTTGAGCTCTTGTTGTTCCCTCTTGTCAGCAGTCTGAAATGGGTGCACAGAATTGCCTAGCCACTGCAGTGCCCCTGAACCTTGAATCTCTCCCTTTCCAGCTCTCTCCAGCTCCTCCGTTTGGGCACATTTACATCACATCTTTGCTACCTCTCTTGCTGTGAGACCCTTTGTGCCAGATGCAGGTGTTTAGGGTGGGATCTTCTATCATATGTATGTGGTGTGGATCCTGGAGTGCACCATACTGCAATCAGTACAAGAGCTTCACTAGAAGAAATAGTCACACAGAATCACAGAATCGTTTAGGTTGGAAAAGACCTTTAAGATCATCAAGTCCAACCATAAACCTAACACTGCCAAGACCACCACTACACCATGTTCCTAAGCACCTCATCCAAACGTCCTTTAAATACCTCCAGGGATGGCGACTCAACCACTTCCCTGGGCAGCCTGTTCCAATGCTTGATAACCCTTTCAGTGAAGAAAAATTTCCTAATATCCAGTCTAAACCTCCCCGGCGCAACTTGAGGCCATTTCCTCTTGTCCTATCACTTGTTACCTGGGAGAAGAGACTGACACCCACCTCTCTACAACCTCCTTAGCTAAAGCCCCGTACCTGACCCACTCACACCTTGGCATGCAAACCAGCACGTCCCCCATGACTCCACAAACTTCCTCTGTCCTCACACACCCCTCACTGTGGCAAACCTTCACCCTTACCCTTTGACTGCAGAAGTGGTCCCCATCACGTGAGGGCAATAAAGATTGGGAACCACTGGTTAGAGTTATTCCTTTAACACGGCACGCTGGAAGATAACCACTGTGTTTTAGTGCTTGGCGTAGAGCAGCAGTGAAAAACACAACCATGCTGGTAATGCTGAAAGCAAGCATAAGTTGCATTTTAGATCTCCATGGTGGACTCAGCCTTTGCTATTCAGAAAAAGCTCTAAGCCAAGGAGTCTGACTGAGGGCTGTCTCATTCACTGTCAGTATTAACACAGCAGCGTGGAGCAACCAGAGCTTCTGCCTGATGCTGTAACAATGGGCTCCAGCTGACTCTCACTCTGAAAGACAAACCTTCCCCAAGTCTTTGTCCTCCTGATACATCATTTGCACTGTCATCATCTGGTGCTAAGTCAACTACTCTGGCTGTGCCATATTCTGGCACTCAGCCACCATAATCCACTGCATTTGTTGTGCGGGAAGGCCTCAAATTGAGTCATCAAATACTAAGTCTGGGCCTTTCAGTACCATCTGAGAGGACTGTTTTACTCCAGGCCTCAGTTCTGATGTAGTCAATTTCCAGGGACTCAGGCTAGCCTCATAAAATTTCTCTTCAGCCTAGATTTTTCTCTTCAGTCTTAACAAGCCACTAGTGGTCCTGTTCTTTGTTCTTCCTTTTGTAGACTTTATTTTAAAGCCATACTACATAAATGCTTCATTTTTACATAATGAGCAATGCTCCAGAAACTACTGTAATACAGCATCCTCGAGCTGGAAACAGAAAATGTTCTTTAGCTACTCTGTCAGAAAGAAGTTTATCTCCTGACTGCCACTCTCCTTCCTAGTACCTGTTGCATGCAGATACACTGCAGCTTAAAGCCTTCTGCAGTAAATCTGAATGAATAGTAAAACTAGCCTATCTCTGAGGACAGCTAGCTCTGCTGCGTTTTACACTATGCCACATCATATGTGTAGATTTGCTCCACTGAGTGAGTATTAAAAGATGTCTTCGGCATTTCTGGAAGTTTTTGGCTTTGGTAGGACAATTCCACTCTTTCCTTTAGGGTTTCTTCTTCGTTTGTGTTATTCCTGCCACTGCACTTCACTGTGAAAACATTCAAAACCAAAAATTTTGTTTAAACTGGTTCCCAGGTGCTGGAACTTGATTGTCCTTACTGTCAAAGCATTGCACTGATTTCTGATGAGGGCCAAATTGTGGCAATCTCCCAAAACAATTCCCATGCACAATTTATGAAGTAATATGCGCTGGAAACCATTCCCTGTGGCAGTACGCATGCACCCGCCACAGTTTGGAGGCTGAGTTTAATCGGGAGGACTGGTCATTCCGAGCAGCTGGGCTCGGAGCCAGAGGGTGCTTCTGTGCATGTGTAATTTACTAATACAGATGTGGCCAAAGAGCGCTTCATTCAGTGCCTTCCACTCACCTGTTTATCTCGGTGCAACACTTCTGTCGTATGCAACAGCCTGTTCCAAATGACACTCTTCTACACACATAGCCAGCATAAATCTGTCCACGTGAGAATTACACTAAGTTTCTATCAATTTCATTGACTGTGGGACTAGGTATACAGCCTCTCTGTTGACCCTACTATCTGGCACTCAGCAAGACAAGCAATCAGCACTAAGGGTTTTGGTGTGGTTATCTGTGTGTAATACCAGGTTCTGACTTGCACCAACATTAAGAACTGCAGGCAAAAATTGTTCACAGTCTTGTTTTCCTCTCCCTTCACACTGGGTAAACACAATCAGGATGTGAAAGAGGAGTGAGCAGTGTTTCCTTCTGCACCCTATTTCAGTGTAGGTACCACATAGCCACCAGGACAGGCTTGAGTCCCTAATCCCTTCAGCCTCTCCTGTAGCCTTTAGTATCCTGCTTGCTTAGCTTGATGCTGATGGCACTCATGGTGCACAGCTGCAACAAGAGGAAGAGAACTAAGCTCCATTAATCAAATCCAGCCTTATACTCCAAATGTTTTTATTTAGATGTTACTTCCCAGAGGAAGTCTGAGTCTCTTTTGTAATGCCCTTTCATCCAAATACACTTAAGAAGTAATGACAGTTCATCCATCTAGTCCTACGCCTTTCTTTTTATATATGACACAGCAACAGTTCTAAGAAACTGCTGTAGTAAGAGATATAGAGTAGGAATATTGTTAGTCTCTTCACATTTACCTTTAGAAGGCAATTTTAGCTTTGTTCAAATATGTCTGCTAAAATGTCTGATGAACGCTATAGAGAGAAGTCTGTCAAAAATCTCCATTTCTCTGCCTCCTTTGCCTTCCCCAGCCAGTTTTTCAATCAGACTACACACTGGATCATACAAATATATAAGAAGCTTCCAGCGAGTGCTTTTACCTCAACCTATTTGTGCAGATGAGAGGTTTCTGTGGTAATATATGTATGAGTCATATCTTGCTTTTATCAGGAGGGACCTACTCAGCATATAAATAGGGAAGATCTTACTTGACATTGCTGATATTTCTATAAGAGAAAAGAAGGAAAGCTAAAAAGATTCTTTCCTTGAAAAAAATAAACACAAGCCCAAGCCATTGCACACTTTTGACATATATCAAAAAAAGAGCAAATAAAATGAAAACATGTTCTTTTTCCCTGGGATACCTTCAAGAGAAGAGTGATTAAGGCGTTAGAATTATGCCACAGAGGAAAGTGTTTGAAGGGTTGCTGATGTTAGAACACGCTATGGCAATTCAGAGTCCCTGAATACATGGAAGAAAAATAGCAGTGACATGTCATTCAAATGTGTTGCAAGTTCTTTAGGAAAGTTACCTTAGCCTTTCGCCTGTGGATAAAAAACTACAACTACAACTAAAACCTTGACTACATACTGAGTGGGGCATACATCCTGTGCATGTGTGCAGTGCCACATACCCTACCCTCATTTCAGAGGCAGAGACATAAAATGAATGAGAAGGATGTTCCAGCTCATGAAATTTTGCAGACTCCAAAGGAATACCTGTGGATGTCAGAAAGTTCCAAGAAAGGAGGCAAACCTAAACTCCAAAATCTGAAACTCATTTCTGCAGTTTGAGACCTCTTAGTTTCTATGAACTGTTACTCAATGCCTGTTCTCCTGATGCAAAATAGGATAGGGCATATAATGGAAATCACCTGCTACTTTTCCAAGCACTTTGGAAATGAGCACAGAAATATCTTTGGATACCACTCAAAGGGAATCATAAGGTATTTATTAATTACTTGAATATCAGAGGACCAAGTTCTTAAAAAGTATGGCCAAAGGAATAGAAAAGATCTTGAAAAGTAAGTGTTGGTTCAGAAAATACAGACTGATAGGGACAAATAACAATGATGGAAAAAATCCATATACCTGCACGTCTCACTCTCTGGAAGTAGAAAGAATGGTCCATAGATTCTCCTCTGAGTAAGCATCTATTCTAGAGCTGCTATCAATGACTACATTACAAAAGGTCACTATTAATTCCCAGCAATATTACGTGCCTGGCTCCTGTGACTCAGTGTCCTGCATAGTATAAATGATGATGTTTGTGCTGTGAAGCTAAAGAACCATACCGATAGAGGATGTTGTATGGCCACCGTACTAGATACATTGTGTTCAGTGTGCAAACCTGACAGTCTCCAGGCCAGCAATATATAATTCAGAGCTTCTCTCTCTCCTCTTTCCTCATTTGTTAAGTGAAAGAGAGCAGAAAGTGACAAAGGAGACAGGGAAGGAGCTACTTGCATGACTATATGGAGAAACAAGCGTGTTTAGCCATCCTGTGCTGTCTTCCACAGCTCAGCTACAATGTACTTTTTAAAGACTATAGATGGGTGTTTCCAAGGCCACTGTCAGGGAGCCCATCATCAAGTGACAGGCTAATCTCTATGCTGCCACTGATAGAAGAGCTCACACTGCAGTCCTGGTGTCAGCTTCTGTAGTTGTAAGCTGAATATATTCCTTGATTTTAAAAGGTCACTTAGTGTGAACCCTTTTAGCGATAATAATTCCAAAAGGGAAGTGTGCTAATGTATATCCAAAATAATGCCAAGCTCTTCAAGTGTATATACTTGGAATATTGGCCAAGGGAGGTGGAAAATTCTTCTTTTCACTAATTTCAGCTTCCAGTTGGATGTCTTACCCTCTCTGACCTCTATTTTCTCCAAAATTTCAAAATCATAGGGTCAAGCAAAACCAGCTCTAAAAAGTCCAGGGCCATTTATGCAAGGGCTTCCCAGATGAAACTACTGCTGCCTCTACAAAGTGCGTAAGATGCAGACAGGCACTCACTGGGAGAGACTGGCCTCCTATTCTTTCCTGTCACTTCACATCTTAAAAAGCTATCTCGATGTGACATAGAGAATTTAAAAGGACAAGTTAATTCCATTTAGAAATAACTCTATTATTCATCACACATTTTCTGTGGTTTTGTCCTTTTGTTTTTAATACTAAGAAAAGTTGTGTAAATATTGGGCTGTTTGTTTCTTAATTAATTTTTC
Organism: Mycteria americana; assembly: GCF_035582795.1. Lineage (NCBI taxonomy): Eukaryota > Metazoa > Chordata > Aves > Ciconiiformes > Ciconiidae > Mycteria > Mycteria americana. Next base: position 33,318,986 of record NC_134370.1, read on the forward strand.
CTTGGCAGTTTATCCCTAATCTATCGCTGTAACTAAAGTTGTCAATTAATTTATTGGATTAATTTAGCCTTTTTCTTGAAAAAAATGCATTTTGGGGAACATGCTTGTTATTGAGGAGGATTTGCTAATATTTTCTTTTTACAATTTTCTGCACAAAGCTTATTATAAGTTTTTAGGTTTAAAATGGTAATGATACTAACATATTTTATCTCAAATTATAGGGTCACCAGATATTTTTTCTTCCTATCCAATGGGATGGAAGCAATTAAGTTCTCAAACTGTTGACTTTTAAGAGGAGAACTAAGGAATAAGAGCAAAAGAACTTATCAAAAAACCCAAGTCCTATCATTAAAAGAACAAAGGAGGGAGAAAAATAAAGGGAATAGCATGACGTGCAAGAGAATCTCTTTAGAAACAAACTTTTCTTTCACATTTCTTTGATGTCCCAGTCTTGGCTCCCACTGATTTTAGTCAGCAGGCTTTAGGTCACTCTAAAAGTTTCTAAAATAGCTGCACTTGTCATACTTCTTATTCACCTTGTAAAGTTTACTCTGACCTTCGTATTAGAGATCGTCTTAGTACTGGTTTAGCACATTCAACATCCTTGTCACAAGTCTGCTGCCAGGGTCTGTTGCAGGGGAGTTAGCTTTCTCAGAGTGGAAGAGATGACATTTTCAGCCAAAAAAAATAAATAGAAATATCCTCTCCAAGTTTTGATCCATCATGTTTAGTTTTGTTTTCATTTCCAAACAGAGACAAAAACACCATCCTCAGGCTGCGAGAGGGAGGAAGAATGGAAGTACCAATGAAAACATCTTATTACAGCATTGTCACAACAGCTCTTTGTCACCAAAATCTCCCCCAGAGACCTTTATCTTTCATTGAGTGCTACTTCTGTTAAAACTGATTTACTGGGAAAAAAAAAACAAACCTTTATCATCAAGCCATATTAACTAACAATAATAAAAATAATAAAGGAAAATTCTGTTGCAGGCAGATTTATGTTTTGCTTTTCTAGCTTCAAATATTTTTCATTTTCTATTTAATTTGTATTAAGGAGAAAAAACATATTTTTCCTACAGTTCCAGTTACACGTGTCAAGTAATCTTTTATGTACACTTACATAAACATTTTATTATTATGAACATCCTTCCATTTTAAATACATTTATTAAGAACACTTTTATCAGTAATTCTTTTTCATGATCTGTATTATTTCTCAAATATAATACTTTCATATCAGGAACTCCATTAGCCATAGAAAAGTCAACGTGTTTTTTACAGTGCCATAATAGTGGATTTTTACTCTAAACTTGTGGTCTAGATAGTGGGGTTTTACTTTGCTGTAAAGACAATAAATTTTTATAGAGTTAATGGTTGTGAAGAATTCCACATTCTCTCAAAGAATAACTCGAGAAAGTAGGTATAGATCCTTTGGTTTTCAGTGCTAGCAGTGAAGCATAAAATATGATAGTGAAATAGCAAGAGTTGTTTATTTCTATGTCAATCATTTTAACTGAATAAAACAGGAGGAGGGTTGTCACAGATAGCTCTTAGAAAACTCATCTCTAATGAAGTCAATGAAAACATTTGCATTGGCTTCAATAAGGTCAAGATCCTACTCTAAGCACCTAGCCATGTCCCATGCTTAGCTACTGCATTTAATATATCTCACTGCAACACTTACCTGTTGTGTATACAAAAGCTGTGACATCATATGTTTTTTAAAAAGCTTATGCAATACAAAATAAATCTGATCTAGTTTACCACTGTAAAGACCATCCATTTGTATAGAGACTTCCCATTTATACAGAGGGTTCCATAAATTTGATTGTGGTTTTTTTTCATTAATTCATGTGGTGACTTAAAAAGTAAGAAGTAGAAATCATATCCAGTTTGCAGAAGAGTAACTGGTGACTTTCCCTTAAAAAATAAAGCTCCTCCCATCCTCCCTCTACTGAATCCGTAATGTGAAGCAAATGCCACCTCATAGGCACAAAAATGCATGGATGTGCACGTGTATGAAATTTTCACTGACGCAAATGAAACTTCACACATCTGAGGGCAGGATTTAGCCCAGAGTACTCAGTGTGTGACAGCTCATTTATTCTCATGGCGATGAACCGATGAAGGAGAAAGGCTCTTAATGTGACACAGAGAGCTTTAAAAGCAGAAATGGGAATTCACAAAGTTGCTTACAAAGTCAATTGCTTTTTTAAAGGTGTTCCTGCATTTCATGTTTATGCTCAGCGTGATGGTCCCTGCTCCCTCCAGTCTCCAATAAGAGCTGATTTGTCCTTCAGCTACAATTGCAGATGTTGGAGGACCTGTTCTTAGATTGTTAAACTGCTCACAAGCAGTCTACACAGACCAGTTCAAAAAGAAAAACTATCATCCAGAAGAGAACTAGAGAAGCTGTAGATAGACGGAAAGCGGAGACCAGGAAAGCTTCAACTGCCCAGACCCAAACCAAATGATAAATTGACGAGAAGCACCTTCACTACCACATTCTATATTTCTTCAAAATTGTGTATTAAATTAATTAGTTGTTAATATATTGTCCATTCTGAATTATAAATTATGGTGTATTTCCTCTTTAAAATAAAGAATAGTGCTTGTACAAAATGCCAGGCAATCTCAATTTTGGAGATGGAAGCTTTCTGTTCTTCCAAGAATACTAAGAGGAAGCTTCCAACCATAATCCCAACAGAAGAGACACACAAAAATCCCTTACATCTTGTTTAATTTCTTCTCTTTCCTTGTCCACACATGCACAAGGCCATTTGCTTTTTCTTCTCCAAAGTCAGTTACTCGAAGTGAGTATGAGATACCAGACTGGAGCAGAATGCCTCAGCAGAGTTTAATGGGATCTCCTTTAGGACCAGCCCAGATGGGAAAAGAATGCAAATTGTTTTCACCATGCTGGGTTTTTGGTAGCCTGTGAAAAATGACTGAGCAGTTGCTGCCCACTTCCTAGAAGGGCTATTGCTTACATTTGCTGCTCCTGTGTAATGGAGCAACACTGAGATGTACTCAGGTTTTCTCTTGGCATTTAAGATTAATTTCATTGTAGGAAAATCAGCTTAATATCTAGGAGCAAAACCCATAGATAATAGTTCAACTTTTTTAATAGAATCCTTTAAATGCAAGTTTGAATCATGAGACATGTACAGCCATGCTTCCCAGTACCAGCACTGGTTCCCAAGTGGTGCGGTGTTAAATAATATCATTTCCTGAAACCAGTGCCCTAATAATAGCACTGTCTATACAGACAGGATCTGCTCAGGCATATCTGCACAGCACAGAACAGGTGTGACAACCTGGGTTAGCTAAGTCAAATAAAATAGCAGGTAAAACAGATATTTGTGATATTTACTTGATTTAACAACTTGAAATCAACAATGGCTAAACTCTTACACCACTACTCCCAGTTGCAAGCTATGCTGTCTTTCCTGCAATTTTAAAAACACTTAACTACTAGTTAACATGACCGAAGAATACAGTCCTCACTGTTACTACAGCATAGACGTCTCTTCAGAATATTGGTCATAAGCTGAGCCTTACCCTGTTTCTCTGGAGCTCCTTGGCAAAATTAAGCCCTGGAATAAAATGAAGATTAAAAAGAAAATTCAAAGCAAATGCAGTAGAAAAGAAAAAGAGAGAAGGAGAGGAAGACAAGAGGAAGAAAGAGTGCCCAGTAAGTCCTCTGTTTCTTTTTCTTGTTAGCAACAAGCACACACAGTACTCTGGAGGACGACCATGTACTTTGACAATAAATTGACAGGGAATACTGAAGGAGGTGGAGGAGGGTTGTATTACAAAAAATATCACAGTCCAGTTTTGATACCACAAAAAAATGAACAATTTTCATGACTACCATACGGATACCTTCCTCTTACTTTCTCTGGTGACAATTCAAACTTCTTAGCAGAACAGTTCAGAAAGCTAATATTTACATTCGATGATTTTTTTGCTTTCTGAAGATCTTCCTATTACTGAAAAGTCTCATTTTTTGTCAGAAAAAAACTTTAATTAAACAGAATGTAGCATTAATTAGTTTTCATGCAAGCCAGTAAGATGGAGTGGAGAAAAAGAGCTACTACTAAAAGAAAGCTGTAGAGAAATTATGGAATTTCCTAAAGAAGGAGTGTCTGTGGTTTCCAAAACACAATCATAGAAATTCTCACCTCTATTTACAGTCTCACCACAGACTAAGGACTGAGAAAGCACAGGAGATGGTTTAATGTCTTGTCTTTCAAAGTGATCTCTTCAGATTTAGAATGAGCAGAAATGCTGAACTGATGTGAGGACACTTTCACTATCACGACTCAATGTTTTATGCGGTGTTCTGTGGAGAGCTAGATTATCTCAGTCTCTCTTGCTCCCAGCCTGGCATTTTTCACAAAAAAACTGAGGAGCAGAAAAAGTCACGGATGATAAAATCAATCCACTCTGAAAAGACAACTAAAGCATTTCATGACAATGCTCAAATACCTGCATCAGATCAGTGTGTTCACCTCTAAGATGTGCACAGTAAAGATAGAATTTTTATTTGATAGCTGACCAGTAGGGAAGAACCAAATGGCCAAATTAATGATAAATATAACTCAAGAGCGCAGTTATTGGGGCACGCATGCAGAGGTATCATAAAGACTACAATGTGCAGCCTTAAATTTTGAAAGCCTCCAGAAAAAGCAGAGTGGCAAGGTTTATCAGGAAGAAAAGAAAATCAAGAATGTGCCAAAGTGTTGTGTGAAGACAATAAGCTAGAGAACATCAGAAATGTGGCACAAACAAGAGCTGTCAGGACGATACCGGGAGCCAAAGAGACAGTGTCACTCTCTAAGGAACCCAGGTGTTTTTAATGTGATACTACAAAAACAAATGATATCTCCTATGTGTTCCACACCGTAGAGATATTTCACAGTAACCATAGCTCTAGCAGTAGTACTGAAAATATCCCCATCTGGAGGAATTTTAGCCTAATAGTCAAGAATGGACATTCAAGGACATCTTTAGTTCTTCAGCGACATCTTCAGAAGCCAAACAACAGAAAGGCAGAGAAAGCAAACAAGGAAGCAAAAAGTTATCTGCTGTGGTTTTATTTCTGTAAGGACTTAAGAATCCTTTGTCATACCGCCAGTTTTATCTATAAAATTAATGAAAGCACTGCACAAGACCTGGCACCCTTTACTTGTCTTTCCCTCTCCCTCTCTCCCATTCTAAATATTAGATTATTTTTTTTTTTAATTGAAAGATGTTCTTTACTTGACTTCAAATGTTTCATGTGTCAGGAAAACACCAGTTGGGGATTTGGAGTTCTGCCCAGTATGAATAATGCAGTGGAGTACTATGGTACTATGTCTAGACAAAAATTAAGTCTTAGTATGTACTTGATGCCAACTAGAGGCTTCAGGACAGGTACTGAAATATGGATTTCACATGCCATATTAGTTCTGTGAACATATGCTAAATAACCCTGTGTCCTCCCCCCCTCCCATCTGTCCATCTATCCTTTATATGTTGAAACTTCTACTATCTTGGCATTTTCTGCCTAGAACTTCTGCTCCAGAAAACTGAAACCACAACATGGCACAACAGTAAATATTGTAGATACCAAGCTATTTTGACAACAGAACCAGAATCCCATGCATCAGAAATACTTGTCCATTAGCATTCATTGCATTTTATGAGTGGTTTTTTTGCTTGCTTAGGCTTCCAGTATTGTTGTCCAGGGATAGGGCTCTTTGAGCTGAGTCAGCTTTTCTGATTCTCAAACAAATCTTAAAGCCTAGGTGTGTATAAGAATTAATTTTAGTTTTTCTTCCCCCTCACTTATTGTCTTTGCCTCTTGAAGCAATGCTCAGCCGATATTCCAGCAAAAGCATCCTCCAGCTCTCCATCTCCTCCTGCACAGCACCACATGAAGCTCACCAGCATTCTCTCTGTTGAGGCCACAGGCCACTCTCATCTTAGTTTCTGCTATCTGAAACAGTCAAGCCCATTGGCCCGCTAAAGAAGGGAAATTAAAGAATATGGGACTACTCTCTCGCAAAGATCCTGCAAGCAAAGGGTTGAAGTATTGTGTGTCAGGTGAATTCCCATACTGCAGTTTCCCACCTGCACTCTGGACTACTTCAGTGGTTCAGTTCTCACCCTAACAGCGAAAGAATTCCTCCTGCAGTTCTTAGCTACACTCAAATCTGAACTTAGGGATAGGGAGAAAAGAAAAAAGTGCTGAAGAAAAGTAGCTGAAATTTAGAGAGCAGCAAGGAGGGTAAGATGACGTTCTCATTTCTATCCTATCATTTTTGTATCAACTACAGAAGGAACATCCCAAATAAAATCAAGTACAGTCAGCTAAGCCTTCACTTAGGGAATAAGTGTCAGCTATGCGTCATTGCCAGATGGGACCGGCAATTCTCTGTTGACTCAACCCTGAGTCATTTTTTATTGGGTTTCAACTGACATTGACTTTACATCATATTCATCTGAACGAGGAGCCTCTGCCCTTTCAACTAATCCTCACAGTTACAGAGAAGGAAAATCACAGGAAGAAAGAGGGAGGTGAAAATACTCTGGCTAAAATTTGTCTTGTAATAGAATAATATTAAGCTTCTGATGGGGTACATAGGCCATTTCCTTACTTTATGAAGGAGTTTAATGATGTCTTTTAAGAGCATTAAATAAATGGGCTGCTTGAAAGCATTCTCAACTTAGTATTGCTTTTCTCCTGCTAAGACTGCTAATTATGGCATTTTTCCATTAATTAAGAACTTAAAGTCCTTAAAAACAGCTTTGAATCAGTTCTCTGAACTGCAGTAGTTCCTCAGAATTGCACCAATGTCAGACTAGCCTCACTTTGCAGTGAATACACTCACAAAGGGCAGGAATTCTGTGTCTGACTGTAAATTCCTTCCCTGACAATATGCTTTCAGGAGTGACCAAGTCTCCATCTCCAATTTTCTGCTAAAAAAGATTGACCCGGGCATTTCAATTTCCGCAAGGAGCATTGCTTGTAGCACATAAAAATACAAGAATGTATCACTAGTTAAGTTTCTAGCTACCAGACAGTAAGGCTTATTTCTAGGTTTCATTTTATGAGTATTTGAAGCAATAAAATTCAGAAGTAACTTATCAAAAGAAGCTATACAGGCAAAGTAAACTAGTTCATCTCTGTTAATCCCTAATGAGAAAAACTGCCCCATACCATCACATTAAATATTTAAAACCACCTCCCATGATAAATTTGCATCAGATCCGATGTATTACATGACATTACTGAGAGTTTGTCAGCAAAATCCAACAAACTGGTTTGCACTTTCTCATCTATTCTTAGTCTTCTTGTTTATTTATTCTTACATGTACAAAGATGTCTACAAATCTGAACCCACTCTGTCAACCAGGCTTGTATCTACAGGATACATGCAAAGCTAACTTCAGAGTGAATTTTTAATAATTTCTTTTTAAGGCTGAGAACAGAATGGATCAAACATTGAATATGTTGTAATTTTCTAAGTTCTTGTAGGTTTTTTGACTCTGAAGGGAAGAAATAAGATATTTCTCAGTCCTTAGTTTTTCATCTTCAGAAATATGAAATTCTCCTTGAGACGAGAGTTGTTTTGCTACTGGGTCTCAAAAAAACCAAACCAAAATAAACAACTACCCAGGAGCAGTTATTTTCTCTTTTCACAAATATGATACACTATAATCATTATTTTTAGCTGTTCTTTAAAGCAGCATATGGGCTGCCTTTTTCATTTCAGAAAAGGGGTAAGAAGACAGCCCAATTTCTTCTGATTTAGTTGATATACTTCCTTTAGAGCACATGGAGATCACCAGAAAACATATTCTAGACTCCTGGTGACCTCTTGAAACTTTTAAATTCCAAGTATGAGAAAGCAGTCACCCTACCTTTCATTAGGTTATGGACGATAATGTAGAAGAAGTAAATATCTCCTAGCAATTCTTCTCTTCCTGCAAGCCTGGACCATAGCATAGTATGCAAGCAAGACTGCGCGAGCAACACGTTGCCAAAACTTGCTGCTCTGGGGTAATATTTAGATTATAAGAATATGCACTAATAATAAATTATTTTTCATCTCCTTAGAAATACACCATATCTGTGAAAGTACACACATACACACACACACACACACATGCTGTGTTAACCAGTTATGAATGTTTAAATAGGACATTACCTTGCTCCTTTATTTTCTATTTTAATGTTAAATGATGTGCATAGAATTTCATAACATAGTATGACTTAAAAATATATATCTTCTGAAATAAACCAAAACAATGTCTAAATTATGTCTATGATAATATTATTTCAGCTTCAGTAACCTTCATGTTACTCAAGCTGCCTTGTTTATATAAATATAATTTTTATTTTCAATGTATTTAAATGATTTGGTATACAGTTCCCCATTAAATAAATTGTACTGAGCTTGAGGGAAGAAGAGGCTCTATTCTCTTTTTTTATTTCTTAAAAAAGAAAAAATTAGTAAGAGAAATGTGGATTTTTTTCAGCCTCCTGAGATTTCTGATAGATTATTTCATGTGTATTTTTTCCTCTCTAATACATAGAAATGCAGAATAATGTCCTACAAGGAACAGTTGATTGAACTGGCCAGCCACTGATGGTAAAAATGAGTCTAGCAAGAGGAAATCAGTGAATTTGAAAATGAGGGATTATGAAGTTAGTAATTATCATTTCAAGCAAAGGAAACAAAGAACAATTTCCTAGTACCTTGGAACCCAGAAGTAAAAGACTGTGATAATATAAATAAAGTCAAATAAATGCCTCCAGTTTTACTAAGTGCCAGTGTAAAAATTCTGCTTTTGCATCAGTCTGAAAATACTTTAATGGAAGTTGAATACAATGAGAAATGAGAAAGCAAGGTTTTTCTCAAGGTCGTCAAAGGGGAAACTGTGAGTCTGCTTAAGGAAGGAAACTCAGAGGTGAGATGGAAAAGACAAGGGAACACTTTGGAGTAATGTATCTAAAACAGAATGTGTTTCAGATGTGTTCTTAAAAGATTTGTCAGAAAAGTGAGCGATACTTAAGCAGTGTGTATTATTTAAGTGATACTTCAGAATTGTGTTCCTCTTTGGAATGCAATCAGTTCAGAAATACAAAGATACTGACTCAGGATTGGAGCTATGAAAGGGCAGACAAACAGTGTAATGAGATTAATAGCTCTGTCTATGCAAATTCAGATATTGACATTCTTTAACATTAGAATTTCTTTTTCCAACATCCCATGATGGAAAGCAAATATTAATAGCAGAATTTAATGAAGGGAACTGAAGCCCAGAGAGGTCAGGGTGAAGGGTACTCTACAGAGTTGCTGATATTTAGGTGTTCTAGGCTCCAACATAAAGGTGGCACATCGTTCTCCACAAGGTAGAAGAAAAACAGTGTACAAGCTCCACAGCACTGCTCTGTACCCATTACAGCAACCTTCTAAGCTAGCACAAACAATATTTATTTGATGTTAGCAAGCTAATATGCAGGGATGCTTTTGCAAGATTGATATTTTACAACTTTGATACAAGATCTCAAATATTCCTTGTGACAAGAAGTCCATCGGGTCACTGCCCAATGGTTAATCAAGTTGTGTTGCAGTCTACTCTCCCTTCAGAAAGACTGAACCGTCTTAATGGGTCCAGTCACAGAATGGCCCTCAAATCAAGCAGCAACCTTTCCCTTTCTAAACATAGATGAAGTATTTACTTCAATACCTGGAACTGCCATCCTCTCAACTATCCCAGATTGGGATTGATGAGCTTTACAAGATTTCTAATCCTAAAAGGATTTGTGGGAACTTTCCTGAGCACCTACATTCAGTGATACCTGTAGCAATGTTCTACTGCTGAGGAATCTTTGAGATGGGGTTTGCAATGCTGAACTGAGCTCTCACCATTCCTGCAGGAAATAATTTCATTCCCATTACTGACAGCGACAGCACAGCTCTAGGAAATTATTCGTTTTGAGATTACAGCTATGGAAGACAGGAACTATAAATTCCCAGCTATAAAGGAAGCAGAGGATTGGTGTGCTCCTTATACTCCCTGTCAGCCGTCAGCCACCCTGTCAGTGCCCAGTCTGTAGCAGGGAAACCAATGATCCAACCTGAGGACTGAATTTGTTGAACACTTGCCATTCAGTGGTAATTTCAGAGGATAACGCATTTCCTGCTGGAGTATCTCTTATCACCGGGGAGATGTACAAGAGTCAAAAGAAAACTACAGAAATTCCTAGGACTGGAACTAGGGAAAAATACTGAATCGCACAGAATCATACTTTTGTAACTACTTGGTGGTAGAGATCCTTACCTTCTGATCAAAACTTTCTGCAGCATTTGGCTGTAAACATGTCTGTAATGTGAAGATGCTAGACCATGGTGGAGATGCTGAATCATGTATTCACCACACATGCCTTTTTCCATTGAGCTGAGCTCTGAACAAAGCATCTGTGAAAGAATTTTTGTGTCAAGGAGTGTGAAAGAACATAAGAAAGCAATAATTTTTTTCTTGCCAATGTGTGAAGGAAACAGATCTCAAGCTCCTCTTCTGTTCTGATAATGTACTACTATTCAGTGGTCTGAAATAATATGTGAATATCACCCAAGCAAGAACTTAAGTTTTGAGAGATTTGACGACACTGTTGGTAAGATTCATATTCTCTTGCACCTGGCTGACATGTTCACTCCAACAACCCTCTCCCCCTCCAGTATCTGTTACTACCCGAGGAAATAAGAGGACTTGAAACAAAAATGATGGTATTCATGTCTGAAATCTCTTTATAATAAGGAGGCAGAGGATGTGAGAAAATATAAAACTTCTGCTACTCTAGTCATTTATTTAAGACCAGTGGTGGCAGGCCCAGCATGGTATGGCAAAAGGAACCAATTAAATATTACTCATTTGTACTTATTTGAGTTTTAAATGCTAAAGTTTCATAAAGTTTGCACATCCACTCCTACAAATATGTAATAAAATGCTAGAGATCCTGGTCTACTGAGCAGGTCCTACCAAAATACCTGTTTTGCCTTATTTGTCCTGCTTATCTTTTTTGCAAAACTGAGTATCTTTATGGGTGGGACACTGAAAGCCTGATATCCTGGGTCTATAATGAATCTTGTAAGCTGTAACAATTTCTGTGGAATCAGGATTGATTTTTTGCTGTTGTATATCCAAAACTGAAAAGATTTTAACAGGTGGATTGTCAGATACAATTGCTTCATGAGAAGAAGCATCAATTAGGATGTGTTCTGTGTAGGTTAACTCCCTGACCTCTCCTGGAAGCAGGAGTGGCCCTGGTGTGCTGTTGACAACCTCCAAACCACCAGCTTGCATTCATACAGATTCCTTCATCAGCTCCACAAGAACAATTTCTTTATTCCATGTGAGTTGAAAGGCTTAGGAGCATGGCTAGAATACCTTTTTAATAGATGTTTGTGAATGTTTGCCATGACAATTCAGGGAGTTTTTACACTGTCTGGTAAGAGGGATTCTGTGCATCTCTCTTTCCAAGTGAGATATGAATCTGCATTTGTCCATCTTCCATTGCCTGGTGTCTCCATCTTGGTGCAAAATGTAGTGAAAACATCCTGGTACCTGTCTCAGGACTAAATAACCATAGATCACCCAGAAAGTAGTAACTGCCCACTCAAATACAGTGCCTGGGTATATAAAGATGGATCTCCTCACAGTTGTTTCTTCTAGTTTGAACTCCAAGAAGGACACAACTTCAAAAAAAGTGATCTGCAGAATACTGACCACTTGTCATGGCTGATCAGAAATGCAGCTGACAAAGTTACCTGGAAAGTGTAAAAAGTAACAGTCACCTTCTAGCTATTTTGGAGGTGCAGGCAAGACATAAATAGCATAACTACAGGATCAGAGACAGACTTTGTGATTCATAGCTTGTTGAATAGGTAGGAAAAAAGTCCAGCTGGTTCTGTTAGATACAGTGCTTTTTAGAGCCATCACAAAACTAATATCTGTGTTTACTTCCAACTATTGTTTCTCCCTGACTGGACCTCTGAGAAATGCTGCATTTATTGTATGTCGGACTTGACAGTGGGGAAAATCAGATCTGCCCAGGCTGCAGTTGGGAACCCCACAGGCTGGACTGACAAAAAGAATTAGAGACTAAGAGCCCATACAGAGCCCACTGAGGCCAAGCAGGAGTTCAACAGCACACGGTTCTAGCAGATATCTTGTTTAGGTCCCACTATGAAGGCTTTACGAAGCCTGCCTTTGGCTGAAGTAGAACCACGCCTGAAGTTATACACTTCAAATGGAAAAATTGATTCTAAAGGATCACATCTAAGTTTTTTAGTGAAATATTTATCTCAAAAAGACACTCACTACTCAACTTGCATGAAGTTGAAACCATGGGGTTAAATAAGCTTTCTTCTACCTAATCATAAATAACCTCTAAATGGGATACTGGCCAAAGAACTCTTATCTTGTTTCAGGAAGAACATTTAGGCTAACAAGTGGCACAGGGGAAGCAGTGCATGCTGGTGTCTCAGGCTTCTCAGGAGTCCAGAGGAGACTGAATGGTTTCCTATGTGGATTTCTGGTGAGCACCTGGAAAAACAGATCCCACTCTTCTCAAAGCTCTCCCTGAGGCCAGGAAGTAGAAGTTACATTCTCTAAGCTACTAGCACTGGTATTACCCTCTGCTCTAGGCCTCAAGATGCTGCATTCACTGAGTGTGTTACTGAGAAACTCTAGGACAAAGAACTCAACTAACTTCAAGAAGCCTATAAAACCCATACATGAAGTGCTCTTGGGTGTCCGAGAGAGAGAGAGAAGGGAGACAGAGGACAGTGATAAAGGCAGACAAGAAAAGCCCTTCCAGAATCAAGCAATTACAATATTCCAATGAGAATTTAAAAAAAAAAAAAAAAAAGGGCAAGAACACTTGATTAATACAAACAATAATAATATCTATGTTTTTACTTAAGCAATAACTACCAGAAGTGAAGCAAACTTTTCTGGTACACCTTCATCAACTGTGGATTACTCATAAGGCCAAGCAGTTGCAAAGGAGGTTATTTTGGAACATCGGATTACTCCACAAACTTAGCCTTATCTAAATTAGTTCTGCCCACACTCTCAGCCAATAAACTTCTCTACTTGTTTGCATATTGATTTTTTTCCTATCTTTTACTTATTTCAGCTTCCTCAGGGGTGAAAAGAAAAAGTCTATTAAGCAGCTAGCAGGAAGTATGAGTTCTGAAAGGTTTTTTTGCTATCAAATGTCTCTCTGGCTGGATCACCTTACAAATGTAAATCAAAAGGTTTTAAATGTAGTGACCCATTTCTAATTTGACTTAGACAACACATTTTCTCATTCAAAACACAATATATTGTTTTTCTGTTCTAACGCCTTGCTATCTGGATCAGGACCCATTAGCTCTCAGCTCTTTTCTGGTATATAGAAAAAGGATTGTCTGAAGGACCTTTATTCTATTTTTCTAGTCCACCCATTTTGCTTCCATTTTTCTGAAACAAATGAAGGAATGCAACATATACTTATCAGCCCCATGGAACTCAGCAAGTAAGGGTGAGAGTTAAAGCAATGATCAACAGCAGTAGCTTGTGAGATTTTACAGATGCATAATTAAACAGTCTATGAATACTTCATTTCCCTACACTTGTCTCTCTGGTTTAAAAAGTCCTTTGGATAGATTTCCATTCCTATGACACTCACTGGCCAGGGCACTTACCCTTTAATACCACTATGAAACAGTACTGCTTCTTGACACTTCTCAGGTGCTAACAAATTATCTCTACTGATTTAACCTTGAGCATTTGATCTTGTGCAAAGGTGTGACTTTCCGAGAGATCAACAGTGTTATATAATCAAATGAATACCTAGGCAATACTCAGCTGGTCATTTATTAGCTCATTTACAGCACTTTGTAATTAAGTTTAATTAGTTTTTATTTCTGACGTAGTTGTTGTCTTACAAAAGTGTTCAGTACAACAGTACTTACTGCATTTACAGTATTTACTGTTCCTTGGAGACCTAGTTCTCCTGAACTAGCTTTGGAGAACCAGTTGGTAGATCTGAATCTGCCTAAAAGGGGAAAGCAGGCAGTTCTTAGCTATGGATCGATACATGCTGGGCAAACTTCCGTTTAGAAGCAAGAGAAGTGCTAGGAGAGCTACGCATTAACAGGACTGTAGCTAATTCCTCTGGTTCCTAAGAAAATGAAAAAACCTTTAGCATAGCCACCTATACTATCCTATTGCGGTCCTACTTCTGAGTACAAGAATTTAAGCAGGGTAGTACAGTATCGTCCATAGCTGAGACAGAGTAACTTAAGTAGGTAAGTATATAGAAATCATCATTTCCTAAAACAAATGCATTAATAAATAAATAAATAAAACGCAAAGCTTACGTGGGGATAGACACCCTTCTGAGATAATAAAACACACTGGAGATACTATTCAAAAAAACTATCCCACCCTGAATCTCACATACTGGCTGGCCTACAGTACAAGTGCTGGTTTTGCCTGCCCCACTCAACACCAGTGGTTTGTCCAAAACACTCTATCTTTGAGGATTCCCCACCACCACAAGAGGCAGACAGAGGTGGAACATATTCAGAGAAATAGGTTCCTATAGAGACCTGTATTCAATTTAACCCATTGCTATCTTGCTTAGTTTCCAAGAGAAATTATATGGTTTTGTTTTCTCATATTCAATAAACACTTTCAACAACACGTGCAGTTTTATGACTTTGCAAATGGCTGCTACTGCATTAACCATAAGTGTTCTGAGACATATGAGAAATTCTTCCTGTTCTCTTCTGCTACCTTGTGTGCAAACATTGGGAGAAATTGGAATAACTTTATAAACTGCAGGTGTCTTGTAGAATTATAGAAAGTGACTTTACATTGTATCACTGATTGCTGGGCTCCAGCTACCAAGTTCTGCTACAGCTTTAATTCATTGACCTGATAAGGCTCATTGGTTGTCACAGAGCTCTGAAGTGCTGCTTCAAGGTATTTTCTGGGTAGATTTCATTTTAGACAGGACAGGATCAAGGATCAAGAAACTTAGGTCAAAGCATTTAAAACACCGAATAATAAAGTCAGAGCAGTAACATTTTACACCTGCACTGAATATCATTAATGGCTACAATAGAAAAACAGTCCGGTGAAGAACTCACTGCGCTGAGTTCCCTGTTGTATTAGGCAATAGTATCATACATGTCTTTTAGGCTGACTGAACTATCTAGCAGCAAGCTTATTGTTTTTGGTTTTGTTCCCACTGCTCCAGTGGGAAACAGCATCCTTCTGCTCTGAGGGTTGAGATTTCACTGTGCTTTGAGACAACAGCTTTTACTTCAAACTAGAGCAGGCTACAGACACACACCCAGCCTCCCGAGATACCACAACTGACATGCTGTAACTCAGCTGCACATCTGAGCTCAATGCTCTCCTTCAGAGCTTGTTCTAACAGAGGACCAAGTTATTGCAGTAATTGCCTGCCTTCTCTCTCGTGAATTGTTCCAGGTTCACTTCTACCTTGAATGTGTCTCCACCTCATCAGCTATCACACCTTTGTTCTCAGGTTCAATAACCTCTTCCTTGCCGAAAACAGGCATTTTAATTTGGGGCCATGAGTAACACCTGCAGCCCCCTCCTTTTTTTCAGATATATCACTGACAAGTTTTTTGCTGTTCTTTTGCCATGTTGGTGTCCAGTTCAATATGATGAAGTAATTATCACTGTATCCTGACTTTCTGTGGTGCAGCTTAATTTCCTGGTCAGCTTCTTCTGCATTACTTTAACTCATAACTCCTGATTTCTATTTCAGTGATTTCATAACCCTTTTGAACACACAGCCCTTTGCCTTGAAGGCTTTTTCTGTTGTTCCTAAAATAAACTCCAGATGGCTTTTCTACCTGTAACTTGAGGCCACTGCCAGTATTTAAATGCTTTAGAGTAGCTGACATTTTTTCAAAGCCTTTTTGAACTCAAGAACCTTAATACAACAGGCTCTTCCCTAGGTCTTTTAATCATTCCTCTGTTCCCTGACAGCAATGCCCCAAAGCCCCAGCTACTTAGCTCTGTAATAACAGAGAAACCCCAAAGAGTCCTTAAACATCCTTCTTAATCCTCTTAATTTGTTGTTCCTAACCCGTGACTAAGGGAGGCACTTGGCTGGGTCCAGGCACACCCACTACCACACAGACTGCAACATGCAATTCTCCGCCCAGCTTCCTCAAAGTTTCTCTGCCGTTTCCACGCTGCCTTCCCAGCTCGTCTCCCCTCCCTGCTGCCTGTCAGCCTGTTTGCTCCTCAGTCCTCTCTCTTCCCAGCCACCTCTTGCAATGGCTCCTGAAATATTTTCCTCTTGTACTAAAATATTTTGCTCCTGCCTCTGAGCTGCCAGCTCACTGCTTCCCCCTCTCCCATAGCGGCTCTCCCTGCTCCCAGCCATCCCTGTTGAAGTGCTCCCTGGGGTGGGGGAGAGCAGGGCACCTCCTGTTTGGCAGCTCCCCTTCAAGAACTTTTTCTCAGTTCTCTAGTGCAGGATTTCCAATTCAATCATACTTAGTTACAGACCTATCTTTATCCTTCTGTTTAATTCTGCTTAATTAACTTGTATATTTCATAACAATTTTAGAGTAGCTTGTATACGAGAACTGTTTTGCCATCCTCTCCCTAAGCAGTTTGATTCCAGAAGTGTCTATTTCAGCCATGCTTTGCCATCTTACTTCCATCCCATTATAAGCATAGTGTTTTTTCTAACATAATTCTCGGCTTCTCCTGATTTGCACAGGTCCTTCAATATTGACGTCCCAATTAAAACCTTTATTCCACCATGTTTTTGTCATCCTAGATATCCACCGTCAGGTTCTGCCTCAGAAGCTCCCTTTTCTCCACTTTTGCCCATGTTCCTTTCACTAACAAGCAATGGTATCGCAGTGTTTGCTCATTAATCACATCTATTTTCTTTCAGTATTTGGTGCCACACTTTCACTAGCTGAATCACTCATGTTACTATTGTTCTTACTAGTTTTGATACCTCATTTTTCCTTGTTGCCTACCATCTTATCCTCTATTTCTGCATTTTTTTCATTTACCAGATTTTCCTATTCTGGTGTATTGAAAAAAGCTGGAAGGCATTGGGGATTCAGGCCCAACTGACAAAGAAAACACCTCTTACATCACCTATCCTGATAGCTGTACTCACTAGGTTAAATATGGGGTTCAGGTGATAACAAACGTAATATATGATTAAAAATTTCAGCAGTGCTTTGTCACTATTTTACATACTCCTCTCTAAACCAGGTGACTGTTTTAATTAGAATAAATTAGGTCTACTTATTTTTTTATAATAAAGTGTATCTTTGGCAGTAATAGTAAAACTACATGTTACATTATTTCCGTGACTCATTTTAAACGTACATTTTACAGCCACTGCCAGGGCTGATATTAATTGTTCCTGCACTACACCACACTTGCACACTCCTTGAAGTGGTAAAAGTGTTTAAGGATGGTAGGTTTTCTTTTTAACTTGCCTTCTAGCTTCAAGAAAATTTAAAAAGATCACCTGAAAGAGACGAACTGCTGTGTGGAACTTTTTTCTCTTGTACTTTTTGAAAGAGATTACTTAATTCCTTTTCCTTCCCGCTATCTCTTCCACCACAAAATACATGCAAGTATTATATCTTATTTCTACCTTGTCTCAGAAATAGAAGCTGTTACGTGTCTATGCCATGAGTAACATGAGATAGATACACTGGCCAAAATCCAAGAGGCGTGCAGCCTGTGTAATAGAAGTGGAGAGCCTGATGATTTGCAGTTCAAATCATGATCAAATCAATTGTGCACAAAAAATGATGACCATTTTCTAGGAACTTGGTGTCCCTGTAGATTGAGGAAAGCCATAAAACACAACTGCAAAAATTATGTAGTGCTAACAGCTTAAGCAAAAACTTCTAGGGAAATTCCCCATGATTTTTCAAGCTCTTGGTGAGATTTCTATGTTCACATGAAAGTTGAAAGAAAAGCTGGAATGGTAAATATTTGTTCTGAAAAGTCTGCAGAGACTACAGCTGAAAAAGTTTGTCTGTGCCTATTACTAATATATTTAGAGATAAGCAGTGGACACACACACAAAAAATCATTAAAAAAATCATAAACTTTACCTTTTGCTGATTTTGAGATTTCTGGATACGTATGTTGTGCAGACAGTTCCTTCCTTTAAGGGCCACAGACAGAATGAAAAATAGAAAAGAAGTCAGCTTTCCCAAATCAGTGTTTCTTTATAAATTCTTCCACTTTTCCAGGTCTGTTTCCTTTTAGCTGGTGCAGGCGAACTGCTGACACCCCTCTTTCTTCATGTGACTGCAAACTGCTAGTTGATACAATCACAAAGTAAAGAAGATGGAGTAAGGACCTTTTTTTGCATGAGCACATAGTGTTTTACCTACCGAAGCAAATGGAACCATTATTTTCTCACAATTCCAGATTTTGTTGCTAATCCAAGTTATTTGCAGAAATGTACAGACCAGTGGAAAAGCAAGCAACAGCCTTTTGGAATAAGGGCTTCAAAGAAATGTTCCAAAGGTGACAGGTCTGTTACTTTGACAGCACCTAGGCCAGATTAGAAATTTCTCATCTAAATTATTTTTCAAGGACAAACTGAGTTTTGACTGAACTTGATGGGCAAACACACAGAAGTGCAGAAATGTTTGCTATCAGTTCAAAATTCATCAGTGGTTTAATTATTTGGTAAAAATATGGGAGAGCTTCCTGGTTTATTCAAGAAAATAATACTGTCTGCAGGGATGAAAAAAAAAAAGTCTTTTTCCAGTCTAACAACTAGAAAAACCTGTGAAAAGTTAAACATATTTCATCTTCATTTTGTATATAACCAAGCAAGCTGACTGAAATTCATTTACGTAGTAGCGAATCTGTTTTGGTCCTAGGATGGTATCCCAAAAGACATTTTAATACAAAAAGGAATACATTTGGTATATCAGCTGAATTTTTTTAAAAAAGATGATGCAGGTATCGCCAAGAGTCTATACCCTCTAAAAAAACAGCAGCAAAGCATTGGTGATTATTAGTATATAACAACATTTTACCGTATCAGCACTTTCCAGAGTTTCAAAGAAGTATACATGTAATTGTCTTTTTGCCCTTGTGTCAGAAATAGCCAAGACTTCCCTCAGCCTTTCCCAGTTCTTATTTTAATGCAGCTTCTCAACCAACAGAATCGTAGTTCAGCTCTGACAGTAGGTATGAGTTCACATTGCAGGAAGGCTTCTGTGCCAGAGCTGCTTCAGCCACAATGCAATACTTTCTTCCCTGAAGACCTCATATCTGTGAGTGCAAATTGGATAGATAAGCTCCTTACCATGGAGTAGCCAAACTTATCATAGCCAAACTTATAAACATCTGAAAAGGATGGATTCTCTACCGCAACACAAATGAATTCCAGACCATCATACCTGTTTTGTTACTTGTCAGGTATTTGGTATAGGAAACAGTTTGCATCTTACACTTCGCCAGGAAAGATAGACTTGTTTTAATTCCCCCCAAGGTTTACATAGGAAGCAGGAATGTTTGATTTATACCACAAAATGTCCTGCAAGTGACAACAAAAAAGAGTGAAGCAGTTTTCTTTTGGCATAGTGTTAGGATAGTGTGGAAGCCAGCCACAGGCTGCTTTCTACCATCAAGAGGGGTCATCTGGAAGGAAATGCAAGTGAACTTGGATTCTTCAGCGGGAAAGACAATTCCATTCAGGATCTATGGTGTCCCGGTTTTGGCTGGAATAGAGTTAATTTTCTTCCTAGTAGCTGGTATAGTGCTGTGTTTTGGACTTAGGATGAGAATAATGTGGATAACACACTGATGTTTTAGTTGTTGCTAAGTAGTGCTTATACTAAATCAAGGACTTTTCAGCTTCCCATGCTCTGCCAGGGGCACAAGAAGCTGGGAGGGGACACAGCCAGGACAGCTGACCCCAACTGCCCAAAGGGCTATTCCATACCATATGGCGTCATGCTCAGTATAGAAACTGGGGGGAGTTGGCTGGGGGGTAGCGATCGCTGCTCGGGGGTGGCTGGGCATCAGTCAGCGGGTGGTGAACAATTGCATTGTGCATCACTTGTTTTGTACATTCTTTTATCATTATTGTTATTGTTATTGTTGTTGTTATTATTATTATTATTATTTTCTCTTCCTCTGCTGTGCTATTAAACTGTCTTTATCTCAACCCAAGGGGTTTACTTTTTTTTTCCCCGATTCTCTGCCCCATCCCACCGGGTTGGGGGGGAGGGTGAGTGAGTGGCTGTGTGGTGCTTAGTTGCTGACTGGGGTTAAACCACGACATATGGGTGATCTATTTACATGAGAGCATATATTTCATAAACCATCTTGTTTGTGGCCAGTTACCCTAGGCTTTATGTTAGTCCTGTTTTATAAGTACTGCAGAAGGAAAATATTTTAGAATTGAACTATACCCATGTCTTTCAGGAAACATTTTTATTTAGAAAGATATCTGAGCCCTTTCTACAGGGATTAGTTATAAAAGAAAATATTTTATGTAGCTACTTAGGTGGGGATTGATAAAACTTATTTTTGTAGCCATTGTGTTGATGCAGTAGGGACTGTTGGATTTGCCTCTCTCTCTCTGCATTCCTGAAAATTTAATTCAGAAGACTCCAGCTTGCTGTAAACTGTAATGCTACAAGATAGGGATTTAAGTGAACATAGACAATACAGTGAACATAACCTGACATACAGAAAACTATACTCTGCATGGTGGATTTGTTTGATTTAAAATCAAATTATCAAATAAAAAATGAAAGCACAATACTACAGTAGGTTGTTTCTTTTAAATGTTATATTTAGGTAAGGTATACCATTTCTCAAATTTGCATTGCATCATGTTGGCCTCATCATTAGTAACTATTCCAAATCATTCCGCAAAACAAAACAAAAAATATTCCCATTATCCCAGCCAAATTTAATTTAATTCATTCAATTCTGCCTTTCAGAAGTCATTCCTCAGTTTAGTGTCACAGCCTTCAAACTAGAAGCAGAAGGGGTAGTGGTATCAGGGCCTTCTAAGTGGCAGACTTCAGAAGCAGCTGGGCAACGTGCTGTCTTTGCAAGTTGTGAGGAGTATTTCTCAAGCCCTTGGAAATATTTATCTCTGTTTCCCATAGTGCGAGAACCACTTTAGGATCAAAATCTGTGAGGTTTAAACCTTTCATAAATGAATGTCTGGTTAGCTGCAAAATAAAGCTCACAGAACTGAGAAACATCAGAGCTAAGTTTGAACAAAGTTAACACTGCCCTTTTGGGAGGTGCATTACAATTTGGTCTTTAATTAATATGATTGCTTATTATTCATTCTTCCATGGGATTCCAAGACTACTCTAGCAGCCCACAATGAAGGAAGGAGATGTTCAGTAGACTTTTACCGTCATTTTTCAGTATATTCAGCCCCATCTCATTCTCTGCAGCTGCCCCCGACTCTTGCAGCTTCCTGCATGCCGTTCCCATGGCTCACAACAGACACCGACACAGGCCAAGCCAAGGGAGCATCCCTGCCTGTGGTACCTGCACCCCTGCAATCACAGTCACCGTCCCCAATGTGAATGGGACACTGTCAGGCATGTACCTTCAGAAAAAACACTGGTGTTTCCTTACTGAGGATAATAATGTAGTGCTGTCCAGTTAACCAAGAGATACAAAAAACAGGTGGAAAAACTGGGAAAATTCTGACTTCTTGACTGCCATGGTTTTGTTTTCTTACTGTTGATGTTTTGTGAGAGCTTCCTTTTCCTCATTTCTCCTAAAAGCAGGAAACAAATAAATAATACCAATAAAATAAACAGTGACAAAATCAAAAAAACGGCTCACGTGGAACTATTTCCTTAACACCACACAGAAATCTACATCCCTTCCTCTCTGCTCCTTCCTCCTCAAAGAGCTACACCTGCATCCTTCTCCCATAGAAGTCAAAGGGAAACATGGTAATGTTATTAGAAACCAACACCCTACTGTATCTAAAGAAAATGATAAAAAAATCACCTTTAAAATGGAAACTCTTAGGTTACCTTACCTATAGTTCTCACCACATATGCCTTTGTTTAAAGCTTTGTTTAAGCTTTGTTTGTTTAAAATAGCTTTGTTTAAAGAGAAGAAAAGTGAACTCCTGGAAAAATTCATACATTGCACCAGTGATGAGGTAGATGTTGCAGCGAGGGTACTGTAAATTTTAGTTAAGTAGTAAAGGTGAGTGATATTTATAAAAAAAAAAGCACAATAATAGCATCAACAAAAGAAAAACCAACTGAAAAACCCCTGCAGCATCTCAACTTTCACATAAATAACTGTGCTAACAAAGGATGCTGAGAGAATAAGAGGAAATAGAATATTCAAGGCAGAAACATTTCTAAATATTCACTAATATGTTTGAAAAGTTTCCAGAAGATGCCAGTAGCTGTTGAAGCAGGGCAAATCTATTTGCATATTTCTTATGCAGAGACAGTCGTGTTCATGGCAGATGTTTGTCAGTCACACCTTACATGCCCCAAAACAGATACATTGCCCAATTAAACAAAAATGTGCTTAGGGCATCTCCTGGGTCACATCTGGCTAACTAACAGCAGCTGTCTTGGAACAAAGGTAGGCAAATTCCCTTGTTATGTAAACAGCATCAATCTCCCCTGAAACATTAAGATGGAAAATTTGTTAAATTAATTGTGGTTTGGTTTCCTTTCTCTTCTCCTGGAAAAGATATGAATTCATTTATCAAGCAAGAATTGTTTTCAGGTTGGGTTGGTTTTTTTCCTTCCTGATTTAGCCTAATGTAGCATGTAAGAGACTGGATTTTTAAAGTAAAATTTCTACTTTGGCTGCCTATGAAGGTGACAAAGGAAAGAAAAAAAGCAACAAAGGTATGAAGCTAAAACTGGGACAAAGAGGACAGCCAGGCTAAAAATGAGTTTGATCATTACATTTCCTAAAAAGTACAGAAAATAAACTATTACTTAGCTGTTACTATTAAACTAAGAATGGCAAACAAGTGATAGAGTTAAAATTGCAAGTCATAGTCCAAATTACAAGCAGGGCCTCTCGAGTATTACACACACCAAACCTCAACTTCTGCAGCATGCGCACACAGGGCTCTGCAGTAGGGAACACCAGAGCAAGCAAGGGATACTTGATGTGCCATAGACTTCTCTATTTACTGAAGAATTCATTACAGATAGGCTACAACAGTCAGAAGTTTTATTACAAAATATGAAGTCATGGCAGTGCTGGCTGCCTAGACTAAAACAACCTCTTCATCTTTGACAGCAAAAGGATGAGAAATAATTCAGAGCATCTACCGCTCCTCCTCTCTTGGGCTTTTATACAAAAAATCTAGGACTGGAGGAGGGAAAGGGGCTTATATTTTTTCCATATCCCAATTGCCTATTAGAAGTGATTGAACTCACTACTTTTTCTATCCCATTTAGGAGAGGAATAGGATAGATGTCTTCATGTAATTTGTCTAATTTCTGGTGGATCCCCTTTCCAATATAAAGTGGCTGTCAGATGGGTAATACCTTTGGATATTCTGAAGACTTAGACTGGAGCAAGTGCAAAAAATCAATGTCTCAAACTCGAAGTCTGACAGCAGATGAGGTAGTCAGAAGACTGGTCAGAGAGGGTTCAGGGAGCGCCTCAAGGATTGCTTTAATTGACAGATGTATTCAGTTATGAAAATGCACAGTTAGCTTGTACCAACACACAGTTGTCTTTTTTCCCATAAACATCTACTTAAATAGAAGCAGAAGACATCAGATGAACTTGTTAGTATTTGATAGTTAAATGCCTGCAGTTACTTCATTTACTGTGTTCAAAAGTTTAGGAATTCAAAGGCGAAACTTAAAACTAATGGACAAGGTTAGGTCAGAGAACCGAAATCATGAAGTACAACTGAAACTAAACCTACAACCTTTACTGCTCAAGAGCTGCTTCAGGCTGTGGCCAGAAACAAGAAACCGAAGTGTCCTCTAACAGAAGGATGTGAGTCAGGGCTTTCAAAAAGACTCCACAAAACGCCTCCTTTCCTCCTTAAGCTTGCCATGAGCTGCTTCCTTCCTCCTACACTCATCCGCAAATCTCATCCCCTTAATACAAAGAAGAGAACAGAAATTTGAGGTTGTATTTTGCCTTTGGCTGGAATGAGAAAAACACTTTATAGCAGAAACCCCTAATTTTTAATCATTATAATTTGTAATTATTATGGCCACATACTAATGTATCCCTAAACATCCAAATGAAAGAGGAATGATTTGAAAAAGACTGGAAGGCAGATGCCACCAGCCTAGCGGGTCAATGAAATCGGCTAGTAATTAAAGTTTCCTAAAGAACTCATTCTTTCTGATTTCTTTTCAGTAACTTGAAAAGACAACACAGAGGGGGTCCTTCCTTTAAATGCAATGATATTCATCAAATCCATTTGTAAATATTAGTTCAATTGAAACAACACATAAGATATAAAATGTAATTAAGTTCTGTATAGATTTCACTTTCACGGGAGACTAAGAACAGCAAGGCAGAAATGATCTTATTCTGTTTCTAGAGCTCATTGGAACCACTAATGATTTCAAAAGCCCACGACTCATCAGCTGCAATTAAAACAATAGCAATGGCAGTGACCCCACCAGAAGAAAAAAAAAATCACATAGGCAGCAAACAATACAGAGAGATGAAGTTGGAATACAGATGTTGCTGATTCGTGGGATGCCAAAGAGAGTAATTCTTCTGTTATTGTATTTCTGTGTACCTCCTAACAGGCAAGCAACGATGACTTGCCAGAAAACAGCAATTCCAATTCACTGCACATCTCTGACTTTGAGGATTTGACTTCCACTTTGGAAAAAGACATCTCTGTAGACTGCTCCTGGAGGCAAAGTAAACATACCCCAGAAGCATGGACCCTGGCCAGCAGGTGAGCCATGTGCTGCACACAGCCAGCCTTTGGCTTTTGCACATCTCAGGTGTATTCACTTATTTCATTTATTTATGTAATATTTTTATTAATAATGGGCAAGGACATCCCAGTTTCAACAAAACAGCTTCCACAGGAAAAAAATAGTTTCGTACAATTGTCTTTATTGTATCCCTGATGTGCTCCTACTTTGATTAGGTGAGGAGATGAGCAAAACTTTCAATATTAAACAAAAGAACAAGCACTAGCCTCTGAATTAAAAAAAAAAAAAGCCTATATTTCAGCATCTGGCCATTATTCTCAGCAAAACCTCCTTTCCCACTTTCTCCTTCAAAATCTTTGCTTTCAATATCATCATCTTGTGCAGATTCGTTGTCCTCTCTTCACTTGCTGGCTCATCACAGCACAGGCTTTAGTACTATTAAGCACTATCTTTTTCATAGGTTGGACGGGTTATCTGCACCTACATCATTCTCCCTTCCTCCTCCAGTTTCACATTTGTAGCTTCTTTTCTCAAAGAGCTGGTAGCATCATTGCTGTCCTCCCCAATGGGATGCTGAGATCACATGGGCATTTTCTCTTTTCCAGTTGGGTCTCCAATTAGAATGATTGCTCTTTTTAATATGTCAGTCACAGAAACAGCCAGAAGAGCCATACAAAATGGCTATATCCAATTTAGGGCATTACTTATACTAAAAAAAAAAAAAAAAAAAAAAAGAAACCACCTAGTTAAATAGCTTTTTACACAAAAGAGCTTGGAAAAATGCCTTCTAAAAGTCACTGCCCCCTTGTATCTGGCTGCTAAGCTGCCAGTGTAATCATCCTCTCAGTAATTTCAATGAAAATGAGCCATGTTTACAAAACCCTACTGTCTCGGCAAACTTGACTTATCCAACCAAAGCAAGTCAGCTGGCAGAGCTAGTTCTCCTTTGGGATGCAATATTGGGCAGCTCATAGCTCAAAGAGGACCCGTGATGCAAAAATCACTCTCTCTCATCCTTTCCTTTGTCCTTCAGCAGTCTGAGTTGAACCCAGCTGAGCCTACCAGTTTGCAGCTAAACCTGACTTGATTAAAACATACTCTTCATTCCATGCCTCCCCTCCTATTTACTCAACATGTTTGGGGAAGGCCCAGAGTGCACTGACTTCTGCTGGAAGTGAAGCTAGTAGGCACATTTAAAGAAAAAAATATGAGAGAATTTCTAAAGTTCAAATTTTTTTTGTTTTCTTTCTACATTAAATTTGATACTTGTCTTTCTAATTTGGCCTGCGTAATCCTTATTGCTGGTGGTATCCAATGAAAGGAAAGATTCTAAGCTTGTTTTAAAGGTTCTAGACAGGAAATTATGAAATAAATAAAATCCAGTAGTCATACAGTATGGACATCTGATGTGAAAAATCGTGGGAGACTAATTATTTTCTGAGCACAGAACTAGACAATGAATCATGAATAACACAAAGACTTCACAAAAAGAAATTCTGGGAAAGAAACAATATATTTCTCCCTGTTGTTGTTTCTTGTGGTTTGAACCATTGCTTGAATGTTGATCTCGACATCTCAGACACTCTGTTAACACTGCAGTGAAAGCTGCTCAGGAAATAAATCTGATTGCTAGCACGTGAAAGGTTTCTTCCTTGACACCTTTCTAAATAAACTAATAGCTGGATGTCTAAATGTGTATTTTAAAAAGAGTCTTCTTAATCCCTTACTCTCTAATAGTTTTAAAATCTCAAACTAGACAAGCAGGATTGAGAGATTTTCCTGGTACTCAGAGACAATATTTTACATTCAGGCTAAACTTCCTGTAAACAGAAAAAAAGCTGATGAGTCAAACACTCACGAGGTCCACTATGGTCTTTGTTCTCCTGGTGTGTTTTATATGGCAATGTACAGGTACTGGAGTGAAGGGTGGCAAAACAAAACCCTAAAATAGATAGTCGCACAGTTCCTCAATACCTCAAGGCAGTTATGAAAAGCAACATCTAACACCCACCTCCATAAATTCTTTTTTGTTTCCAGATGAGACCCGCAGTCTACCAGCAGGAAGAGAATCACATTTCAAACCCATCTTGTATTCATCAGCATGCAGCAGAGGAAAAGAAAAAAATCTTAGTTAGTTTTGTCTTTACAAACCCAGGTCTCTATTTGGGAGACAGATTCCAGTTCCTAACCAGACAGCTGGTACTCTGGTGAGAGCTGAGAAGGGAACAGAGGGAAGGAAAAAAGGGATTAAACAAGAAGAGGAGGGATATAATTATGTCCATCCTCTGCTAGATGCTATGCCAAGTAATATAAATTAAGGCAGAAGTTGGCACTCTGCTATTCAAGCTTAAAACTCTCCCTGCTTGGTGCTTAATGACACATCCTGGATATTCAGCATACAAAAGCATGAAAAAGTTTTGTTAGATTATAATGGTTGCAAGGGGGAAGCAAGAAAGCTTGTGGCACACGCACAGAGCAGAAAGGCCACTGACTCTTTAATAGGTTTTGATCAAGAAAAAAAACCCAGCCCAAAGCAGAAAGCCTCAGCTTCTTTGAAGCTGGCCATTTTGTTAGCATTTGGCCTGACTGTAGCTGTATTTCCTAATCAGGAATGAAAACAGAATTTTTAGATAGTATTTGTGCACTTACTTGCAGGAAAAACCTCTGTAGTTATTTGTATAATGAAAGAGATGTTGCTTTTAGATCAAATTAAATTTATCCTATGAACAAATGGACATTCTAAATGCACAATGAAAACAAAAAGGCTAATTTTGGTAGGTGTATCTTAATCCATGAAGATACTAAAGAAGGGAAAAATTGAACAAGATTCCTAACTAGAAAGAAATTACCTGTTTCTTGACTTTGGATTAGGAAAACCCCTTTTTTTCCTATGGGCTTTTAACAAGAAATCAGACCAGACTCCAGCTTTAGGAATTTATTATGGAGGGAATTTTGGAGCAACTTGAAAAGCAAATACAGTAAAGATTTCATTCAAATTATGCCTTCAGATCAGAGTCTTAAACTGGAAAATACAGTGCTATGCACTGTGGAGAAGAGAAGAACCATGCTTGGCATACGTAAGGAAAGGAGGTGCAGGATGGATGAAATTCCCTGGCTTCTCCCTCTTCAGCAAGGTGGGCTACACAGCTTCTTCCACTGGCAGGACGGGGTGGCTCTGTGCAGCCCCTTCCCGTCACACAGCCAGCATGCATGCCAGCACCTGGTGCTCACCCAAAGGTAGCAGGTTTACTACACAGATGTATAGCAACTCTTTTCAGCTTGTGCTGTACACGGTGTACACATATATTCCCCAAGTGGCTGTTACCCTCCTGACCTGGGGGTTTCTGAGGAATTCCATGTCCCTTGACCCAGAGGACTATCACTCCCTGTAACAGCTAATGTGTTTCTAAAATGGTGCACAAAATCCCCTGCTTTGTTGTGACCCCCAGTGCAGGACCCAGGTGGGAATCACCTGACATGTCCGGGGCACGGCCAGGCTCCCTCCCCTTAGTGAAGTCCTGCTTGTCTGTATTGACCAAAGATTCTTCCTAGGTCCTAATTCGCCTCATTTTATGGCTGATACTGAAGCAGGTCAAATGAATTGTCCCTGAAGGGAAATTTGGGCTCCCTGCACAGAAGCAGATGCCCAGTTTTCTAACACTAGGTGAGGTGATTCCCACCCCAGTCCCTAGCTTGACATCAGCTCCCTTGTTCTGGCTATGGCAATTATGCTGTGCACCACAAGCACTGTCATATATTTTTGCTGCAGATGCCTCCTCCCTCCCTCCTCCTCCTCTTTTTGTGAGAAACTGCAGTGGTCTCCCAAGCGTTCAAATGACCTGCAGTGCATTGCACACATCTTTACAAAAAAAAAAACATTTAAAATTCATCACATTTTGCCCTGCCCTAGCAGTACTTCCAATTTGAACTGAAGCTGCTGTGTTCAGAACATGTATCAGCTCTGCACTGTATTAAAGAAGGGAAAAAAAATCTTCCTCTTCATACACCAGGTAGAAAGTAGGTAAAGGAAAAGAACAGTAGCGGCGAGCACAGCACTGGCATATTAAAACTCACATGAAACCGCAGAGCCGGATGCTCTTGCTGTAAAGGCACTGTTGGTACAGGATCCTTTTGGTTTTCCCAGGGCAGACATATAAAAAATGATAAGGAATATTGGCTTTTCTATTTGACTGCAAAACAGCAAGAAACATATCCTGAATACAAGCCAGATGCCTGGCATGATAGAACAGCCAGGTAAATTCTTTTGGTCTACACAGCTTTTACATTAAAAATTCTATTTAGATTAAGGAAAATTTCATATCTGTAAAGCAAAGTTTGTATACCACTAAAATTTTCAGGGCTCATTTCACTTCTGTGTTCTGGTTAATGTTACTGTGACATTGGTATTAGCCAGAAAGGAAATACATAAGGCAGAGCCGGGGCCCTGCTGGTACTCCTTCATGCATTTTGGCAGTGAAAGGATGCTGCCAGCCAAGCTCCAGCATCACTGGCTGTGGATCAGCAGTGGGGCATAGCATTGAACAAGCTTATTCTGAAAGCTCAGATCCAGCAAAATACTTAAACACAGCTCTTGTTTAAAACATGGGAATAACTTTGCCAAGCTGCACCTCCTCAGCTTCCCCGAGCAGAGCTCAACACCACAGGAGGAGCCTGCCCAGGCCGGGTAACCACAGGGTGCACATCAAATTCCCATCGATGTCCAGGGGAGGGTGCATCTGCAGAGATGCCACCCCCAGTTTAGAAGAGATAAGACCCAATATAAAATTAATGATGATGTGAGATGTCACGGTTTAACCTCAGTCGGCAGCTAAGCATCACACAGCCGCTCACTCACCCTCCCCCCCCCCCCCCCCCCCTCGCTAGGATGGGGAGAGAATCGGGGAAAAAAAAGTAAAACCCGTGGGTTGAGATAAAGACAGTTTAATAGCACAGCAGAGGAAGAGAAAATAATAATAATAATAATGATGATAAAAGAATGTACAAAACAAGTGATGCACAATGCAATTGCTCACCACCCGCTGACCGACGCCCAGCCCATCCCCGAGCAGCAATCGCTGCTCCCCAGCCAACTCCCCCCAGTTTCTATACTGAGCATGACGCCATATGGTATGGAATAGCCCTTTGGGCAGTTGGGGTCAGCTGTCCCGGCTGTGTCCCCTCCCAGCTTCTTGTGCCCCTGGCAGAGCATGGGAAGCTGAAAAGTCCTTGACTGGTGTAAGCACTGCTTAGCAACAACTAAAACATCAGTGTGTTATCCACATTATTCTCATCCTAAGTCCAAACCACAGCACTATACCAGCTACTAGGAAGAAAATTAACTCTATTCCAGCCAAAACCAGGACATGAGACTTTGGCTAATGATAGCACCTTTCCTTCTGCAGCACTGACAGATCATCACCCAGTGTTATAAAGGCTATGCATCATGTACTTTGTGTCACTAACTTGGCACCTCAAATTCTCTTTTCAATAACTATTCTGAGTTTTATAGCATCTTCTGTAGTTGAAAACCTTACAAACATTGCCTCATTAGGCTGCTCAGCTCCCATTTCAGGTAAAAAATTATTATTATCCTCATCTGAGAGCCCAAGAACATAAGATCCAAATATATTAATTAGACATAGCAAGTCAGTGTCAAAGGCAAGACCACAACACTGGTGTTCCTCACTCAATCCCCATGCTCACATTGATAGACAACGACATACGACAGCCTGAGCACACAAACGTTTCTGCACAGGGGCCCCTGGTTTCGACTCGCAACAGCCCTGCTCTGGAGTGACTGGGGGGACGTGAAATGTACATTTATATACATTAGTTCTCTCATTGAACTCAGCAGTGTTTCAAGTTCAGGCACAAAAGTACCCTTTGAGAAATGACTACATGTGGCATTTTCACTGACTCAGAGAGCCAAAATTACCCGGTCAATTCATTTCCTATTTGGCAAATGAGATAAAGGTTTACATTCCCCTAAAGACCCCCCCCCAACACCACCCGCTCCAACATCCCTGTAGTTAATTCATCCTATGTGCTTGGCTAGTATCAGAGCTAAAAGATTTCCTTTGGAAACGTACAACATGCTTAGCACAGTTTAAATTCTACCCACTCAACTATAGTCTGGCTGTGAACATAAATCTACATTCATTGTATACGCACACTTATTCCCGCTGTCAGCAATTCTGACCGTTGCAAAAAAGGACCCACAACGCAATAAGCAATAAAAATGCCCACTGAATACTTTTTAAATTTACTATTTACTTATATAATTATCATTATTATTTCCATAGCTTTTTCCAAAAATGATTCATGTAATTTAAAAGAATTATGAGAAAAAATTATTTTATTATTATGAATTCATAATGAAGTTATGAGAAACTGGAATTTTTTACCAAAGCAGATGCCTGACCAAAAAAAAAAAAAAAAAAATCTATTTGTTACAACATTTTGAAATGTTGGCTTTCTTAGCATTTTATTTTAAAAGCCAGATAAAGTAATTTTTTTTTTTTGAATGAAGCATTTCCTTCAGAGTGATTTTTCAACAGAAATATATTTATTATACCAAGAAAAGTTGAAATTACTTAAATTTAATAGAAAATATATGTTTTAGCTGATGCAAGACATTTTCATTCCATTGTTTCATATTTGCACAATTCAAGAAAAAATTAAAGTAGATGTACATGCAGAACTCAACACAAGAAATTTAAACCAAAAGTGGTCTTGAGAATAGGTAGGCAGGTTATGCGGGTGGGAAATATTCCCCAGGATGGACAAAGTGACCTAATGAAAGCCAGAAAAAGGCCAAGGCTGAATTAGACGTTAAGTTCCTAGTCTTTCCCATTGTATCTTTTTAGTTTTGAGAAAATGTGCATAACTTCCCTGATGGGTAGTAAAACCTTTCCAGGATCTTTATCGCTCTGGCTGATGACTGATGAAATTTGCCTGAAATTCCCTGCTTAGTATATCTTCTGCCTTTTTTCCCATTCTGAGGCAACTAACTTCTTGTGCTCCATAGATCAAATGGAGATACCTTGCACAGGCTTGAGGGTGCTAAGTCAGATGCCTAATTACTATGTGCCACAATAAATAACTGAGTTGACCTGGCCTCAAGGTGCCAGTTCCACCATTAGTATGAAGCTAAGGGATAAGGAAGGCAAAACAAAACATAATCTGAGTTCAGGTTCAATCCCCAGGCTGAAATTTCATGGAACACAATGTTTACTCAAGCAGCTGGAATAGCAAACACATGCATGAAAAGCTGTATTGCCATTTATTGTACCTGTCATTTCACAGTAGCACAGTCTCAAACATGGACTAACATACAAGCCTTTCAAATCAAAGTTGGCTTCAAATCCAAGTTTCCATATATGATATGGGAGGCGTGCACTGCCTCAAACATCTGAGACATTTGCTTAAAAGGATTGACCTAGACCAAGAAATACATTCAGTGGAAATTGTTTCTTCTCTTGCCTTGGGCTCAATCCCACGTCTGTTTGTCTGCTAAACTCAAGTCTTCTTTTTCAATCAGCTTCCTTTTTCATGCTTTTGAGAAAAAATATAGTGAGAAAAGGTTTTCCTTTTCCTTTCTGGAAAGGCTTTAAGAGAATCTGCTACCCAAGTGTTAAATACTCTGTCCCTTTTGGTGTATTTATGGGAGCAGGTCTGACTTCTGAAATGAACATTAAGCAAGAGCTGCAGTCTTACGCTCATTACCCATTCATGAGTTCAGATAACTGATTGAATAATACTAGTTTCCCTTTCTATAAAGTAGATAAAAGCCACAAGGGCCATTGCTACAGACATGGTCTCAGACACTCCTTCTACTCAGGTTTTTGCCTGGCACCACTGCCAGCTGAGCATTACCTGGGCAGCAAGTTAAGCTCAGCGGCAGCTGAGCTGGAGGGAAAAGGAGGAGTAAGTGCAGAAGATTTAGAGGGAAGCAAAGAAAGAAAACAGAAAGGGAAGAAGGCTCCCTCTCACCTCTGTGCTTCGTGGCAGACGTGCCTCCCCAGATGAAGCAGAGCTGGGCTCTTCTTCTGGCCCCACCGCTGCTGCTGGGACTTCTGCCCTTGCTCCCCTACAAAAGGCTGCAGAGAGGTTCTGGAGCGGAGTTCAGCTTGGAAACGTGCTTTACCTTATCCTCTCTCAACAGACACCTCTGTCAGAAAAATGAGGTGTTTCTCTCTTTAACACCTCCAAGTGAGCTGTCTTAATTTACTTTCCACATGATTACACACACTTTCCACTCCAAATACAAATGAAATTAAAAATAAATAAATAAATAAATAAATAACCAACCCAGACTTGACAAACCCCTTTGTTTCTCCTACTTCCCAAATATTTTTCTGCTGGCATTTTGCACTGTTGCCTTTAAACAGTTTGTCCATGGTGTGTTTTTAAACGTTACAAGCAAGAGCAGGTTTGAAAAACAAGAGAGCTATACAGTCAGAAAACTGAAGCACAATTGGCATACCAATAAATGCCTTGATAGTAACTTCAATACAACTGCACTGATGTGGCTTGTTTTCACAGTTTCTCTCTCTCCCACTCCCACTTTTTGAAAAACCTTGGGCCTGTCACAGAGGATGAACTAGGAGTGGCCCCCAGTGTTAAAAAAGAGATGGTTAAAAGGGCAAAGACTGTGCGAGAAGGCATGGATTGCTGATGTTGGAGATACTCTGCCAGGTACTCTGGACTATGACTATCTAATCCTCTTAAAACAGGGCAAATATCACCTGCCAAATGAGTGCTAAATACTGTGCTCCCAAGGGATTATCCCTACTGTTTCCTTTCTTTTTTTGTTGGATCAGAGAAATGGCATCAGAAAGGAAAAAGCAAAGCTGTCTCATCACTCCATGATGAATGTAGAAGGGAAGGGTTATGTCCACAGTTCCAAAAGCTGTAGTTTTATTATACCAGGACAAAAATCTCTGTGAAATATCTTAATTGCACACACATTTGAGCCTGCAACCTGCCAGCTCCTGTCCTGGTTTTGCTGCTTTTGGCCAAGACAGGAGAGGAGTTATTCTTGCGATCTACAGTTCATCCTAGGGGTAAGAGTTTCCTCACTGCGCTGCTTTGTGCAGCTACTGGCAGTACAGAAAGTTGCAGCCATTTTTCTGTAAATCTTCTGAACATTAAAAGCTGTTGCTACGGCCCATAACCAGATTTCCACACCATGCTAGCAGCTCGTCCCCCATCACATTCAGCCCGGTCTCTCAAAGAAAAGCACATCTGCTCTGAGACAACCAACATTGAGGTTATCAGGGTTACCTGCTCTAACAGGATGTCCCCTCTCCACAGCCAGGTAACTACTAAAAAGGAAGAAACCAACTCTTTTTTTTCTTCATAATTCTGCCTGGCATGATGCATCTTTGAAACATGGTGGCAATGACAAATACATGAACTCTACCCAAGCATTCTTAGGGACAGAAAACAAGAGGGAAAGCGATAGCCTCCTTTCTGTGGTTACTTTTTCCCTCTGAAGGAGATAACCAAGTCTAAAACGTTGGACATAGACACCCATCCTTCGCTGTGGTCCCAACCATAAATCCCTGGTCACAGATTCCTGTTGTCCTAACATTATCATATCAGCCAACAGAGCAGACACGAGGAGATGGGACATTCCCCAAGATCATGTTGGGTATAGAGACGTGTTGCACAGAGCTGAAAATTTTGCACTGGTGTTTTTGACTAACTTTCTTTTTCAAACAAAGCAAAATGAGTGAAGAAGACTTATTCTGTTAAAGGAAAAAAAAAAGGAAAAAAAGTCAGTGAAAAGTATTGCTTTTGGGGAGGAGCGGGGGGGAAGACAACTTCTTTACTGTTTGCTTTATGCAAGGTTTGGTAGAGAAGGGTTTAAACTGACCTGTAAATTTCCTGTGGTGTGACTGTATTTTTTTAATTCTAATTTTTAATATTCCCATTTTTCTTCAAAAAGTAACATGTCAGGAAAAAATGTCTTCAAGAAAGACTTTGAAACCATAGGCAATTTGATCAAGCCCACAAGAATAAAGCCTAGGGCTTGACTCTTAGCTCTGGTGAAACTAGCTGAAGTGTTTAAAGATGTTCCCGTACCCTGCTGACCTCCCTGCTCCTTTGCTGACCTCCCACATGCCTAAAGAAAAGCAGCAGAAGCAAATGTGTGCAAACATCTCAGCCATCCCCACTCACAGGCTCTTTTTACCAGTGTGGTCTCACCTCTCTGGCCTAATTAGCCGAACAGTCAATGACAACATGCTTGCAATTATACAGGAGCTGCTGTAGTCATAGTTGAGATGCTGCATATGCTCTTTTCTACTAATCCGGCTACAGACGTGGCAATTTCTTGCCAAAGGGCAGGGAGAACACAGGGGTTGGTAGTGTAGTAAGCTGCTTCAGCCAGATTTAGCAGAGCACTCAAGTCCCTGGTCCTAGTCTTAGCCACGTGTGTGTGACAGATTATAACATCAAGAGAAAGATAGGGTTTTCATTTGGGCAAGGAGGGGGAAATCTTGCAGAACACATTTGCCTTTTCACAGATTTGCTGAGCTTGGCAATCATTGAACTTTCTGAAGTGCACTGATCTCTAATTATTATTTGCTATGAACAGCTAGAATCCTAGTGTATGACTGGAGTCTCTAGGCTCTTTCACACTAAATAGTACTCTTGCAGTGGTATATTGCCACTGACAGGATGAAGTAAGTGCATATGGATGCAGAGTATCTTCCTACCATATAAGCACCGCTACATAAAGGCAACTTTTGCACATAGACAAATCCTCATTCTCCACTAAGAACAGCAAATTACATCCTGACCTAATACACAGTTCCCTGCTCTCCCTGATGGAGCTGGTTCTGCGTATGCATTCATTGAGGCAGAAAGCAAATGAGATCTCTCTGCAGCCTCTAGTTAGGGCTCAGCTGGGAGACTGCAGCTAAAGAGAAAACTGTGATGTTCTGTAAAGCAGAAAGCCACTCTATGACAACAGGCAGGGAAAACTCTTAGGTACTGTCCTGGGTAGTTTTACTAGCTCTTCGAGAAGAAAATTTATGTAACCTGTACAACTGACTGTCTCAAGTATCAGAGACGTTGCTTTAATGACATACTGATTGTTTGGCTAAGATCTAAAGCTCCAAGCTTTTCTCAGTAGCATTGAAGCCTGCCTGGACGCAACATTGAAGTGTATGCCTTGATGTTAGGAGACTACTGGCCAGATGCAGTAAACAGAACTCTTCTTTTTACAGTTTATTGGCACAGAAAATGTTTCCTCTATTTTATATCAACGGGTGTCTTTTTTTTCCTTGAGATTTAATACCTCTGTTGGTATTAGATCAATCTTTTTCTTTACAATAGACTTTTCAACAGTAACTATATCTTCCTTAAGTTAAGGCTCAGAAAAATTGACAGATCAAGAGATACTGTGTGGATGAATGGTGAAACCAAAATGGAAAAGGGCAGAAAATCTGTACCTGTATCCAGAACTAATTAGATCTGGGAGAATAACGTTTTTGGGGTTTTTTTTTATTTTGGTGGATGAACCTAAATAAAAAAAGGTTAGACCAAATCCAAACCACATTGTTTATTTTAGTTTGTTGGGAGTTTTAATTAAAAAAGACAGAAACCTCTCACTATACTATGATTTTGGTGCTATTCAATTTTCTGAAGGTTTTCTTTTTTTTTAATTAGACCAGTTTTAAGCAAAATTAAAATCCCTTATTGTAATCAGGAGCCATTAAGTTCTGTGTAAAAATGTAGAAATGAGAAGTTCTAATATTTCGGGAATACAATGTTATGCTTTGAAAATGGCAAACTAAATTTTAAAGATACTTTTGCTTTTCCCTGCTCTATTTGGCCTAAATGCCTGAAGAGTTGTCACAAGGCAGTTTTTCTTGGGCGAGCTGTAGCAGTAGGTTAGTTTCTCACACTTTGCAGAGCTTTGAGCATGCCTTAAAGTAGCTCAGGGCCCATATTCTAACCCTGTCACAGCCCTGACAAATCCTACTCTGTCCAAAATCAGTGGCTTTGATCCACTTCAAAATGAACTGCTCGTTCCACGCTTTTTCTGCCCCATTACCCATAATCCCCATCCTGTGAAGGAGACACCATGAAAACCTAACCTCTTCTTTTCCAAGGTTTTTATTTTCTTGCTGGTTTCTCATTTCTTATGTTCCTTTTGCTTCTGACAGACCACTTCCAGGAGTTTTCTGGGTCCCTGCTGATGATCAGGATTTGTATGTCTCCCAGTTTCTGGCCCTTTCTTGCTCTGTTCTAATGTAACTCATGTTTCCATTATTTGATTCAAGCTATGGCCTCACTCCCTCTCTCACATCTCACGTTTCCAGTCTGATGCTATTTCATGCATGTTCTGCTGCACCCCTACTCTTCATTGTCTCAAATTAAAAGCAACACCTAAAAAGTGGAGAGAAAAATAGCATGTACTATTCTGTAGACAAACAAGGCAGTGGCTCAACGTGGCATAAATCAAGGGGCAAGATTTGTAAAACCTTTTCCCAGATTTCCATCAACCAGTTTTTCTGGGTGGGCAGTGTTATCCAAATGTAAGTTGAGGAGGAGCTGACAAAAAATTTCCCCAGTATTAAAATCCCCAGGGAAGCTTCATTGCTCCAATGGGGTTCTGGCCTCTTTACAGGCTGGTAAAAGGGTTTCCCTAAGTAGTCCCACATCACTGGATTCATGTGGAAGGGATTAATCTCCGTAAACCTTTCTCATAGGCTGGTTAAAGGACTATAAATTGCTTTTGTTTTTTCACAGAGAACTATTCCTGTTTTTCATCACGTGAACTATTTTATATGTAATCTGTCGTATTAATCAAGTCCCGGGTAAGTCAAAGCCTGAAGTCAGCCTAACAATCTGATTTCACTAAAACAAGTGTACATCATCATCCTTTATACAAGATAAGACCTCCATGCCTTGTCTTGTCATTTCAGGATTTTAGCTTTCAGCAACACAGACATTTATCAGGCACATAAGTATTCTGTGCTCCCTGCTCTGCTTCATTTGTGGCTCCAAGGGAGCAGCAGTTTGTTCCTTTTTTTTTTTTTTTTTTATTTCTTCCTTCTCCTGGAGAAGTGTTAAGGGGTCTGAAATCCCAAAAAAGGGAAAAGGGGAAGAAAAAATGACTTAATTTTTCTTCAAAGCATTTAGCAATCGCAAAACTGTCTGGTTTTATCAAAACTAACACGTCCTGAGAATGCTGGGGTTAAGGCCCAGAAGTCCCTTTGGAGGTCTGCGTATCAAAAGGTACAAATATTAGCCTGACACCAAAAGAGGAGAGAGAAAAGGGAAAGAATGTCAGGACTTCTGAAACTCAAATTGTGACACTCCGTCAAGAGACTGCAGGTGTTCAAACCTCTTCCTCCAGGCTGCTATTAAAAAAAAAAAACCAACCCCAAAAAGCTAGCTCCTAATTCAGAGACCTAATTCACTTTATACAAGAAGACGTAAAGGAAAGAAAGTAAAAAAGCAGGTAACATACTTTTTTGATGCAGCTGATCTGTTGAAAAGAAAGTGCATCTCCAAGAAAGAAAGGGCTAGAAAGACAGAAAACTCTCCATGGTAAAAATGCAGTCTAAAGTTAATTAGCCTATTTCTGTTCATATTTGGGAGAAGTTGATTGAAAGGGATTGCTGGGGCTGTTGAGCCTGAAATTAAACATACATCTGGTTATGGTTCATGAGTACCTATATGCACACCACACTATCATTGTGCTTTCTGCACAGCCTCTCTTCTGGGGTAAATAACAAGGTCTTCCTCCTGGTTCCTGAGAAAGATGAGGAATGAGGTAGCAATGTGCCCAGCCAGGTTACCACTGGTAAAATAAAACCTAAATGATCTCCAGGAAGATTCCCAAAAAGAAGATGGTATCCCAAAGATGTTACTGGAATAATTTTTGTTGTAGATATTGGGAATTTTTATGCTTATAGGAAAAATTTGGATCAAATAAATCTTGACTATATCTTTCATGAATCACTCAAACATGCTGAGGTGGCCTTTCATGCTGCAAGTGCTATTTTTCAGGATGATTTTATTCACTTTGTAGCATTTGGTGTGAAACTTCATGCCACAGAGAATTTTTCTAAACAGCATTATTGTCATTTTAGGTCTGACAACTTTAAAGCTTCCCTTTAAAAAGAGGAGGAGGAAAGCATTTCATATAATGCTAAAGTAAATATAGTACTTCTATTTGAAGATAAGTGCAAATCAGTGACTAGGTGGGTTATTAAAAAATGCACTGTTGGTTTCCTGCAAACTTCTAGGTGGAAAAAGCCTCATATCAGCTTACTTTAAGTTTACTTCTCAGGCTTTCTCTCTGTGTTAATTAAACTACAGATATACTCTGACACAAGTCTTATGAGAACACCAGTAGTAGGTAGTAGATAGGGCTACAGATGTTCATACAGGCCATTGGAATTCTACCCAGGAATTCGTAGTTCTTTCTCCCAGTTTCAACGTTTCAGATCCACCCAAGCCTGAACCCTCACTGAAATTTAGCTCAATCACTGTAGTCTCTTCTTCATGCTATTGACCTGAATATTAACTTAAACTGATTTACCCAAGATTGTGTTTATGCTTGGGCAAATTTGAGTGATTTGAAATCTGCCACAGAACCTGAAAACCTGTATGGTTTTGGCCTAGCCTCAGTAGAATAAGAAATAAAAATTACAAATGCATGGTCATCAGCAATTTACATAACAGAAATACTTTTATGAATCCAATTTTATTTATAAAGTGCACCTGAAGTCAGGTTTATAATGGCTGTACTTAGGCAAATCTCCCAAAGGCATTGCTGGTAAGGTGACTCTGAGATTATCAGAGCTTTAATGACATTTAAAAGTTTCTTAAGATCTTTACAGGGAGGAAATTCTGACAGCCTTAGGCTGGCCACTCCCAGCAGTGCTGTTGGTTTCAGTGGGACTATGCAATGAGGTAGGTGTTCACTGGCACGAGCGATGCTGATATTGCTATCATCTGGCCATAGGTTATCTGGGCAATTACACTGGAGAACTCTTGAACACAGCACTTTCATTTTTTCATAATCTCTCTTTGGGCATTAACCTTTATATTTTAACAGGAATTAGTTTTCAGTGTCCCATTTTAAACAGCGTATTTATAAGTATATTAATATTGCAAAATTCTGTTGCCAAAAGAAGAGACGTGGCCATTCTCTTTGGCTGCATGGCATTATGCATGCATTATTTGTTGTGTTAGAATACTGCAAACCTGAGATATATCTTTACCGGAAACAAACATATGCATGCATGCATGTAAATCAGTGAGGGTACACGACATGAATAATTTGTCATCCATTGTCAAGGGAAGCGCAACCTGCTGATAGCATCATGTAGCTATGGCCCTGTTCCCACACTCATTAATACTGTTTTCAGAACTACTGAAGGACAAACATGGTGCCAGTCAGGCAGAAACCCACAGCTACATTTCTTTAGAACCAGACTTAGATATGGAAGAACAAGCATTTGCTGACATCATATGTAGTCCAGAATGGCAAAGCTAGCCTTGAAAGGAGCATGTGTGTATTTTCATAACCAGGTTCCACTAAGCAAAGGGAGATTGCTCCCATTCAGGACCAAGACATCTTTTTAGAGCCTTAAACTCCATTACCCCAGGAGTTGCAGCTTGGGGGCAGGTGGGGGGGGAGGGCGGGGGAGAATATTTGATCAAAGCAGATTTTGGGTTTTTTTTCTGTTTCTGGAGTGCCTGGGAAAATGGGGGTGAAGAGGAACAGGAAACTGAAGGGATAAAGCAACGATGCAAGCCTACATGACAAAGATTTGCTCTGAAATCCAGCCTTCCTGCAAACTGCACCTTCCCAAAAGCACAAAAAATGACAGCAGATTTTGTGCATCTCCTGCTAGGTATAATGTATATGAGACCAACATGAAGCAGAATGGGTTTTTTAAGTCTGTCATCAAATACACAGTCTTTTGTGATCATCTGTCCTTGAACAACAATACAATCTGATGGTAATTAGAACATCAATGAAGTAATTACATCCATTCAGACCAAAAGGTGGCTGGATAGCGTAGTGAACCAAAGTACGTTAATACAGGAGGAAGAGAAAGAGAGATCCATTCATCTCTCTGTC
Organism: Mycteria americana; assembly: GCF_035582795.1. Taxonomy (NCBI): domain Eukaryota; kingdom Metazoa; phylum Chordata; class Aves; order Ciconiiformes; family Ciconiidae; genus Mycteria; species Mycteria americana. The sequence continues at coordinate 33,360,097 of NC_134370.1, forward strand.
AGATAAATGCATTGCATAAAGCTATCTTTATATAATTTGGTTGTGTTCTTGTGGATGCATTAGCACTTCTCAGTTTTTCATGCCCGGATTTATAGATAGATACAAATGACTAAGCACAGGACACGTACTTCAGTTTAGCATTCTCAAATGAGGCCTTCCAAGGTAATCCATTTTTTCTTGTCTTCCATGTGATTAGAAGATTCCTTGCATTTTTCTTTGGGGTGATAGCAATATGTAATTACTGCATGTAAGTGAAGTCAAAGAACAGCTTTTAAACTGAGTATAGTGTACATGTCTGGCAAGACTGAAAGGAACAACATTACCTCAAGTCAAGCTGTTTGATTTTTATTTTTCTTTTTCCTTTCTCCTAGCTCACATTGCTATATGATGCTTCTCCAACACTAGGTTGTCTTTAACCAGCATGTAAATAGAAACAGCCTTAAAATATTGTCAAGAATATTTGCCAGCTCAGGCGCAAAATCTATTCATCAATCTCCACTATCGCAATGAAGATAACAAAGAAAGCTAATGATACTTAATTCCTCTACCTAAAGTATGACACTTTGGCTGAGTAGGCTGGTAATATTTTACCAAGCTGTAACAAAAATCACTGTATCTATCCATATGCATCTGTTATAGGGGCTCCTACATTATGAAGGCTTAGCATTTTGTATTCTCACCACAAAAAAATCCAAACTTATATAAGTGCTCTAAAAGCCCATGATGTAAAGAGGAACATTTTATGTTCATAAAATGAAGGAAAGAGAAGAGAAGAAACAATGAGTGCCCTAGTTCATTTAATGTATTATCTTTGTGGGTTTTCATATATTGATTTTGGAAAAATAGGATCAAATGTTGCTGTCACTTGCAATGGTAAGAAAGTGTTTAGTTAATGCCTGATTAGGTTTTAGCGTTCAAAACAAAATTACCTGGTTATGCTGATGGCTATATCCTATCATAGCACAGATCTAACGGAAAAAGGAGTGAGTGATATAGCAATAAAACAAGTTTTATCATGCCATCGGTTTGTCACTGAACCAGTGTTTTTTACAAAAATATCAAAGCAGGGAGCTAGGCACTTCTCCTGTAACATTCAGTAACTGCTGGCTTGCATGGTCCCATAAACAAAAGTGCTTGAACAAGTCTGGTCTTAGGCCAATAAATGTGTCACTATTATTTGTTTTGATCTTTTTTCCAATTTTCATCAATGAAATGAAACTCCACTTATGTGAGAGGCCACCAAAATCAAATTTTAGTGTTGTTCAGAAATCATTTATGTCCTTTCAGCTTCTTGGGTTTACTTTGCCTTGGATGAGACTGGTAGCTCTGTGTGAAGTACTGCTTCAAACTTTGCTTAAAGGCACAGAAACACAGTGGCTTCTGTTACCGTCAGTTCAGATTTTCCAGGCAGTTTCAAAAACCACAATGAGAGACTTGTTTAAACAGAGTTCAAATTTTGGGACAAAATGTGAATTAAAGAAATGCATGTCATTATGCCCAGTCATTACAGATGAGCTCTGTCTCTGCCCTGGCACTATGGGTTAGCAGTTCCTGCTGGGGTCTTCCTTTCCCAACCATGGTTCCCATTTCCGAATTCCCAGTGACATGTGATATCCTGTCTTCGTGGACAACAGCCTGGAAAGTGGTAATTAAAAAAAAACTGATTTAAAGAGATGCAAACTGAAAATGGTGGCCAAGCTTTGGATCTTAAGCACTCTTCAGTTCTTCAAATCTGTGGCACTGGATTTAGCTTCAGTCCATAAGAGAGATGAGGAGCATTTTGGAAGCATGTGTGCCAAGTGGATCCCAAATGCAGATGTCTAAGTCTCGGAGTGGTGCTCAGTCCCACCTTTAGCTCCAGGCCACAACTGTGCTAAAAGCTTTGTATTAATGAAGGAAGACTTTCCCAAGGAGATTAGCACCACACTTCATCTTCCTTAATAAAATATGTTCTAAAATTATTAATCTGGCAGATAATAAAATATCTGGTTTCTTCTAATTATTTTTAAAAATTCGATGCCCGACAATGAGTTCATGATTTGCAATTTCTCTCTCTTTTCTGTAATCACCCATACCATGTCTGAATAAACCTGAACTGGAAGGGGAAAGCATGGATTGACCCCTCACTATGTAGCTGCCAAAGTTACCGAGTTACACACAGTGCATAAGGAAAACTAAGCCAAAACCAAAAGAGATACATCACCTCTGAGGCAAGTGCAAATAGAAGAGGACAAATGCATGAGTGAGCAAATGGACTGATTTGTACCAGCTGGCTTAATTTATGGAATCAAGCCCAGACATCTCTGAACTATTCCACTGCCATTTTCTCTGGGTTCCTTTGTTACCACACATGGGGGTATAGATACACACAGGCAAACAGCAAGTGTTTCCTTTCCGTGCAGAAACAGTCACTCCTGGAAAAGCACAGTTCCAGTATGCTAAGACACATTTTCCAAATACAGTTTGGTTATTCAGTATCAGACTCTTCATACTATAGTTTCTCAAAGAGAGAGAAAACTGCAAAAAATTAACAACAAACCGAAGCTCTTGGAGATGTCTCTTTAGCTATTAGCAGCCTCAGAACTCATGAATTAGATTTTCTTTAGCAGTCACCCAGAAGACAATGCAAGGAACTGTATTTCTATCACTTGCTTTTTCTCAGCACTATTCAACAATTTTCCCCCACAGTATCAAGAATTATTGCTTTTTAGTGTTAGGATACATCATAATAGAGTAGGACCTGCAAAATAAAACGCATTCCTCTTCTTAACTGCCAGTTAGTGACAATCAACAGGTTGAGTGGGAACGAATGGGGCTGGGCAAGCACAGACGCGTGTACTTTACTGGAAAATGGGAGCTGTACTGCCCGTTTCTCTGCAGGCACACTCAGCCTTTCACCTCCATATGTAGTCCATACTAAGTGCATGCTCCTGCCTGCCTTCCCCTGCTGCTTCGCCGAGCTCCAGACTCAGAAGTGACTACTCATCACACGGACCATTTCATGACCACTGTGCTTCGCTTTGTAGTTGGAGTCAACAGGCTTTTACCAGTGTGACAATTTAAGTGGTTGCAGAAAATCTGCTTGCCGTTTCTTCATGTTTGGTGCTACACTGACATCTTGTGGCCCTTAACCCTGGTGAGACAGTAAACAAGGACAACAGATTTCCAAATGTTTAAGCAAGGATGCAGTAAATTTAAGTTTGGAAAGCAGCACTGATTGTCCTCTCACTTCCTATCTGTTTGAATTCATGTTCCAATGTTTCATGTGCCCCATTTTGGTAACAAACCTCCATGTTAAATACCTACAACTAAACAATAATCAAGTCAAAAGTAGTCCTGAACAGATTGTGAAGATAAACCAGAATTCTGGGAGGTGAACTCCTTGTGCAGATATAAGCTGCTTCTCAGTCTGAGGAGGAAACAGAGATTATAGTCACCCATTGCCTTCATATTTCATCAGCAGGCTCTGCACTTAATTTTATAAAGCTGTGGTTTTAAATTGCTGTGACAGTATTTACACATTACTTCAGCTGATAGACAAGAATATTCCCAAGAAGAGCAAAAATACGTGGATAACATGGTACTATTTAACCACCATAATTAATGATCACTAATAAGAATAGAAGCAAGAAAACCTACTTGGAAACAATGCCAGTAGTGGTAACCATAGGTTAAATCTACACGAGATGGAATCACATGCCCATGAAGAGACAGGTCTGTCACACTGGCATAATGCACACAAATGAAAGACATTTTCTGGCGCCTTCATCCTAATGAAGAGTGGAGAAGAAAAACCAGACACCATAGTGGTGGGCATAATTCCTTAACCCTAAATAAGTTTTAATACAGTTACATCTGAAGTATGAGAAGGCCTGGAGATGAAAAGCAGTATGGATGGATGAAAAGCAGTATGGAAGCGAAATAGAAGGGATTTCATATTAGAAAACATGAGAGACCACACTTCAGTCCAGATTCACTCCTCTAAGCACTTAGACACCGCAGCCAAACTAGGATCTCTGAAGCTTGCTGTGTAGGTCAGTGCAGAAACAGATTCCTCTGCAGGATGACTAAAATTTTTCCTTGGATGCACTGAGCTTTGGAGGCATGTATCTTTCTCTTCAGTGATTACTGGGTTGTCTAACTAGTTAGATTAAAAGCTACAAGCTAAAATGTTTCAGAGAAGCATCTAGAATTAACGACCTACGCCTTCATTATAAGCAAAGTATCACAGCTAAAGTAAATGGGATACAATATCACAGCTAAAATAAATGTGATACTGAAGTGAGGGGAAAGGAGAGGAAAGAGATTTACATGCATAGTCAAATAGCTAAATCCAATTCAATCAATTAAATTTCATATTCCTGTTACTATGCCAGTTAAAGTTCCTTTTCTTATCTAATCAATTATTGGTGTATACCACTAGAAACTTAGATTATCACAGAAGCAATGTGGGAGACACACTAAGAATCATAGGTGCTAAAAGGGCTTCTCTATAGGGAAAGTAGAGAGTATCTCACTGGAAAACCCAGCCTAAGGGATCCAACTTCTTTTCTTAGAAAAATACTGGAAGAAACCAAAATATTTTGAACAATCAGCACTGGGTCTGATGCTATCACCAGCAAAGGGGACATTGCGAGGGGACATCTTATCCTCCCGCAGATGTCACTGGCTGTAGGAGGATACGCATCCTGCATAGGTACAGCAGAGACCCCTGAGAGTGGGAAAGGAGGAGGAGAAGCTAGAGAGGGGACTGGGTTGATTGGTGGGCTCAAATTCAGAGCAAGTGCAGGACAGCAACAGAAGATTAGACTGTGTAGCCTGGTCCCCTTGCTATTGTAGACAACCTATCAAATAAACTCTCCCATAAACCTGTCATGTTGCTCCTTAAAAGTTATGTTTTGTCTCTACCATGTCAGACTTCCATCCTTTAAGGATCAGAACTTGCTTCTCTGTTATGGCCTACATTTATTCATAGCCACTATACCTGCTCTTGGCTTTTGTGCCAACACGCTCCTTTCACCCACACAGTTCTTGTCTTTCCTGATGTATTTATAGACAGTTTCCACATTATCTTTCACCCTTCATTAGGCTCAAGTGAACAGACAAAGCCCTTCTAACCTCTTCTCGTCAGGGTTGTCAATGCAGTGGCAGTGACTTCCTCTGTGGTAGTTCAAACTCCTCTTTTTGCACATGGGCAATCAGTTGCAGACAGGTTCCCAGATGCTCCCTCGTGACTGCTTTATGCAGTGATGGTAACACCTCGCTATCTGCGCTGGCAACGCTTGTCCCAACACAGGCTAAGGCATCACTCACCCTTTTTAAGGGCAGCCCAGAGGGCCTCCTTTCCTTTAAACTGACTGTTGCATGTTCTTGCTGCTCTGTTTCATCCTCATCCTATTATTCCAGACCCCAAGATAATTCAGCATGTAGAAATGCCTTCTAAATCAGTTTATTCAGCATGTTCTTTAGCTGTTGTGGACACACCTTTTCCTTTTACAGTTACAGCAGCCTATTACAGCAGGCCCCCTCTTTGTCACAGTAAGTGACACAAACATCTCACTGCAGCAGTCAGGAAAGACTTCTTGTTGCTGAAGACGCTGCACACGCTAGGGCACAGCTTCTTCCTTGCGAACAATGCTATCACCAGCAAAAGCAACTTAGGCAAAGAGAGCACATTGCCCCGAGTGACTGGGATATTGCAATGACAAAATTAGTAAGCACATGCTGGGTGAAAGTGTTTGAATTTGAGACAAACATCCCAGAAAGTATATAACAGAAAAAGATGATGCACTAATGCTACCTTCTGGATTGAAAACTGGTTAAGAGATCAGAAATACAGGTAGTGATAAATTGCCATACAAGAAGGAAGGTGTCAAGGACTTCCTGAACAAAGGTATTCATAGTTGTGTATTAGTTTTGTAGCAGAAATGGCAAAAACTTCATTTGAATTGTTTTAAACAAGTGGGTTAAAGATTAATTATAATTAAAAGGTGACTTGTGAGAGAAATCTTTCATTGGCAGGCATATGAAGTTAGTCTTTGATCCAGCATAGATTTTCCACCTTTGATGTCTATGATCAGCAGCCAGAAATAAGGGAAAGAAAATAAATGTTAGTAGATTAGAGCACTTTCACAAGTGGAATTGGAAGCATGTCCACACTGGCAGCACTGGGAAGATGACTTTGCCTTGCTTCTTTTCCCTCACTTGTTCCATGAGGTCAGCAGTCTTTTGGGGAGCAAAAATACAAATGAATTTACTGAGCAACTGAGCATGTGATGAATTTGGCAACCAGAATGAGACTTCAGATACACTGGCAAATTCACTGTCACGCTCTGCTCCTTTTATACTACTCAGCAAACTCTGGCAAACTGTTCTGCTGGACATAACCTTAACACAGAGAGAAGTTTCAAACAGGTTCACAGCAGTCTGAAGCTGCCCTCTCTGATGACACGCAACCATAGGGGATGCACTAGGAGGGTATAAGCCCACTACTTATCCCAGGCTGGAAGCCCTTGGAAAGCTGCAATAGGCAGATATGAGCTAGAACAAGCCCTGTTCTTGTTAGATGGGAGCTATAAAGAAAATAAAGAGTCTGAGAAGCAGATCTCACCCTGTCGGAGCCGTCCACTTCCCTTTTGCACTCCAGAAAAAAACAAACTAGCAAATCTGGTACAGAGTACATAAAAATGGCCCCAGTACTAGACTAATTAAAGAGGTTGCAACAGGTGACAAAAGGATTGGTGGCGAATGCTACAGCAAGAAAATAATTGGGCTTGTTCTTCAAATCTTATGTTATCTGTATAGGGATTTAACAGTAATTCTGTTCTTTGAAAAGCTGCTAGACTGACATATGTAGAGATTCTGTTATCTGACACCCACCGAGTCAACACAGCATAACAGTAGCAAAGCCCACTCCATTTACGCCACCCCGCCCTCCCGCCACAGCCTGACCCAGTGGAGGTAAGCGATGCAAAAAGCAGAGAGCTCTGCTTCCCACACAGCCAGCCCTTGGCCTCCCCCCGAGATGCCTCCTTGCGCAGCCAGTGGCAATGGGAGACCTTCTGAAAATGTGAATACTTGTACCTGAGCCCAGATACTGGCAAAGAGAAAACGTCATCTCATCCGTCCTCATTGTGAGAAAGGAATTTGTAAAAAGAGACACACAAAAAAGGCCAAATAGCTAATCCCAGGCTCCCAAGGAAAAACACAGTGGAGCTGCAGCCGTTGTTAGAATTGCACAGGCGAAGACAAGCACTTCATTAGGAGGGACTAATTCCCAGCATGGGCCACAGTCAGAAGTAGATGAGGTGAAATCTGATTCCAGGGCTTGGATGCTTTGCAGCTTTGTGATTGCCAAAAAAGTCAGACTAGAAGAAGGGCCACAGCATGTGAATATTTCAAGTCACAGGGATGCTAGCACTATCAGAAGTGCTACTGCTTGTGAACTTACCGTCAGTGGCCTGTTACGAATAATGAACAAAAACATCATGGAATGATCTCATTTGTTATATAGGTTTAAATGTATCTCTCTCTCATTTAGAGGGAATGAAAAATATTTTAGTGAGCACTGTGCCTGTTCAGAATCAATTCAACACAGGAAGAAACAAATTATTCCAAATTGCTCTTGTGATTGGAGTAGAATGCTTCAGAGAAGACATCTGCATGGCTTCCCCCCCGTATCCCCCCCCCCCCCCCCCCCCCAAAAAAAAGCCTTAGCATTTCCTAGGAAAAAAGATGTAGCCATGAATTCTTTTATGCTGCTCAGCATGACATTCTATAGTACATTCCCTGGATTAGGCCATATGAACTCTTATGCTATGTCTTAACAACACAACTAGAGCGTAAAATATAATCTCTTCAGTGGTCTACTTTAAAAACTTTTTGTTTTTAAATTTTTCCTATACACTTTTCTCTTACAGAGGGTTTTTTTTATATTTGTGTTGCTTTTTTAATTTAATGGACACAAACTTCCATAAAAAATTTTGGTAATGCATCTGTATCATTCCTACTGCATACTGTTTTGCAACGTATAACTATATCCTTGCAGGACACAAACCATATTCTAGTCTAATCTCATTTATACTATTATAGCTTTATAGCAACACAGTCATTTTAAATACCAGAAATCTAAATTCTGAGATAAAATGGAGGCTCTGACTGAAAGGGAATATCAGTCTTTTTATACTTTAAAGTCTCAGGATATCAGAAATCTGATTCTAGACTGGTAACTAGTAGCATTTCCAACTTTTAGAAATTTTAAGTGATATTTAGGCTGGTACAGTCACCTCCCAACAACATCAGCAGTAGCCACAACAAATTACTATTTATAAGATAATATAATGAAGACTAATGCTGTCTGCCAGCACTGTATCCTGGGCAACTCCCAGCCAGTGTTACAACATGCGCTGTGCTCTGGGAAATATGCTGTAAAGTAGCAGGCTGAATGGCATTCAAGAGATCACAGTTATATTCCTTCAGAGAAAAACTTGTATGCATTTTATTTCACATGGAGAAAGTCTTGAGAGGTTTTGTTGTGGTTTAAGCTGGCAGGCAGCTAAACACCATACAGCCATGTGCTCATGCCCCCCCCGGCAGTGGGATGGGGTAGAGAATCGCAGAAGAAAAAAGTAAAACCCGTGGGTTGAGATAAAGACAGTTTAATAGCACAGCAGAGGAAGAAAAAATAATAATAATAATAATGATAAAAGAATGTACAAAGCAAGTGATGCACAATGCAATTGCCCACCACCTGCTGACCGATGCCCAGCCCGTCCCCGAGCCATGATCGCTGCTCCCCAGCCAACTCCCCCAGTTTCTATACTGAGCATGACACCATATGGTATGGAATATCCCTTTGGGCAGTTTGGGTCAGCTGTCCTGGCTGTGTCCCCTCCCAGCTTCTTGTGCCCCTGGCAGAGCATGGGAAGCTGAAAAGTCCTTGAGTCATGTAAGCACTGCTTAGCAACAACTAAAACATCAGTGTTATCCACATTATTCTCATCCTAAATCCAAAACACAGCACTATACCAGCTCTAGGAAGAAAATTAACTCTATCCCAGCCAAAGCCAGGACAGGTTTCTTCTGAAATGCTCTGCTCCAGCCACAAGAGCTATTGGGAACAACCCGCTCCACTGGTGTCAAACAGGCACCACTGCACAATGATGTGCTCCCCTTTCCTAGTAAGCAGCACAAAGAAACCTTTGAATACACCTGGTCAAGATGATCGCACCATTTCTTTTTCTTCCATTTATTTCTAACCCATGTTGGAACAAGGCTAACTCCATGCCTTTTGGCTGCTGCTCTTTTATCCTCTTGAATTCAAAACAGTCACATGCTGGGTATACCCAGACAAGCCACTATTTTGTACTGTCACAAAGCTATAAAATGTCTAAAAATCCCATTTATCTTCACTTAATACAGATTAATTATTATTTTTCCTATTAATATTCCTACCATTTTTCCCACTGGTTCTAATTGCTCCCCGGCTCCCATAAAGATCTAAAGACTGGCTGAGCTGGAAGAGAAAATACTTCTCCCCTTATTGCTACAGCTGGATCTGCCTCTGGGCAGGCTGCAGGCTTGGGCGCAGGGTAGCATAAATGAGACAGGCCCTACCACTGTGTACGCTGTCTCTGCTGTGTATATTCAACTACTACCCCTGTAGCTGGCAGTCTAGCAACTTCTCGCACTCCTGAATAAACTAGGACTAGCTAAAATAAGACTATACAACTTTTCACTCAGTCCATCATTCACCTGATTCAACTTTCTGCGGATGTGTTTAATGCTCATGTTCGCAATCTACCTTTAGTGCATTGAGAATATTGCATTGGTCTCTCCTTTTTTTTTTTTTTTTTTCCTAATTCCACCTCACTGTGGTAACTCTACTACTGAAAATGATTACTTCAGCCATTCTGCAAAGAGAGGGCTCCGGACTGACCCATACTGAGTTAATTTTTAATCTTCATTCTAGGAGAAGTTTAACCAGGAGGAGAAAACTGGGTAGAGAATATATGTCATCACAGAGGTAGTGAAGGATTTATTAGATCAAGCGATATTGATTTCTGCTACAGTCATTTTTTAATCAGCAAATAAGCTAGGAGATATCCTGAGTGCTCTACATGTCTCTTTCCCATTTCTTGGAGGATATTCCTTAATCTATAGTAAGGGCAGTTAATCTTGTTTTTTTGGAAAAGGGTGACCACTGCCCCGATCCACTGACTCCTATATTTCAAAGACTAGATTTAGCATCAATATCCTTAAAGTGTTTCAACCGGACAAAAGTACCAAGCAGCTTGCTTACAGAGGAAATGCAAATCAAAACAGAAAACTTTACCATTTTTTTCATTAAAATACAAATGTTTCCATTTTGTTCTTTAAATGTTTTCCACGTATTTATTTTTCACATAGTCAGACTGCCTTCAGCTTAAGAAACCTCCTAATGATCATGCTAGATGTTGGTTCAGACACAGTGACAAGGAGTCAGCTCACAAGGTTCAGACGGCTGTTGTATAGATACCTATATCTGTGCTAATGACCAGAAACTCCCTGGGAGTTAGTACAAGGCAAGAGATGTTTTAGAACAGAATTCATCTGACTTTTATACAAATACTTTAGGAGAGAGAACTCATGCCCTGGCAGTGCTTATTTCTTTCTGGTGACTCTTAAGTCAGACATTGATGTCTGTGTTTGGTCACCTAAATCCTGCCCCTATGGCACTAATCAAAAGCATGGACTGCAGTGAAGGAAGAGTACTCAGGGAATGCCAGAGGGGATCTTAAGACTAAAAGACAATTCCTAGTTTCAAAATTACTGTCATGGATGAGAAGATAATATTTAGCTTCAACAGAAACTTCAATATTGCCTGAATCTCACATAGCATTTCCCCCTTTTTTCTAATCCAGAGTAAGTATAGTGTTTCAAAGCTAAAATTAATTTCCCTGGCACTAACTATTCAGTGACTTACTCTAGAGTATTTTAGGATTAATCACCACCATTTTCACATGATGTCAATATTCTGCAATGGAATATGTATAAAGCAGGCAGCTTGCTTCTTCTAGAAGTAGTTTCTTTGGCTCAGAAAGTCTTAACCAGAGAACTAAATTGTTTCCAAAAAAAAGCAGGGGGGAAACAAAACTTTATTTTAAAAGTTACGTAAGGTCATTCAAGAACTTTATAGATTTTAACTTAGACCTGTTCCTAGAAGACCTATAAAGAAAATCAACCTATAACAATCCATTTAATTTTTTTCTTTTGTTCTCATTAATTTAATGACAGTTAAAATAAATGACACAAAAATAAATGGTGCAAGTAAGAATTGCACCTTACCTGACTGTATCCCTACAAATTAAAAGTGCAATAAACTTACACTCTTGACATCTGTCTCTTCTTCTTGTAACTTTGAGTCAGTGAACTGATGCACAGCAAATTTAGGGCTGTGGCTCTTCAGCCCTGAGCATGTGACCTGTGCTTTGTTTTCTAGAATCTACACAGCCTGTAGGACATTACTGTAGGCTTCTTTAGAGGAAAAAAACCCAAAACACAACAACAACAAAAAACTTTCTTTTGAGTGACCAGCTTGGGAGCCAGGGAAAAATTTAAGTATGTGCATAAATGTTTGAATGAATCAATGCACTTATCTCTGTTTTTCTCAGAGCTGGAATGCAGCCATCAACTTCCAAGGCTAAAATTAGTGTCTGTAGGCAGCTCAGGTAGATGCAAACCACCTTCTTCAGCTTTATTTAATATCTCCTAAGTGAAGAACAATTCATTCTTCTGTGATGTTATAGAAAATTAGTGGAATTATACCAGCAGTGATCTGGTAAGAACCCAAGAAAATTGCAATGGATTAAGTACAGTTAGTTTGAAAGAAAGCCACTTGATTGACTTGATCTCCAGCATTCCTTACTCCTACAATTTTGAAGGCATGAAAAAAATCTTCCTGGTTGCTGACCACAAAACCCTTAGTGCCATATTTCAGGATAACTTTAAAGCAGTGTTTTCTGTAAAAATTCTGTGTGTTTGATTACACCTATGGTCAGAAGCAAAGTCTAAAAACTGTCAACGTACTAATAAAAGCCCCTAACTTTGCTTTCTCCTTTGTGATCACCAAGGGCTCATCTCCACATCCAAGTCAGCAAGATAACTGAATAACATGGGTGACAGAATACAGCCCTGCCAAGCTCTTGGGCTGACCTTGAATTCTTTGGTCAGCTCACCATGTACAAAACCTCTTTGTATAAGTCTCTAAAGAATAAACTCTGAGTAAGCAGATCAATTTCCAGCCATCTTTGTCAAGTATTACATACAAAGATTCAACAATCTGAGTTAAATATTGTAGTAAAATTGGCCCAAAACAATAAGAGTTTGAAGTCAATATTGCTGTCGAGCTTGTTGAATCTAAAGTACATCATCACCTGATGCCTGGACCCGTGTTGCACTAAGTATATATGAACTATTTTAATATGCTACAATGGATGCACACCTCAGGCAATACATTTTTCTGTGACCCAGTTCTCCGATTTGCTTTATATTGCTATAACAGTGTTATGAGTCTACAGAGTAAACATCATTATATTTTCATCCACTTTACTCTGCCAAAATGGTGACTAATATATATATCTCTCTATTATATACTAATTTATTAAGCAAGATTACATACAAGGTAGTTCATCATCCAGAAAGAAATTAGTAGCCAGTTGCTTTCACATTACTGTGCATAGTGATGAGTCGTTAGCTGTGGGTCATGCAAGTTGAAAACTAAGGCAGGCTGAGGCACTTTGTAATATCTGTTTTGCATCTGGAGCAGGAGTGCTTCCGAGACACCCTCTGTAACCGTTAATTTCAAGAACCAAAGGGTCAGTTTTCTTTGGAGAAAGCAAAGCAAGCAACATATTCCCAGTGCTTTTTTATTTCTTTTTTAATGGGAAATTGCGTTATTTCCTACTGTCAGCCAGCTCAAGGTGCACAACATTGTCTGTTGTCATTTGTTTCTGTTTGGGTTCCTCCCAGGACAGGGTGAAAGCAAGGACTGGTAATCATAAGAACAGAAGCCTTACCATTTTTTGAAGCATAACAGTCAGAGTTCAAAAGGCAAGAGGCGCTTTTAAGACACCCAGACATAATCTGTGTACTCTTCTTGAAAGTGAAATTTGTAATTAAAGTTGGCATTTGTGAGCAGCCTGCTAGTGCTGGCCATCTTGATAACAAACAAAGAGGACATGTTTTGTGACACTGACATACAATCCATGGGGAAGAGTCAGTGCCTCTCCTGTAGGAAGCAGGCAGAATAGACGTGTGTATCTAAGATGGCCTAGAGGGAACACAACTGAAAGTTGTTCGGAAAAAAACGGTCATGTAGCCAGAGCAAAGAGAAATATCAGATGAAGCAAGGAGTGTAAGATCACTGCTTTGCTTTCCCACAGGCTTTTCCCACCATTTTTCCTCCTTCCATTTCCTTCTAAATATTGCAGAGAAGAAAATAGTATATATATTTTTAATATTCTGAAAGTGCGAACTTGAAAAGCAAGTTAACAAAACAGTGACAGACTCTAATATTCGGAGCAAACCTCTGGATGGGAAATAGGAGATAACCAAATGTCCAATGTCCAAAACCATGTAATAAAGAATTAAGAAGTAATACACGTCTGATTTTTATGCAGGTCACTTTCTCAGACAGAAGGATGGATCGGATCACTTTTAAAATAATTTAAATAAGTTTTAAGTGGCATGGATATTATAATTTTGGAGATCACTTAGACATATTTCAGGTCTCGTATTTTCATTACTCAGACCGGGACATATGAAAAAAGATCTTGGGTAGTCTGATCCTGTAAATAATTTCATGTTTTATACAGAACCTCAGCATCACCGTGAAAAGATCTTAAAACAGTCAAAGGGTGTATATGACACAGAATCAAATTTATATGCAGTTAATTCCTTTGAAGGAGTAAGAACAAGTTGAACCTGTTGAGATTCAAAACTGTGTTACGAGGAAGCATGTTAGCCTATTCTGCTTGGCTTCTCAACATGTAAAGGAAAATCAGCATCCACAATTTCAGTCCTCTCTGAGAGGTTTTTTAGAACAGATTATAGCACTTCACCTTGTTTCAAGCATTCTTCTGCAAACAAGCAAGAGGAGGGCAACTTTGTAGTTAACAAGGGTCAGGAGGTTCAAATACAGATAGGCTGAAAAGTGGGAATACCCCTACTATATAAAATGATTGCTAGAACATTCTGATGGAGGTTTGTAACATGCTGTGACAGACTCATATCCATCTGTCAATAATTCTCACCTTCAAATGGGAATGGAATAAAGGTAGGGTAGGATGATGAGAAAATCCTTCTGTATTTGAAAAGAGAGAGCAGAATTCTGCTCAGCATTTCTTACCAAGGCCATGTAACTAATTTATCTTAAAGTATAGATAGCAGGGTAAAATAGAGAGAAGATACTTTGAAGTATCTAACTTTTGTTTGAAAAGAGATGATAAAGACAAGCACTAGGTTCTTATGTCTTCAGTGAGATCTCTGAACTGTTACTATGACTCAAGAATGATGGACAAGAAGGCAAACCAAAGCAGTGATGAAAAGTGTGTACTATACAAGAGACAACTCATTAAAGGTAATCAGATCCCTCCTTAACAGCACTCCCTGAAAAATCATTTTTGCACCATAGGTTTCTGGAGACAAATCAAACACCTAGAGTTTCAAAAGAAGAAAAAGGTAGATATATCGTGTTGAAAGGGGTGACATACAACATACCCAGGGGAGGTAAACAGTAGAAAAAAACACAAGTGTGGAGGAAGGGGAAAAAAAAAATCAGTGTTCAGATCTTAATACAAATAATATTCCTGTGACAAGTCATGTACTTCTGAAAAAGAAGCAGTTTAAGTCAACCCAGCAGAGATGCTCAGATACGCATACACCTGCTGTTGCACTTGGTGAGCAGAAACAAGGAGCCGGTTCCCCCACCAGCCAGGAGCACCGCTGGGCAGAGAAGGCAGAAATCACAGAGCTCCAGAGACCAAACTTCTGTATCTCTGCATTTCTCATCACCCATTAATCTGACAGAGATTCTGGTTTAAACCCAATTCTGCTAAGAACAACCCCCATAGGTGCACTGAGATACGGAGAGGTAAAGACAACTATATTTGTAGTACAGTATAGTATAGTATAAATTGTTAGAAGCTGTAATAACTAACAAAATCAGCATATACAAATAAATATAATGTAGTGAAGGGGAATTAGTACAGCTTTTCTAAGGACAAGTTGTGTCACACAGACGTGTCACAGTTCATTTTTGGAGAGTCACTGTGCATAAGAAATTCCAGTGTTTTTATATACCTGCAATTTCTAAAGTCTTTAACAAGGTTGCCCACCAAAGATTTTAAAAGAAACTAAGCTGCCACAAAATAAAACACTGGGGCTGGGAGCTGCCTGATATGAGCTGGAGTGTCCATTCAAGCCCAAAGACGATTCTGAACTCCTGCACCATGGGAGCACCCCAGCTGAAACCCACCTTGGAGGGGGGTTGAGCCTCAGCACACAGTGGCCTCTCTCTCCCATTCCCACACCTCTGATTCCCTGGGAAGAAAAGCAAGACACACCGGATGAAGGGAACCACAGCACCCTCCAGCCAAGGTCCTAGGGAGGACAGCAGTGGGCCCAGTACCATGCTGTAAACCACAGAGACACAGTGCTCTACTGGCTTCGAATAAGGGACAAAGCCCCTGCAGAGAAAACTGCAAGTTGTTATTCTGGGATTCTGAGCACAGCTGAGCATGATTATACACTCAATTCTCATGCTGTCAAGGGTTTGCTGCTTTATGTCCAACTTGCTTTTCAAATTTATTACAATTTCCCTAGAATGCCACATCCCTCAGGTATGAATCCATGTGTGAAGTAATGCTGTATAGGAGAATCAAAACCCAGAAGATGGCTACATCACACATTCATTCTTTCACTCAAAGCAAGACTGCTCTCTGTTGCTGATTTCCCATTTCATTTTAAAAATCTCACCCAATGTAACATCTCCTCTTGCCACTGGAAGGCTTATTTCACTGTCTATTATGTCTTTCAAAAAGTTTTTGTGGCAGATCATCTTCCTGCTGTCTGTGATAAATATTGTTGTACTAATTTCTCTTCCCCAGTGCTGTTTATTCCCTCAAATATTTGCAGAACATTGTCAAGTCACCTTGCAATCATTGCTCGGAGCATCCCTACCTCATTTGCAGCCTTTCTGCACACAGCAAGTCAGTTCTTCCAGCCCCCTTACCATTTATCTTGTTCATCTTGTCAATTAGTTTCTCTGACCTCTCTTTCCACTTTGTTTTATTAATTTTCCAACACACCCTTGTGAGGTAAGTACAGATTAGCAGCCTCCCTCCCTCCATATTGTGCAATCAACATGGGACCGGTGAGGAGTTGATTCACTTGGTCACATGCAAACCACAGGAACACGGCCTGTGCAATGCAGCTGCTTAAAAGAGAATCTAAATGGTGCGTTATGGCATTCAGCAGCCCTTTACGCAGGGCACCTGTGGTCACATTCAGGTCACTCTTTGTGTCACTTCAGAGCCTGAGTGACCTCATGAGCACGGAGGGTTAGATTTCCTCCCAAAACACTGCTCTCCAATGTGGGTTCAGGGCAAGCACACTCCCAGTTGCTCCCCTGGCGTGTGGACATTGGCCCAGGACAGGACACTAAACTCATTCTCTTCATTGCTTTGCTTTCTTTCCCATGTTACTTTTGCTAGGTTGGGAGAGCGTACTGCACTTTTTTCCCCACTTTTTCTGAACAAAGGCATTATTTTTGGTTGAGTGGAAGATAATGGAGTTTTCTGTCTGTGTGGGTATGGCATACCCACTGCTGCAGTGATTTTCCATTTCATTCATATTCTCTGTGGGTTCCCTCCTAGTCCTGCAAGAAAATAAAACACATCTGTATCGATAGATAGAGATATAGCTAGACTTTTTGAAAGACTTGGATGTCACTGGCATATATAAGATTACATTCATCCCAATTTATCAGAGTAGTAGTTACACATGCGTAGTAAGGAACTCTATTATCCTGTCTTTAATTTACTCTCGAGGGGTTCATCTTTCACAAAATCCATATCAGAGCCCCCTTTCTCATTTATTTTAGCAAGAGAGGGGAGAGGTCTCTATCTGATCTGATAATGGAGCTATTTGGCTCAGCCCAGTCATTAATCCATCTGACAGCTTTCCTATGAAAAGGCAGAATTTCCATCCTCCACTCTAATTTATTTCATCATCTGCACTTTCCTTCTCCCATCCCCAGTTGGTGGTAATAATGAGTACTGTCTAGAAAAATACATAAATAGGGCACATGTGTATAAATACAGGTAAAGCAGGTGGCACGAGTGTGACAAGAAGGAAATTCTGCCTTACAAGAATTTTTACCTCAAATATTTACTTGCCTTATGAAAACTTAAATCAGTCACCATCCTTTTGAAAATATCCCAACACAAAATTCCATTTTTCTCAATAAACAAGCTCTTTGTTTTGTTGTGTGGGGGTTTTGTTTGCTTGGCTTTTTAGTTTTGGTGTGGTTTGGTTTTATATCAGTCCCTATCACAGCAGTTCTCTAATCTTAATGAAAAATACTGTATTGTAGTTCTAAAGCAAGATTTACTCATTGTGCTGATACTCCAGGTATCACACAGCAGATCCGGAAAAGAGACAAGTATGCAATATGGATGTTGAGCTCTCCTGTCTGACCTGCTGCTCTGCAATTATCCTTAGTTGACAGCGTTTGACAAGGCTTAGGGTTAAACAAGCAGAAATCTCTGTGGACAAGGGGTTTTCTTATTTCTTTTTCTTTTTCAGTAAGAAAACCTGCTATGTAAGGTAGCTGACAAAATCATTTATATTCTAACCAGTATTGATAATTTTAATAAAGCATTTTTATTTAAAAATGCCAAACTTGTTAAAACTTTTAGCCAAAATGCATTCCTAAATAGAAATAATGTTTTGAAAAGAATTCCAAATTCTCTGTTTATTTTCCAGACTTTTGAAGTTGAAGATAGTGTCTTTCAGGTTCAAAATGGCATCTCATTTCCAAAGTTAGTATAATTCTACCAATAAAAATATCTCAATTTTTAAAAATATATTCATAAAATTTAGTGGACAATACTATGGATCAGCTATAAGATTAAATGCTCAGGTGCTCTCCGTAACTCTGCAACTTGGTTCTTAGTTTGCTATCTGATGTTTTTTACAGGTGGCAGTTCAGAAAGATTTCAAATGAGGTCAGGAGAGGAGAGGAGGAAAAGGATTTTTCCCATAATGACATGCTGAGCAAAAGACAAGACAGAGTTTGTACATTTCCTACTTAGATATCTACACATTAGCTCCAAAACCACTTAAAAAT
Organism: Mycteria americana; assembly: GCF_035582795.1. Classification (NCBI taxonomy): domain Eukaryota; kingdom Metazoa; phylum Chordata; class Aves; order Ciconiiformes; family Ciconiidae; genus Mycteria; species Mycteria americana. The sequence goes on from NC_134370.1 coordinate 33,378,485, forward strand.
AATTTCTATGTATGCAATCAAACACTTGCATTTTCATCAAGCTACTTCGCTTTCTTAATTGAAAATGGAAATGCGAAAACAGAAAACGTGTCAGCTGTGCTGGGCATCTCCTCTAGGTTTTTGAGAATCCACTATTTTCCTGCTGATTTTTTCAACTTCCTGTAACTCCAAACGCTAAGACTACATTGTGCAGTAGATGTGTAAATGGCATTGCTCAGAGGGAATTCTTCTACCATTCCTCGTGCTCACTGCAGCCACCTGAATGGTCTTCCTGCATCGCTGTGAGTCAGTATAGCAGGAGAGGCCTTGAAACTAACCTAATATCTGGAAACTGCACAAAATGGCACTAAGATATTGGACCAAGTTCTCTCTTTGGAGCGGCACAACAGTTCCAGCCATACCAGAACAAGGTCTGCCACCATGCCTGAGGCAGAATCCTGCCAGGGTACATGCACTGCATCAACCAATGTTCCTTGTTGATAGTGAAAATTTCTGTCTTGGCAAGATGTGATTTAATATGTTCAGGTTTAAACCGCTGCAGTAAACCCTACCTAAAAAGGTTAAAACATTCATTTGGGTTATGGGATTCATGCAAATTGGAATAGTCGAGGTGGAAAGGGTCTGAAACTCCCTGCACTCCCCCAGGGACCTGCTAAAAGGATCCTGTCTTCCTCATTAGTAAGCCCCATTTCTGGATTCACTGAGACAAGATTCAAAGCAGAATCACTTTAAAGAAGGGCATAAACCAACAATACTTTGAGAGACCTCAGTGGCCATGTCTGAAAGTTAAATCAAACCACTTTCTGTCTACCTCCTGCCAAAGTATCATTGCAACCACCAGTATGTTCCCATCTCCGATGTCAACGCAGTTCCCTAGAGGAGAAGGGGCTCATGGTATAAGCTCAGAAACAGGAATGCAATTGTAAACTGCAAAGCTTCCCAAATAGCCTGAATATTCTGTCACTGCTGACTTTGGTTTACTCATTTCATGTTTTCCACGCCTTTTTCTGAGCTAAGATTTGAGGCATCCTTTTCTGCTTCATGCCAGTTCCTCAACAAAAAAAGCTACCGTGGATTTTTTTTCCTACTTTTTTAAATGATCCTCAACAACAACAACAAAGTCTGCCTACTCACCACCACTCTCTCAGCTGTCTGAACTGACAGTCTCTTAAGTCCTGCTGTGACTGAGCTGCCCTGAAAGTCTACCACACAATTTAGACTGCTTCCTAAACAGATCTTGAAATGAGGATGGACTTGTGTTTTATAAAAGAGGTTATATACCAATTTAGCAGCAATTTCAGAAAAGAAAACATTTAAGAAGATGAAGAAAATAAATATATATATTCAATGATATTTCCTAGGTCCAGCAAACACTCATAGCAAATTCTGTTCCCTTTCAGGTTCATCTGTCTGTGTCTTCTTTGGTTTCCATTAATAATGTTTCTTCAGTACCCCTTAATTGGGGAAAACAAGAATAATTGATGATGTGCAAAAAGAAGGCTGGTTTTTTGTTTATTTCTACAAATATATAGCTTAAGTGGATTCCAGTCTGAAGGCAGCTCACAGAAACCTTTGGTAGTATAAAAATGGAAATAAAAGGATTTACATGCCCTGGATAAATTTTAAACTACTTTAAACATTTCCCTGTAGTAAATTATCTTCCTTCCATAGAGCACTACTGAAAGAGAGAGGTAAGAAAAAACAATTGAATTAAGTGTTCCAAGGAGTTTTCAGGATGAATTCTTAACTAGCTCTGAGATTTCCTACTTGTAACCCAATCCTCTGACTGATTAAGCTTCTTTGGGTAAACATGTTTACTTTCATGTAAAATCTGTTTAAATCAAATGATGAAGATTTGGCTTAATTCTTTTGCAGCATGAAATGCTTCTTGCAGTACCTGAATGTTTGTCCTTGGCTTTGACGGTATGTGCTCTGTAGGACCTGAGCCTTGCACACCCTACTCAGCAAAATGGGTCTCCACTATGTGGCTAGTAGCACCACTGGGCCAGACAAAGCAATGAAATGGAGATTTCTGAAAAGTCTTCAATCTGCCAATGCCTGGTGCAGTCAGAAAGTTGCTCACTGTGTTCTTTCTTTTGATATGAAGCTTAAATTATTGATCACTGCTCCTGTATTGAAAGCTGAAATCAAATACAGTATCTGACTGACCACTTAAATCTTCCACTCAACCTGCTATCTCCAAATAATTTTTTTTTTAAATCTCTTCAGAGCTTTGGTTTATGAAAATTCATGATAACACTTTCAGTTTGATTTGGGGAAGGAAAAAGGTCAATGCTTCTCAATATTCAAGCTGCTTCCTGATCAGGTCTGTTACATCAGGCTAATTCTTAACATACAGACAGAGAGCCCGACTTCTGAAAACCCAGAATGCCTCAAAGTTCTTGGCATGATAATGTGAAGTAGTTTGTATTGCTTGTGATTATTTGCATACATGACAGGCAACATATCTGCTTTCCTAGACATTCTGTTAAAATTGCTTTCTTCCCAACCTTCTAAAACCTAAATGAGCAAAAGAAACGATGGTAAATGTGACCTGTGACGTAAACTGTTTTATAAAATATGCTGCATGTTGTTGGCTGATGCAGTGAAAGCTTTATCCCAATTTTGGTTTAGGCATCAGAACCACACGGGTACCTTGATCTCTCTCAAGTTGTAAGACACTGGGTCATAACATTAAGAGAGAAACTGATGCATTTAAGTTTTAAAATGTTAACTTTCAGATTGCATGGTTGACAGAGCAGCTCATTGTTGTTTCCTTATGGTCAGAGCAGCCAATCTGGTAGCAGAGTCATCCACTGGGATCCTCTGCTAAGCCTGCCCTCTCCAACATCAAAACCCAGCACTCCTTGAGAGAAGCAGTACCCATAATCAAATCTGAATATCCTCAAACATGTTACTCAAAACTAAACCTAACAAAAGCACAAGCTTTGCCCACTTAGAGATTCAAACTGGTTCTGTAAGTACATGGTGCAATAATGCTAAAAGTCAACAGCCAGATAAATAGCAAGCAATTCCTCCCTTGCCTGACTGTGACCAAAACCAGGTCCTGAATTAACAGCATTTGGTAGTCCCGCCAGGCCGCATACCCTTCCAGGTATTTGTGATTGATCTTGTTCAAATAATTAGAAAGAACAGACAGTACACATTTCTTCCAAGTCCGATAGGAAGGACATTAGCAGGACAGCATAGGATTCACTTCTGAAACCATTAATCAGGCGTGAGTCCATGTTCTGCAATATACAGACAGGACAGACCAGAGTTGTGCCGTCTTTTGGAACCTGAGCTGCAGCAACCAACAAATTCCCGTTCAGGGAGCAAAACAAATACAAAAATTGAAACCAAAGCAAGGAGGAAGGCTTAAATGAGCTATCTACTGGGTAGAGATGAGATACGCAAAGGGCAGGTGTGCTGGTTTTGACTGGGATAGAGTTAATTTTTTCCATAGTTGGTAGTATGGGGCTATGTTTTGGATTTGTGCTGGAAACAGTGTTGATAACACAGGGATGTTTTCGTTATTGCTGAGCAGTGCTCACACAGAGTCAAGGCCTTTTCTGCTTCTTACACCACCCCACCAGTGAGTAGGCTGGGGCTGCACAAGAAGCTGGGAGGGGACACAGCTGGGACAGCTGACCCCAACTGACCAAAGGGCTATTCCATACCATATGGCATCATGCTCAGCATACAAACCTGGGGGAAGAAGAAGGAAGGGGGGGACGTTCGGAGTGATGGCGTTTGTCTTCCCAAGTAACCATTGGGCGTGATGGAGCCCTGCTTTCCTGGAGATGGCTGAACACCTGCCTGCCCATGGGAAATAGTGAATTAATTCCTTGTTTTACTTTGCTTTGCTTGCACACGCAGCTTTTGCTTTACTTATTAAACTGTCTTTATCTCAACCCACGAGTTTTCTCACCTTCACTCTTCAGATTTTCTCCCCCATCCCACTTGGGGGAGTGAGCGAGCGGCTGTGTGGGGCTTAGTGGCTGGGGTTGAACCACGACAGCAGGGAAGTGTAACAGTCAGGCAGCCATGAAACTGAAGCAGGGATAACTGCTTTGCTTGCTTCAATCTAAGCAACTACTTTTGTAGGTTTGAAGTGAAAGCCATTGTCCATCCATAGTAGGCATTTTACCTACCAGCAGCATCAACTGTCCTTTTCATACTCCCCCAACTACTCCACAGTCTGGAGGGAATAAAAACAAACAAACAACAAAACCCTAACTACATAAATCCCAAAGTCTTTGCAAGGCAGATATTTTAAAAGTGTCTCAGGTCTTCAGAAACAGAAATCCATATGTAAACGGAATAGTTACACATTTAAAGCCCATTAATGTTTATTAGTTACTTATAAAACACTTCTCCCAATCGGCATAGTTACTGCTTTCTTTCAAGACTTTGTTCATCAGGCATCTACACCCTGCAACAAATATGCTTGCTTACTCCTATACACTTTGCTCATACTAAAGATAATGCTATCTCTTATATAAATATGTTGTATGATGAGCAGGTACGGTAACTTATAGTCTGTAACAGGTTTTATCTTTAACCACTGAAGTATATCCCTACTTTACAGAATAAAAATTAACAAAGTGGATTGGTTAAGTGATTTGGTGAAGGTCGCATACAAGATTGTGCTGGCACAGAAACTGGACTGTCATGCCGTGATACCCCCCATGTTGCACCTCCACTAAGGCTAGAAGAACTGTGAGCTTTCAAAGTGTGCAGCACCCTCAATTTTCTTTCAAATCAGTGACCTGGACCCTGTAGCACCGAACTCATATGCAACATAAATGCTGCAGCAACTAATAATAAAACTGCCTGCAAGTCCTGTAAAATATATAATCTAAAAGCAGGGATTTGTTTTTTTCAGTTTGAAAATTCTTTTTGCTCCTTGTAAACAATTTCCTTCAGAAATCACAACCACCTTAAGGGGACTTTCTAGTAGTTATCACATTTTCGAGCTGTTGTATTACTCATCCTTACTTTTTGCCTCCCCCCTCACACCGTCTCCCTCCTTCCATATCATGCATCATCAAATTTACAGAATGGAAACCATTTTTAAGGCGTCAGAATTATTGCTGAAGGTGAACAGGAGATGAAAGTCAAGTAACATGCTCTGCCTGCCTTTTGGGATTCCTCACGTACCGTGTTCTGTATGTCACTCATCAAGATGTCATGCTTAAAAAGTTACACAGCTTGAAGAATAGAAGAAACAACAGAAAGGAGAGGGGAAGAAAAGGCTGGGCCCTCTTGCTATTGCTCGTATTCGCCTATACAAAAATTTGAAAAAGATTCCTGAGTCCGACAGCAATGACAGCCATCTAGACAGTGTCTAACGCATGAATAATGCGTTGATGTCAGCTCAAAAAAGACCAAACTTGCTGGCCTCCAAAGGCCATTTTACAGCTCGTGTATATATCTGACATTAGAGAAAGAGAGATTGCATCATCTCAGATATATGACACTCTTTCTGTACGCAGCTGCTTTCTGGATTGACTTCCATGATAAACGTGTCACTTCTGGAGAAAATTGATGGGAGCCAGAATTGTCATTTCTCTAATTCATTCTTTCCCAGTCACTTTGTCCTCCTAGTTCCAACCTGCTTTGTAGACTGAGATTCGACACATCTATTGATTTCCTTAGTGTATAAGGGCAGAAACATGTTTAAAGTGCCTGGTTGAACTGGGTCCACAGTACTTTAGTATTTTTGATTTTTCCATTTAATAAAATGAATTAAAGGTGAGGAAAGAAAGGCTGAGACATTTAAACTTTAGAGACAAAAGTTGCCTTCAAAATGTCTTAATTGATCAAATAAAACACCTTTGATAATAGTAAGTTCTCCTGTTAACATGCACTTTGATGTTACTTGGTTATACCAGTATTGTGTTTGTTCTTGCCTTTAAATATAAACATAATCCAGTCTGTATACAGATTTGTTTTCAGACATTTGGGAGCAGTTAAAAATGTTTCTAACAACAGTGCCCTAATATAACCCTTGTAATTCATAATCATACTTATTTACAGAAGGAAGGCATATTTTCACAGTGTTATAGATAGTTTGGGTAAGCATAGCCCATTCTGGGCTATGAACATGTCAGAATATCTCCTTCATTGCTTTCATACAGAGTGAGACCACGTGCCTACCAGGGAAATGCATCTGGTCACTTATTTCCATCATTTCACTGGCCATCCCTGGTAATTACTCAATATAACAGATTGATTTGGGGTTGTTAGTAAAAAAAATAACATATATATATGTATATATATATATATAAAACTTTCTCTTTTTTGCCCTTCTGTTGTCTGCTAGTTCAGTGGAGTTTTGCTGCTCTGTTTACGACATTGCTGTCACTTCTGTGGCACAAACCAGATTCTGCAAAACCCCACTTTTCTGTTTATGGCTTCCCTGCAGGAGAAGGCAGAGGCACAGCCGGGCTGAGAAGAGGAGAGCCAAGCCTTCCTGCCCTCCTTCCAAACACAGACCTGTCTCTGTGGCACCCTGACTTGCTGCAGCAGTGCTGTGGGGCGGGAGCAGGGACAGACTGCAGAGCTGCCACATATTTAGCTCTGCAACTCTCCACAGGATGAGGAGAAGTGCAGAGTAGCAACTCTACCCATGGGGGTGCCTTGTCAAGTCAAATCAGTTCAAGGCTGTAGGCAGGACCTCCACGAGTTATATAAAACACTGGCCATAGGACCAGCGACCTCCTGGCTAATGCTACAGAACAAGTGCTGTATTCAGAGAGCTGACCACAGGTCCATTTCCTCAAATATTCTGGGGTGGAAGAGATGTAGTGCATCCTTCTGACTGCTCCCTAGCTTTCCCCAACTCATTGCCTGAATGAAACCCTCCTCTTTGCCTCCACATTCTAACAATAGGGAAAGCAGAAAGCACTGGTTGTAAATTGCCAGCCTGACACAAATGATGCCCCTTTCTGTTGCTCTTTTCTTCCCATTTTTCCTCCCTATGCTTGCCCCAGAGTGCAAGTCCTGCTTTCATTCCAAGACAGTTACATCTGTCAAACCTGTCGCATTTTGCATCCATTCATGCCAGGTGCAAAAGCTAAAGCAGGTGCTACAGATGCTTGTTTGATTAGTGCAATCTGTTGATATTGTTTCTTGATATATCACAAAAGAAAGAGTGAGAGACAATGAAAGAGAAAAAGAAAAAGGGAGAACAGTGGCAGCATTCGATAAGATAAATGGGTTGAAAGTGCCTTGCTCTGCTGTGATGGCTTCCATCAGACATGCCCAGCAAGGTAAAACAGACACTTTTCAAACAGATGGTCTCAAAGTCTTTACAGCATTACGGCTCAGAGTAACAGCATACCTCACTGCCACGTGCTGGGAAGGTAACTGTGCCATGAAGGAGACACACTCAATTTACCTGTCTGCCTTAATAGCATCCAAACGTCTGGTCTGTCGAGGTGTTAAGGTACATCTATGTAAAAGGCAGCTGCTAAAGAGATGTAGCTGAGATTATGGAGACGATATAAAAGCCTTTTGCTAAAGCAATGAATTTACATTCTGAGGACAGAGGATCTTAAATCCATTTTGAACAAACTACATAATCTCTGTGACAAGGTTTGTGCTACAAGGTTTGTGTGTGGCCTGGGGACAGCGTACCACCAGAACCAGCCATCTTCTCTTCCTGGAGAGACTAGGGAGGCAGCCAGCACATCATAGAAACTCTTTCATGCAAGCTGCAGAAGTCTGGTTACATACAAAGTTCTGCAAATGGCATATTAGTTGTGTGCTTCTGGCATACTGAGCCAGGCTGCCAGGCACTTTTGGGTATATATACTGCATTCACTGGAGAGAAGCCTTTAGTCAGCATAGGAGACTCATTTCCAGTTGTCTAGACCGACAGTAAATCTGGATTTGCAGGTTGCAGTAGGTCTGCCTCTCAAAAGATGGCATAAATACAGCCTGGGTTTCTGTTCCCTATCTGTAGAATACGGATAATAAATTACAACACCATCTTTGCCTTTCTCTCACTCTTGTCTACTAAATTTGTAAGTGCTTTAAGAAGAAAAAGAATTGTCTCATCAAAACGGGTGCTTGTTGTAAACGGCCAGCTGGACGCCAGGCCCTTCAGATTCCTTCATTTAGAAGCAGAAATCAGTGTGTCAGTTGGATATGGCTTGGGTTGGCGCAGAGCATCTTGAGACAGTAGAGCAGGCAGGAGAGAGTGAGTGCCTTCTATCAAATTAAAATTTGATATATTTTTTTAAAGGCTGCAGAGAGCCTTTAGAAATGCAATTTCTCATTCAGAATATTTCAGCTTCTCCCTGAAGATACCAGTGTCTATAATCAGGTAACTATGGAAAGCTTTCTGTCAGCACAAAGGATCACTCTCTGGACTGGAGCTCGCTGGAGCCCTTTCCCAAGCATGTTACAAAGTGAAAAGCTTTTCGTTCTGTCATGGAGTCATCTCTTCCTGCAGGCTGGAAAGGCGAGGACAAGCTTTCCACCGTGGTGTGACGAGCAGAAACGTTCAGGCTGATAAGTACAATAGCTGCCAAGCCAGATCTGCCCCTCCAGCCTCTGCTGTGCAGGTGATGGGAAGCAGAACAGGCCAGGAGCCATGACAGAGGCCCTAGAGCCAGCAGCCAGCTGGCCAGGACGGGACTAGCCTGAGCGGGTTACGAGTCATGTGGGGCAGGAGAAAGCCCAAGCCTGGACATAGCCCAAGCAGTTTCCAGAGAGGGTCTTGCCAGCCAGGTCTCGAGCCTCCTTACCAAGGACAGCAGGTTTTGCACAATACCAATATTCCTTCAAGCAGAACTGGAGTCTGCGGGACAGCCCCACTCTGCACATTACCCCAGGAGTCCAGGAGGCAGCAGACTCCCAGCCAACAACCTTCAAGGTGACTTAGCTTTAAATGCAGCTGAGCCTTGATAACAAGTATATTCGCAAGCTGAACTGCTGGGGAAGGCTTATCCCTTGGGAGGTGGGGCTTGCTGCCACGCACTGCGCAGGCCATAGGACTACGAGTGTCTGTCAGCAGACCCGAGGAGACCGTGGTTCCATAAAAGCCTCATTAGGAACTTCAGCCCAGCATCCTTCTTTTCTCCAGGCGTCTCACTGCTGTGATGTCCCACAGTCCTGATTTTCAGCATCTTGACTCTTCTGGTTTTGAAGCCTGAGGCCTTGCAGGCTAGGACACTAATTAAACTGTTTGTTGCTCTAAAACGGAGAAATGCCTTCTTGCGACAGGAGAGATTCATCACAAGGTGCTAGAAACCCACAGCGTCCTTTGACTTCAGATGAACTGACGATGCTGAGCACATCTGAAAATGAGTTGGCTAACTCATTTCCTGCTGTTACCTCGGAGCAAATGGCTAGACTGCAACCCAGGCCTCCACAGGTAGTATATCAACTCTCCTGCACCACTGACTCTCTGATACCCTCAGCAGGCTTTGATATCCAAAGGTTTATTTTGTTTAAAGAAGAGGCTCTGCCACTGTACCACTGCATCAGAAATGAGCCTTCAAATCATGTTCACCCTGGGCCATGAGGATAGAAAAAACATTTTCTCTGAAATTTGCCTAAATTGGCATGCTATTTTCCAACTGCTGTCCCCTATTTGAGTGGGGTTGGCAGATTTATGCATTCAATATGTATTCACTTAAAGTACTTTTACCTAATGATAAAGGAAAATGTTAATTCATAAATAACCTTGGGCGGTGGCAGGCCTGAAATGTATACATTACTTATATCTGCGTTCAGCAAGCTGAAAAATGACAGAGTGCCCCAGCAGTGCAACCAGGCAAAGCATAAACCATTCAGCTGAGCAAGATGGAGAGTCCATGCTGCGCTCCCCTTACAGGCTCAGCTGGCAGGTCCTAGTTATATTCCTGTTGCAGATTAAGCTGGCTGCAGGAGCTGCTAGCACCTGAGTCAGCAAACCAGAAGGTGAAACAGAGAGCCTTCAACCACACCTGTGTGCACGTGGTTGCCACAGTGAACCCGGCAGGTTGTGGCCCCCAGTCGAGCCACTGGTGTGTATTGCTTCCCACCCACTGCCTCAGATAGGTCAGAGGTTTCCTCTGCTCTTCTGCTGCAGAAGACTGAGAATCTCATTTTCCATGGGGCAAGAGATCCAGACACTTTAATAGCTTGATTTTTGAGAGGCTTACCCTCCCTTGTGAAGGTAAATGCCAGAGGTGCCAGGCTGGGTTGCCTGCAAGTTTTGCAGTCAGGGATTTTTCATGAAAAGGGCTGACAATGCAAATGGCTCCAGCAAAGGTTTTTTTAGTGATGATAGTGACCTTTTTATTTTGAGCAGATAGCAGCTTTTATCTCTTTGCACCATTTGGTTATCATATTTTTTTATCACTGAGCGAACCTCTAGTCATGCCACCACCAGGGGAGAACAGGCATAAGAAATTCTCTTATATGGATCTGCTAACGCACTTCCTTGCTGAGGCACGGCACCCCAGCTATCCTAGGCTTGGGCATTCACGTTAAGCACTCCACTCTCACACTGCAGTGTCTCCTTTTAGTCCATTACTGAACAAGTAGAGCACCTCTCCCAATACAAAATATTACTCTTCCGTTGTGCTTCAATCGACACAGATTGATACATCTGCTAACCAAAACACAGTCATGCTATTCTGTTTTCTTCTTTGTGAGTCCATCCTCATTTCAACCCCAGCCTGGCATAGCTGAGAATCTGAGAGAAAAAAGTTAGCAAGAATCCTTTCTCTTACCTCACTCCAATTCAAACTAACTCCTTAAAAGAGACCAGCCTGGCAATTATTAGAGTTCATAACCTCTTTCTTAATTACCTACATACAAACAAAGCTCTGCAAAACATATGACGACTATGAATAAACTGCGTCATGTTCTCCAGCAACGTTTTTCTAATTATTATTATTTTAAAATGTGAATACACTTGAATAATAAAGAGAAAAATCCTTTGCATTTTTTATTTCCTTAATACGGTACATGCGCAAACCTCCACTAATCACAGATTCCCTTCAGCAACAATGCAACCCATTATTTCTGAACTTTTGGTACTTTCATCCTGTAAGCTCCGGAGCAGTGTGACCAAGGAGACAATCAGTTTAAAGGTATTTGGATGCTAATGAACTACAGACGTGATGTTCAATTGGCAGAGAATGATAGTGCATTTAACTCTATATTCACTTGCTCTGCAGTGAATACCAGAGCCGGGAAACCACAGGGAAGAAAATAGAAACATAGGACCAGTTTACACTAATCTCTGGCATCAATGGTTTGCATCGCTCTCTTCCAGGCAAAAGAAAAGAACACCTAGAGCCAGGGTTTGCATCCGAAATGAAAGATTAATGGGTTTGCTTTGGTATTTCTCTGAGGCAACAGCGTCCCATCAGTACATCCAGTTTCTATACAGTAGTGCTAAACATATGTTCTCATGTACCCTAATCTCAGGATTACCCTGGTAGAGACATGAATAAACAAATGAAAGCGAATAGCATGCCCACTGGGTGTGTGGTAGCCAGAAACCTGCTCAGGCTGACAAAATTGCTAAAAGGGACTGTGAAACTGGTGAAATGCAAGCTGTTCCTGCAAGGGGAGCCAGCAGTCCTGCAGGCTCCTATATAGGCATGCTACCCCAGCAGCCACAGAATGAGCCTATGGAAAGGCATGCAGTGAAGTACACATGTAAAGCAAGATGTGTGTATGAAATAGTTGCGTAATGAATAGTTCTTTATATCAAGCTTACTGCAAAAGTCAAACTCCCCAACTGCAGGAACAACATTCAGCTGTGAAAATTTTACTGGAAATCCTCCAAGACACATATCTTGTAAGGTCACAGAAGGGCAGCGGGTACCTCAAATTCAAGTGGAAGGAAAATATTTAACAAAATAATGACAAGGACCTACTCATGATTTCTGCTTGGATTTGGAGACATGCTGTCTTTTGCCATTATTCATATATATTTTCTGACAGATCCTGTCAGCACTGAAATGATTTGTGCTGGTGCCAGCATTCAGCTTTTGGGATGGCCCAACATCCTAAGAAGACTGAGAGTGTGAAAAACTGTTATGCTTTCTGACTGACATTTCACAAAACAGGAAAAAGGACAAAAGGCAGAGCCACACCACTTGACCAAGCCGTAAGCTTCATAAATTCATCTTCTAATTCACCTTGCCTGTCTGAGCATGCCAACTTGAAACTGCTGTAAGCAACACTGTAAGCAAGCAAAATGTTGTTTGCAATTCATCTCTGACAAACACAAACATTGCATTATACCAGTGGAATCAAACTTCAATTTCACATTCAAATACCTCTAAACCAGCCACCTTGTAATGTGCTTTGATGAGTTATCAACACTTTTGAGAAGACCGGTCTTTCAATAGCATCGATTTAACAGTAATGACTTTTTAAAATATTACCTCTTGCCAAGCTAACACGCAGAGAATTTGTTTAAGTTGCGGAAAGCCAGGCAGGCAACGTGAACTGCACTGCTCCCGGTACAGGATTCATATTGTTTGGTGTCTCCCTGACATCTGCATTTACTAATTGATGAAGACTTGAGACCACACCAAAGTACTTGTTTCTCTCCAGTTCACCTAGCAGCTAATAAATGTTTCCAGGATTCCATCCTTTCATTACCGAGTCAATTGAGGGGAAAATAGGTTTGCTCCTAGGGTCAAAATATCCCCAGGGAATTTGAGGTGCCATTTGCATCTCCTTAAAGATTGCATCCCTGCTGCATTTTTAAAACAGAACTGTAAACGCCTCTCTCAGAGAAACTTCCCAAACTCTTTATTTGCCTAAAGATAACAGTATGAGCTATGCAAAACAATTCTGACAGAAAACACAAAGAAACCAGAGCTAGTAACCTGTGAGCTTCCAAGATGTTTACAAGTCAGGGTCTTTCTCACAGCAAAATGTAGTTTAAGGTTTTCCACCCTTCCCTGAGAAACCCTAGACACTACCATAATCTTCCTCCACCTCTGCAGCTCTGTCAATGTGTTTGTATGGCTACAGTCTAACCCCAGTCTCTGCAGAAAGCAACCAGCCTGCATCAGTTCAGTGAACTGGCTTACAGTGTGGTCCTACAAACCATGTTGTCTGCTCTGTAGAACAGGCCATGGACTGAAGGAGGTTTTCCTGCAAAAGGGGCTGGAGCCTTTTATCCTGCCCTCACAGCTGAGGAATATCATGTGCAACAGTACACTGAAATGGGCAAAGGAAAGGGAGGGAAAAATGACTTGGGATCTATTCAAGAAATTTCCAAGAGGCTAAAGTCTCTACGGAATTAAATATTCAGAAAGCACATTGAACAAGGTAATGTACAATACAACAGCCATATATATCTACAAGTATGACAGAGTAACTGAGAAACTTGGGAGTCGAGTACATTTCTTGTCCTCACTAACAGGTGCAGCAGAATAGATTTGTTTTCAGCTGGTTTTATGGTGGGAAATACCCTTATAAAATTCAATGGAGAATCATTACTTTTATGTGAGCTTGTATTTCTGGTAAAGAATTCTAGAAGATGGTTTAAAAGAAAATAGAAAGGACTATCATCCTCTATGACTAATGCTGTTGGTCGCTTTTTCTTCCAGAATCCCCCACTATTTTTTGTTTGCTTCTCTTTAAACAAGTAGGTTTTTCCACAACTGTACAGCTAGAGCAACATTTCAAGGTAATCTTGCAGGTGTTGCAGATACCTGATTAAAGTAACCTGAATGATTTGGGGATTAGCCCTTGTGTCTTTGTTTATGCTCTTAGATATTACCGACCTGGAGACAGTCAGGTGCCTTCCATTCAGTGATCACAGCACACTTCTTACGTGGTGAATTCATTGAAAAGTAAGTAGCTATTTTCTCTGATCAGTAAAAAAGACCCAGAATTTGGAGTTTCAGGCCCAGGGACTGCAAAGTTGTTACTCTTCAGAAATAAGACTGAATGCTATGTTACATCATTTGTCTTGATTAGCTTTCCTCCTAAGACTCAGTGAGGAATTGTTGTAGCTGGATATGTATCCATAAAGAAAGCTTACAAAAAAACCAAAAGACCAGAGGCTATTAAAGAAACTGTAAAGCATCGGCTGATTGCTTTCATTCTGCTTTTTCCTAATTCTCAAAAGATCAGGTTTTAGGATTGCTGCTTTCTCTATGGATATTTTAACTTCGTAGCAAAAGAAATTACATGGATTTCAGGAAAATGTAAATAAGCAGGGGAAAGTATGCACATTGTAGAGCAAAACTTTAATGTCCCTCTGGACTTCTGAGGGAAGGAAAAACACAGAAGACAGAGATACTAATGTCTGAAACAGGGAAACCAGAGGAAAAGTAGATTATTTTGGTTTCAGTGATCAGAACACGTACACAAGGTTGAAAAAGAAGAAAAAAAGACTCAAGGGAAATACCGAGAGCCCTGGGAAGTGGAAAGATGGAGCACATAACTAGGATTATATGATTTATGACAGGCACCAGGAAGTAAATCAATGGGAAATTGCAAAAATGAGAGTGCTGCTGTTGAATCAGATTTTTGGAGATTGACTGAGAGGAGATTTCCTCTTGCATGGAGCAGGGGAAATGCTAGGATCTTAATAAACCATTTTGGATATATAGAGAACGAATTTTCCCTATTAAAATAATCCCCTTGGGGCCTTTTGAAACTTCTGCTTTGAGAACTCCTGAAGTTTGAGAACTCTGGTGCTTTTTTAAATTCCTTTTCCCTGCTTCTCCTATCTGTAGGGAGAGAGGGAAAAGGTTCCTTAAAAAAGGAGCAGGTGGACAGGAACAAAGAGAGGTTTTCCCTTGGGATATTATAGCATTCCCATGAATAACTTTTTCTTGCTTGTTTCTCCTCCTAAAGGTAGAAGTAGAAAAAGATTTCACTAGAGATTACATATTAAACTCAGTGCAGAGTTTCAGAAAGTCTTTAATGTTCATGCAAGCTGGGATTTCTAACCATGTTCTCAATCAAGAGTAGCACAGGCAAGAGCTGGACTGTTTTCCTCCAGCTCTCTGAATCTATCTTTTCTGACCATCGTTGCCTCAGGCTGCTCTTCTTGGGTCAGATCCAAAGCCTGATCCAAATGGAAAGGTCCTCTAAACCTAATTAGGCTTTGGATGAAACTCCCAGGACTTCAGGCTTGCTTTCTGACACCACCCTCTCCCCCCATCACTGCAGTCAGAGATGCTTTGCTGCAACAACAATTGCTGTGCAATTAATGCTAGACTAGTTTTGTGATATACACTGATGGGAAATAAAATGAAGTACTCAGCTCCTTTTCACTAGGGAATTCAGCCAGGAAAACTTGCTTTCTAATGGATCTATGCCGAGGTCTGAGAAAAACTGTGGATCAGAGTCAGGCATAAATTATTTCCATTGTTTGTTTTGCTACCTCAGAGGAGTGAGAAATCACCAAGAAATAGCACTCTATCAAGCAGCCTATCTGCAAAAGCCAGGACTGCACTTTAACAAGCCCTGCTCCCAGGAGCTCTCACTCTGAACAGCAACTGGCACAAAAATATTGACACCAGCTCACAAAAGGTCCCTAAAACTTCTTCAAGAGAGATGAAATACTAAGTAGGCATGCAGAGAGAATTAGTCTTTCATTTTCAGCACACAGTGAGCAGAAAGGAGCATGTTAGCAAGCCAGTTTGAGGACGCTCATGTTTCCTTTGCCCTTGGAAATAAAGAGCCTTTTTTATAGGTAAGTGCCAACCAGCAACCACCTGACCCATTCTCCTGTACAGCTGGGAAGCTAGCAGCATCCACAGATTTTAATTCACCTCCCCAAAAAAGTCCTAAATACACCAACTAGCCTGTTACATGCTCGTATAGACAGGCAGAGATAGCCCAGCTGCCACAGACATCAACTTATTTTGCTACTCTTGTGCTGATGCTTTGCAAAGCTTCATTAGATGGAGGGCAGTTGTGTGTTCCCAGCTAGATTTTCCAAGTCTCCCACCAAACTTTCTGTCTCAAACATTGTCATTCTGTTAACTCTTGGTTTCCAAGATCCTATACTAGATCACTCTCTTCTTGCCAGCCTTTTCATTTAAGGCTTACAACACCGTAAGGAATTACAGCAGAGGCAGAAAAATAAGTCTTATCTTTAAATTGAAATCAAACAGGTGAATAGCCCACACGTGTGCTACTTTCCTACATGGAAGTGACTCTAAAGCTATTTAAGTCCTAAATTCTAGGAAGAGAAGGAGAATTGCCTCTGTTTTCCACAAAGCTGTTCAACCGAACAATCAGCCCTGCAGCCTTCGGAGACCAAGGAGCCAGAAAGCACGGCTGCAATATTTTAGTCTGGAAAGCTTTCTGGTGGAGAAGAGGTTTTTCCCTAGTTAACCTTCACACAGAGAGTCAAACTACCAAAAAAAAAAAAAAGAAACCACCAGGCCTGAGGCCTCCCGTTGTTATCAGTCATATCCATCTCATGCTGCTTTTCTATTCCCCTTCTCTAATAAAGCGGTACAATGCCTTCTGGCTTGCCAGAGACCTCATGACTTTAGGGAAATCTATATTCTTCCTTATTCCTGACAGAAAACCCTTTTGTCCTGAGCAAAGATCCCCTCTCAAGCAGTAAAGCTACAAGACCTTGCTTTCCCCAGCTCACCCCAGCTGCTGCCCAGCTACCATAAAGCTGTAATTAGCACCCAGTTGCACTAGAAGGAAGTAATCACACTTTCAAGCAGGAAGGGTGAAGGCCCTTGGCAGTGCCCTTGGACATGCTATTTACTGTAGTCCATGTCCCCCACAAAACATCTTTTTGCATGTATGTGGTTTTCTTTTAGTTTTTGCACCACTCAGCACTATATCTAGCAAATGGAAGTCTGGTTTGCACAAGCAAGTAATTAGCAGAGGCTGGGTCATTAGGTAAGTATTCTTGGCAGGTTGTTTTTCACTGAGTATATGTTTCACTCCTGAGTTAACTAGGCATCTGGCAGCAATTACGCCCAAAGCCAGGCAACCCATCTAGGATATACAGGCTAATGAAAAAAAGTAACTAAAATGCCTTTGAGGATGTATAAGAGGCAAATCTCCATGAGGAGAGAGAATCGAACTGACAGGATGAAAGGTGTTAATTGTGAAACAGCCACAATAGGTTTTTGATAACAGCCATGGTAACTTATTTTTACACACTTTCTCTCTAGTATTATATCTTTTTTTGTATCCAAGTCTTGCATCTTCATTTGTCCTTCCCATCCAGCAGTTGCACTTTCCATCGGCAGGCATCCCTCTGCCCTGCGTTCATAGACAAGTGGGCACTGGTGTATGTCAGCAAAGGGAGCAGCCCTCATGCAGGTGGGTGCATCGGTAGAGCTCCTGTCATTCCCCTCTGGAGGTTTTGGGTTGGGTCACAAGCAAAAGGGAGAGCTGCCACTCCAAGCTAAGGTGCGTGCTTCTCAGTGCCATGGGCAGCAAGGTGACTGAAGTAGCCGTGATAGTTGCAAGTCCATGAAATAAGGTTGTCTACCCAGTAGTAAAGGGAGACGGCCCAGCTCTGCTAACGCAATGCTTCACCTTGCTAAAGGGCTCTCAGTTATTTTTTCTAAGTTACACCATTTCCCCCTCCCCCTTTTCTCTCAATAGGGAGGGAGACGGTGTGAAAGCCATGGAGATGGGACTTTCCCTGCATTTCCAAGTAGAATAAAACAGAATTTTACAGTAAAGTGAGGGACCCCTCAAAACAGGAGAAGCCAAGAGCTCCCACTGAAGTCAAAGAGCAAGAGCAAGATAAGGCTGGGAATTCCCAGGGCCAAATATAGAGGCAGAGTGGAGCAAATGCACCGATGCCTGCAGTCTATGTGTGTACCTTCACCGGCAGCAAATGGAGTCGGCTCTCTAGGACATTTTCCCAAATACAAGGGCTTGCTGGTACCTCTAGACTATACACTAAGCTCACACTTGACTTCAAACTTTCTGTTTTATATAGTCTGGACAGTGTCCATACAGTAAGGACAAGAATGTTTAAAAGTATCAAGGTGCCACTGATTCAACAGCCTTGATGTTTTGTATCAAGGGACTTCCCAAACCCATCTAGATTTCTGTTTCTGGTGGGTCAAGGAGCTGGCATCAGGTGAGATGCTGGTGTCAGGAATAGAGTGATGTCTCAAATAATTCAGAAGTGTTTTTTGCCAACAAAAACAACTGCTAATTTTCTCTAAAAGAGAAATATAAAAGCAAAATGATAGTCAATGTGCATAAAGATCTTTTATTCAACAAGGCAGTTTATGTCCTTCTGCTCTCTATGCTGGCTTCAAAGCTGTAGTTAACTAAAGCAAACCCTATACCGAAGGCATGTGCCTGGAGAATATTTTCACACACACAATGAAACCTAGCCATACGTGTATGTGTTTGAGCACACAAGAATACATTTTAAATATAAGACAAGTTTTGAAAGGATATCAGGATCCCATTGTGCAGGAAATGAAAACCTACGCCATTGCTGAGGTTCCATTACTTGTGTATCTGCATTATATCCTACCTAGTCCTGCAGCATCCATTCCCCCATGAGTGATGGCTACTAAAATGAGGGAAGAAACAAAAGTATCAGTCTTATCCATGCAGGCAGCTTTTGTGCAGCTCCAGTTGCCAGGGAGATGCCGTCCACCCTGTGTCCAAATCAGAACAGCTGTCTCATTTGGAACCTGACCTGCAGGCAACAACGAGCATGCTGTGGCCATTGGTGAAAAAATGGGCAAAAAGAGGAAAAAAATAATTATAGACACCAATAAAAATGCAAAAATAACTCAACCCCCCACCTTGTTGCTGAAATAAAATATTTGAGCTAGCAAGATACTTCTAATGGAACCTAATGAGGGACATGGTTCCTTTTCATGGGTGTTGAAAAAGTGCAGTTACCATAATTCCCATTTCCATTTGCACATAAAAAAATGCCTATCCAAAGACTGCTACAGCTGGTAGGAGATTTCACATTCAGTGGGCTTTGCAGGAGACTTACTAAAATTAAGGCAGTATTTGAGAGTGATGTTGTGCAACAAGCTGTTGAGAGCTGTGCGGGTGACAAGACCAAATTCCTTCCAGGGGTTCCCCTTTGACAAAATCAGGCAAGCCAGAGGTCCCACCACCCCCGCGCTATTTATGCAGGAGATGGTTCTAGCTGCCTCTGTTCTCTTAAGACCAAAATTGAAAGCCGTTACAGAAACCAGTGTTGACCGTTTTTGCTGATGTTTAGGCTAAATATTGATGCCCACTGGGAAGAGTCCACCACACCTGATTTGCATTCAATATTTTAAATAGTGAAGTGATAAACTAATTTTGAGAAACTAAATAAATCATTGCACACGTGAAAGGCAGTTGCTGTCACTTGTGTATTAAAATTTAGTTGTCCCTATTCATTTCAGGAGTCACTGTAGGATGGAAATACCACCTTACAATGCTTACAAATGCTCCTAACAAGTCATTTGAAAAAGCTAATACTCCTTTTGTTTTCTATCTTTCATTCAAATAAGTCAATACAATGGCCCTTAAGGCTCCCGCATCCTTTGCCTGACAGACATGTAAGCTTGCCATGATCCAGCCTGAACTTCCTCTCTTCTTTGCCACCAACCAAATTAAATCTCTTCCACCATTTCAGCTATCAAAATCTGTATGCACTGGGCAAGATTTCAAATTAATATCTTTGTTTCTGAAATTATGATAACTAAGCATGCACAAAAACACAGACCAAAAGTTATTCTGAAAATAATATCACACCCTTCTAAGCAATGTTGATGATGTTTATGTTAAATAAGCTTTTTTGTGCAGCATCCTTAAAACTACATTCAAAATTAGTCATCTTGATTTCCCCCCCACCAACAGGTAATGTGGTCTGACTGCAGTGAAGGAGTTTGGGAGGGAGCCTGCCAACTTCAGTGAAGCTAACAGAGAATTTTCAAAGACTGAAGAGGACATTTTGTTCCAGCTTTCTCAGGTTCTATTATCTAGGCTACTTTATGTGTGCACAAGGATACAAACTGTACAGGCACACACAATGCATACTGGCAGCATATGTATAATTAATTTAAGCATTACCAGAAAGAAATGTTTTCATGAATTCACTTATGTGTTTGCATACTCAAACAAATCAGAATTTATATTATGTATGAAATGTCATTTTTCCTATTTTCCAGCAAACATTCTTAAATGGGATTTCACATTCTTTATTTCTCCAATTTCTCCTTTCGAATATATTTTTCAGATTTCCCTCATCATACTTCACACTGAAACAAGAGTGATGTTTTTTTCTGTGCTACCCTACAATAAAAAAATTGTCTGCATTTAACAGAGACAAGTAACCATTTAAAAAGATAAAAAAGACAAGCAAAGCCAAAACAGATTTTAATTTCAAGTTCCTTAGGGTCTTGTTATGTAAAGAACAGCCTGAGGGGAGATAGCTTACGGACGAGGGAAAGTATCTTGACAGGTTCCTTTAAACTGAGATCCTGTTTTAAATCTCTCCCTATCCTTATATTTAACAACCTGAATTTTAAGGGTCAAAAGCCAGGCAATTTACTAGCAAGTATTACACCTCGCTATGCTTGTTTGCACTCCTGAACTGTATTCTTAATGGATTTAAATGCTAAAAAATATCACAAATGTACTAAAGAGGCTAATGGGGTTTTTTTGTGGAAACATTTCTTTCCTTCACAAGGTCAGTGCTTCACTGGACTGGAACAACAAAGTGGATTATTAATACTGTGTAATCCCAAAGAGGCTAAAGATCTCTTGACCCATGAAACTCACTGGTTTGTGAATCTGCAATTAGGATGCGTCTGATGAGAGCAGAAATAGAGGTCTGGGAGAGACGAAAGGAGGCTGTCAAAATTATGAAATAAGGTATGCCTTTTCTGAGCACTACAGATGCCATCGTTATTAGTAGGACAATACAAGTTTCAACCTCTTTTACTAAGAGGAATCAGTTCTGCTTCCTTTGTGGTGAAATATTCCTCACTACTTAGAAACACAGAAAAGAGCTGTTCCTTTTCCTTTTGCGTCCCTGCCCTCTTAAGCAGGAGTCTCAGGTAATCGATCCCACTCTACAGGTGCGGGAACAAACTAGCAGTACCTGCTGTTGCAGGCTACAGACAGTCTCTTGGAAGACTTGCTCCTGAACCAGACATAATATTATTGCTATGACATTACTTGTCCTCTGATGACCAATTAAGATCACGTTGCAAATTAGTAAAATTACCTGACGCTTTCTAGTACCAGAGCCCCTTTTTGGCCCTCTGCATTTGGGCTTAGCTGGAAATTTACTATCTAGAATGATATTTTCTGTGTCTAGCATCTGTCTTGGCCCGATTTGCAGTTTTAGTTTGTTATTGTTGTTGCTTTTAATATTAGCCAAAGTGCTTCAGTTATTTCTGAAAGGAGGGCTAAGTTTTATTAAGGATACATTTTGCTTTCAAAAATACCTGCTGTCTCTTCAAGAGACTTTTTCTCCGACCAAACAGGGGAAAGGTTGGTGATCTCCACAAATATTTGTGATTTTTGTTATTAATCAAGCAAAGTGCTGTTTATAACAGCATAAGCCATTAATAGAATCATAGAATGGTTTGGGTTGGAAGGGACCTTAAAGATCATCTAGTTCCAATCCCCCTGCCATGGGCAGGGACACCTTCCACTAGACCAGGTTGCTCAAAACCCCATCCAACCTGGCCCTGAACACTTCCAGGCCTGGGGCATCCACAGCTTCTCTGGGCAACCTGTTCCAGTGTCTCACCATCCTCACAGTAAAGAATTTCTTCCTAATATCAAATCTAAATCTAGTAATAGTAATATTTTTCATATCTTTGGAGTAGGCTCCAGGACTCCCCACTCTTCTGCTTTATTTTTTCTGGTCTAAGCATCTCTTCACTTTGAAGTATAAATCAGCACAGCTCAGCTACTTTCTTTTCTTATTAATCCCTCTCCAACTATCTATGTTTAAAGGTATTTGCAGATTTTCAGGGACTTAGCTGATTCCAGTTCTCCAGCTGATGACAAGTAAGAGTGAAGACACTGAGCATGATGATTTCTCTGCTCTTTGATGAGACAGTCTCCAGTCCACTGAAGCCCTTTCACCCATTCATTGCTCTCCTAACCCATCCAAACATACCATCTATTAGCAGAGGTTGCATCAGCATTATTTTAACCTATTCATGCGTTTGGGCTCACCTCTGTAGAATAGTTGGGTACTGTGACTTCAGTGCAAATCCCCTTTGTATACAAAGGAACATAACTTGAATTTATCAGACCTAAACCTTGTTTTCAGCAAATTTCTGTTCTGTTCCTTGACATTTTGAAAACAGTAGCCATTTCTTTGCACAAAAAGGAAATATCAGTTACAATCAGTTGCTGTAGTTAGCTGTTGACTTCCAGGATAAACTTCAACCTAAATGCTATGGTCCTCAGCACCTCCATTTCTTTCTGGCCTAATACAATATTATACATGCGTATGCATACATGAAAAGCTTATGCTTTTAATTTCTGTTTACCCTGGAGATCCATGTAGGTACGTAATTGCCACCCTAAAAGAACTACTGCAAAACAAAATAAGGAAAAAAAAAAAATCTAGAAAGGTATCAGTACAGAATGGTAACATGCTTACATCTATCTCTGAAAGTCTCCCCAAAAATCAGGTTCAAATTATTTCTCACATGTACAGTTCTGCACCCCTGTGAACAAGAAGAAAGAAGAGTAAAAACCTATGGACCGGGATGAGTGGGAATCAACTATGTTGTAACTTTGAATTATAGCTGGATTTCACAAACTGTGTGATGCCCCTGTGTCTCTTATCTCCTTAAAACTTGCTTGCAGCGTCCAGCACAAAGCAACCTAAATACGAGCTGTAGATTCAAATAATAAATAACATTCCTTGCATGCTGATCACTACACTACATGATGTGGCACTATAAGAAGACTTGTAGCATATTTGATTGTCTGATAGCTGCACAATGGAGAACTGAGCTGCTGGGCAAGATGAACACCTTGTTGTTTAATGCCTGCCAGCACATTTGACTAAGTGGCAGCAGCAGTTGTTCTCTTTGCAGTTGTCTTTCTCTGCTGAATAGAACAGGGACCACTGCACATTAGGTCCTGCTGTATTAACACAACCTCAAATGTGCAGTCATTTATGTCCATATCCTGGACTCTAAACTGTGGTGTGTCAAGAGCAGATACATGTCCCATTCAGCTGTGCTTTCTGCAGTGGCAGTAACATCCAGCAGAGCAGATAGCTCAGAGTGGAAACTGTTTCAGTTGCCTTACAGTCAAATACATTTTGACTTCTGTAGTCTTCAAGAAAGAAGTGTCTTTCTTTTTGGCAAAGCTTAGAAAAGAATCCAGAAAAGGCTGGGTAGCAGAAGGTTTCTTTGAAAAGAAGAAAATTTGAAATAAACTAATATTATATATTCAGAAACTTCTGTGAAAAAAATTCTCAATAAATAGAAAAAAACCTTTTTCTTAAGTTTATGAGTTTTATAACTGCAGGTGAAAGACACCATAATTGTGTAGGGTACATCAACTAATGACAACTCAAGACTGAAACTAACAGACTCCTAGCCTCATCTGAGTCACTTTAAAGCTATTTCACACTCGCAAGTCTTTTGACCGCCATTTGACAGTCAGCTGTTTCTAGCATGTCACACCTCTCCAGACAGAGTCGACAACACAAAGCAGAAAAGAGTGCTTTTAAGACAGGGAATTACAGGCATTGGAAATTTCCCATTTACAACCAGCAAGGTGTCACTATGTAGGAAGCAAGTAAAGCTTATTTTTGCCAATGTAGAGGAGGCAAAGGACATCTCCTCTAGTGATATTTCAAATTGCTATTTGATGAAGTTGTCAGATTGCACCAAGTAACCACTCTCTGCGAAGGCATGTTCTAGGGATTCCATTGGCCTCCTGTCACTCAGCAAGACAGTGCATTCCCATGTGTTTAGGCTTCTGTACAAATCACTGGCTTATCTCAAAATGAATGCTCAGCTTGGTAGATTTAGGAGATGGAAAAAGTAAGAGTGTATCATCCATGGTCTTCCATCCATCTCTACCACACATGATGGGGAATGTGCTGAGTGTTTTATTTGCTGTGGATCAGAACTATTTCTTGCTACACCAATTGCATTCTTAGCAGGTGCTGTGCTTCAAAAAGTACGGTAGCATGAGGGGAAGCAATTTCTCTCTCATTTACCACCAAATGCACACAGTGCACGCATTTGCTCAATGAACTGTTCCTCAGAGAACTACTCTCCTACTATACTTAATGGCCTATAGGTTTTTGAGTGTATTTTTATTTTTACTTTTTTTTTTTTAGACCTTGATTTGAGGAACTTCTTACAGAGGTACATATATAGGCTCTTTGACTCATCAAGCTCTATGCTACTCTAGCACTCTTACTGTCTGCTTGAGCAGTGAAAAATAGATGAACACTGGTAGCGGCCCTAGGTTATCTGTCTGAAAAGGTTATCTGTCTTTCCAGGAGATTCGTACCTGCATGTGACTGACATACTGACCACTGTTCCTGTGACTTTGTCATGTTACATGTGATTCATTTTAGGCAGCAGTCCAAGTGAGTCTACCTCTTTAAGACAGTCAGATGTAGTGACACACCAGATGAAAAAGTACTTGTAGATTCCTGGTTACAAAACTTTAAACCCTCCTGTTTAAAGAAGTCAAGGAGTGCTATAAATAAGAAAAAAAAGGGTCAACTTAATTGAAAATCTCTTCTTCTGGAAACACCCTTTTTTCAGATCCTTTTCTACTTTTCCCTCGCCTTTGACCTTGTGACCAGAACGGGCCAAAATCCTGAGATGTCTGTTATGATGAGGTGGTGGGGAGCTGCTGGCACACACAGTGAGTTCAGGTGACAAAAGCTATGAAATATATATGCGGTTTTTTGCCTCGAAGGACATTTTCACACCTCTGTCACAACTTTACTCCAATCTAAATCTCCTTGGAGCTTTCATCGCCCTGTCTAATTTTTTGTCAGACATCAAGAAGGGTCATTTGCAGTAGCCTCCAGACATATTTGCTATTTCTGTAGAGTCTAACTAGAATAAACTTCACCCATACCACGTCAGTGAAGACCTCAACAGCCTTCCAACAACAGCTTCTACAGACACACCTTCATCTCCAGGAGGAAGGCAAGGTGACATTCTGGCTTTCCTGCTACTTGCCTAAATAACTTCTTTAAAGCCTGAAAAGCCACCTATATACTTAATACATTGAATAATAGCACTTGCTCTTCATGAGCAATGAAGCATGCTCATAGTCCTAGAGTGAGTCAGCACCAGCAATGGGCTCAGCACTCAGAAGTTCTGCCCTCCACCTCTGCTCCCTTCGCATCCCATCTGTCTTTGTGAACGTTGCTGGTATTGGTTGCAAAGGACACTTTCTCATCAAGATAAAGCAAAATGATGCTGTCACAGTAGCTGCGACAGTACATTCAGCTCTGCTGGCTGGAGACACAAATCAGCGTTTATTAAATAGAAAAAAGTACATAACTTGGAGGAGAGAAAAGCTGTCTGTAAGCATCTTGTAACTCACAGCAGAGTGCTAATAAAAACACTGTAAACATGACTTGATTGTGCTTTCTGAATAGCTCATTATGGTGTCTTAGCTGTGACAAATTTCATATGAATGTGAATTTAAGTATTACAATCTATTTAGCAGCTGAAGAACTGTTCTTGTAAACTCTATTTTTAGGAAAAGGCATACAGTGTGGAAAAAATATTTGGGGATGGTTAAGTTACTAGTGATGATGCTTTCACCTCAAAGGTGCTATGTCTAGCCTTACCCTCACTCTGTAACCAAAATATCCTTCCTTCCTTAAATAAATTTCAGTTTTTGCATAGACTGTGGAAACAGCAATCACCCTATGTGTGGAGGGCAAATATCCTGCCTGCATATAATGCTATTACATTACAATTCCTGCATGGCAGACTATAGATTAGTGGGCTGGGAGACTGAACTGCTGTTTCTACCCTTTCACATACTCAGCTAGCTGTTACTCACTAGGACAAGAAAATCTTAATAGAATAGCTTGATCTGGCTTTCTTTAGCTGTATTGTGTAGGTAAGGGATTCAAGTCAGACTGACACTAACAGTTTGGAGTGGTTCCCACAGATAAAATACAGCAAAACTGGCTATGCTGGGACTGAGTGGAAAAAGATATATCTGTATACCATTAATGTTTTATATATCTAGCCTTTTCTTCCTTCTCCTTTCAAGATCAACGATGGTGACCATTGTTCAGAGTCTCCATAAATCCTATCAACAATACAACATATTACAGTCATTTTAAAAGAAATTGTGGAGTACAGATAAGTGCTCCTGTACTTGTTTGATTTATTCCATATCAGTTCAGCCTGAATTTCTCTTCCAGAAACAAATCTTGGTGTCTTCCAAATTACTTGACATAGTGGTACAAATTCTCCTCATTTATTTCATATTGATTAGTATCTGTCTGAAATACTTCTTCTTGAGATTACTTTTTCAGTAACAGTTTTCTCTGTATCACTAGAACACCCCTGTACAGCAGGGGTGCGCCAGTGACAGATATGAACAACTCATAGTTACAACAATCTCCATTCAGAAACTCTAAATGTATTTATTCTTGAAGCCAGGTCATCATAAAACTGGCTATAATGAGAATAGGCTCTAAAGTGATGTGCAAGTTCGAAGAAGGTAACTAATGTGTGAAATTTTGTAATCTTTTTTTTTTTCCCCCCTGTGAGGAGATGGTTTTAAGGGGATTTTGAAGCTTTGAGTAATTGGAAAACATTGTGAGCAAATTATTTTTGTAACACTGTACCAGAGGTGCGTGCCAGGAAAAATGGCTTTTTGTCTTACTGCCTCCTCCTCACTCCCCATTTTAATTACTACAGTTTGGCACCTGATCCTGCAGAGAACCATACAAAAGCCACACAGGCCAGCTCTTTCCAGACGGAGATAAAAGAGAGGGAGGGAGGAATTAATTAAATCCATTTAAAATCTTTTCAGTGAGTTTCCTTCTGAAGTCACTGTTCTGGTTTCTACATAGCTAGTACAATGACATATGGTCATAAATAACAAACAGCTCCCTGCCTCCTCCCATCATCTCTCCTTTTCCACCCTCTGCAGAATCAAACAAAACAGGGTTATGATTCTGGTATTAGAAGCAAGCCAGTCAGGATCCAGAGAGAACAGGCAGCTGAGCATGTTTTCAATTCACAACATAGCGTAGAGCATTTTAGTAGGCTGGTTTATTCAGTCTTGTGGGTCACTGCTACCAGGGTCTGCTTACTGCTTAGATTTTAGGCACAGAACGGTAACACATTGTTATTTTTCCCTATCTTTTTTTGACGATTGCAATACTCTGGACCTCCTCCCCTCCCAAAAGAAGCATGTCACTTATTTCTGGGATGCTTAGGAATAATAATAACATGAGGACTGGCTGCAATAGCTCAGTAGCAGTGGCCTCTACATTACAGTTAATTTATCTTGCTGGCTTTTTGTGGTTGGACTGTAGGAAAAAGTGTGGCCCATTTTCTACCACTCATTTCCTCCACCTTGGAGGGTAGAAAAGAAGCAAACTTGGCTGTCCGCACTATCAGAAAGCAAGGGGCAGAAAGAGGGCAACATTAGAAGCCACTAGTGGCTGGCCAACTGGGCTCCCTTTGGAGTGAAGCAAAGCCTCTTCAAGGAAGCCAGGTCTAGCATTGATGGGTTTGCATTCTGTCCTCAGGAGGGCCTAAGGTTGCCAGAGGACTGGCGTCTTAGGAAAAGCCAAAGTAAATCCTGACGGAACCACCTTTTCCTTTGATGCTTGACCAAGAAAACAGCTATGATTTCTGCACAAAGGCCAGCTTTTTACCCAGTATAACAGTTTTGTTCCTCATTTTGGGCTGGGGTACCTTACTGATAAGTTTTCAAAAGTTCATAAATTATTAAGAAAAGTTAGGTTTTTTATACAGAAATATACAGGGAATAAGAAAGCATGGGACTGATAACGTGACTTTTTTTCCCAAACCTCCAGGAACAGGGTCAGGCTGATGTAAAGATGGAAGATTGTTCTCCTTATGACCTGTAACATCTGATAGTGGTTATATCTCCTTATTCTCTTAAACTCATTGCGTTGTTTGTGGTCTGTGTTTGATTAACTTATTTGTACAAGAATTAAGTTACTATAGAATTTCATTTCTTATTATTACTGCAGCCCGGACTTTTCTGAGTTGTTTTCTGCTGCCCATTTTTAACCCTTCAGTATACCACATCAAAACTCTGGGCAAAACACCAGAAATAAACTGTCATTGCAGAGAGCACTTGCAGACCTGTGGCTGCAGATACAACCACCTTAGTCTTACAGTTAAAAATCCAGCAGAAGGTTTCCTGTCCTGCTCATAATCCTACCACCACAGGCCTTTTTGTTGTGCATTGAACAGGTCTGACTCAACTGAGCTTCCCTTCTCTCAGTACAAAGAAACAAATAGTAAGGTAAATGCCTGATATCTTTGGCTCTGTTAACATTTAGCACTGTAAACACAAGCAGGGCCCTTGAGAGGCCATGGTGGGGAAGCCTACCTTTTGTACTAAATGATTAATTCTTTAACTAATGTCTTCTAACACAGGAAAGAAGAAAGGTTTAATTGTAGCAGGCCAGCACCCTCCATGGTGACCAATTACACAGTTTTCCAGCCTAAACAGAAGTGATTCTGAGAAAAGCAACAGATTACATCAGCAATTCAACACTGGACCATGCATGAGAAATGCTACAACATGCAATCCGCCATGTCAGGACAGGGATAAATGACACATCAGCTTCCAAGATGTTTGGTTTCCATTTGGACAGATTACTACTGCACCTCTCCTCCTCCATGTCCCACACTACCTGTGTCAGTGAGCTGCTCACATCATGCAGCCTGCCCACCCCAGGGGACAAAAGGCACACTACAGCACAAGGGCAAAGAGATCAGCTAGATCTTACTGCATTTTTGGATTGCTTACTGCCAATTTGCTGATTTTTCACACACAGACTAGAGTACAGAGCACAGACTATTGCAAGAGGATTTTTCTCTGGAAATAATAAAAAGTGAGAATTCATTATTTAAGTTCCTTGTGGTGTTTCTTTTTGTGAATTTAACCCCAGATGCTCAGGAGAAGCTGTAATCTCATCAAAAATAAGTAAAGTATTTTCCTGTCTATCTCCTTTGCTAATGACACTGGGAAGCTTCCCGAGGGAAATTGTAAATGAATCATTTTTTAGCTTGTTAAACTTCCATTCCCTTTATTAAAAATGATGATGAACTGCTGTGTGTGATTACTCCAGCTGAAAACAGACTGGCTACATTTGCCTGGGAACCCGAGACAGAAGCTGCCTGAGCACTGACCAGAGCTATAAATGTTACAACCGTTGCACAGTTATCTCTAGAAATAATCATGCAGCACCCGCAGAATACACCGAGCCACAGATGCTCTCCAGTTTCTGTGTTAGAACTCATCAAAATTCAGACCTCCAGTTCTCCAGAAAATTCTAACATTTTGAAATGTGTTTGGGGTTCAAAATAGAATGAAAAAACACAAACTGTTATATACAATTTCCAAATTACTTTGTTTGGATCTGTTAAGCTGTCCAGCTTCAATAATGAAAACACTGTGCCAGAAATTCAGCTTTTATGTTGTACTACAACATAAGAAAAAAATCCCCTCATTTTTCAGTTAGGATCATGGAAATGTTTTGCTTCAAAACAGTTCCTTCTGAAGGGCCAGAAGTGGGGGCAGGACAGGGGGAAGCCTTAGCTGAGTCCTGGGTCAGCTACAAAGCTCTCAGCATCTGCCTTAGCCACCTGAGCTAGACGGCTGCTCTTAGGATGGTGCTACAGCCAACGGGAGAGAGAGCGATTCCTCCAGGAGCAATGCAGAACACTTAGCGAGACTCCTGCTGTGAATCGTGGTATTGATGCATTGGAAAACCTATAATGGCTGACTAATCATTTCTTAAAGAGCCTTTTAATCATTTATTAAGTCCTTCATAAAAAATGTGCTGGTGAAACCTTCAATGTAAACAAGTGATTCATAAGAATTAATCAGGTTTTGGCTATTAATCGCTCTGAATATAAAAAGCATTGAAGAAGTATGAAAGGCTTGTAAGGCTCCAAGAGAGGCAGAGCTAAGTCTTAGGTTCATCATTAACAACAGGACAATGCATTACTTCCCAAATAAAAACAGCATAAAGGAGTACATATCTTTCTCTAGGGTACTAGGTTCTCACTCAGTGTGGAGGAACTCCTAGAAAGCACTTTAAAATTACTTAGAAAACACCAGGAATTTCCTAGAAAGCATTAGGATGGGAGGTCTACCATACAGCCCCCCTAGAGGTATTTGCAAGAGAAGATGATTTGTCCCACCTACCCTTTTATCTAGCTACACAACTTTTCAATAGTTGCAGTTCTCTGAGGTGAATGAACTCCAAAGGAACAAAATACGTGTCAAGCCCCACCTTGTATTTTGCTAAGTCAGTGCAGATCAACAAAAAAGAGCTGAGGTGTTCAAGACATTGAAGAAATCATTTGAATTCCACAGAAATAACCCCCAGTGCTTATTAACAGAAGAAAAATTGTCTAAGCATTTTGGATAAAGGAACAATTGTTTCTTTAAGCCCTCAAAACTTTCAATCTATTGTGTTCACATTTCACTCTGCTCCAGGCTTCCTGGGTTATCTAACATAGCTCAGCTAAGGAAAGAAGCTCTTCAGTTTGTCAGAGATCTCCATTGGTCAAATATCCACAACAAAACTAACAACACAGCTGATACATAAATCCTGATTGTGCTGGACAGGGCTTTCATTTTTTATTTTATGTTTGTGTGTCATAATAGGTATCTCTGCATTGCCAGAAAGTATCTTTATAAATTGAACTACACTATTCAAGTTAATGATATTATGTGGAAGGAGACTGTATGTGTGGCACTGAGAGGGTGGTAGAAAGAAATAAGCACAAAAGTCGAATCTGGTTCATCTTTTGATTAGAGGACTTTCAAAGTGAAAAAAAATCAATACACAGCAAGCCCTGGATCCTGGGAGAACATGTTTTATTACTGACAAAATTGTGTTTACATCAAGACCCTCAGCAGACTTTGAAAGAGCACATTGACTCTGTGCCAATCTGGCTAGAGCCCACAGCCAAATTTGAGCCCTCTGATGCAAAATAAGCACGGTCTAATAAGCCAATACTACTGTTCAAGCTGCCTTCACATGGTTGAAAAACTTCATTCTTACTGCTGTACTTGGCAGAAACAGCCTCTAAGGAAGGAAGACGGAAGAGAAATAAACTGAGGAGAAATATGAAAGAGCTACTTCAAAATAACCACATCTAGCCATGGTTTTCCAGAATGTATGATTTGTTTGCAACACGAACTCCATAAACATGCATGGATGTTATCACTTTCTACATGATGTGTAAGTATGCAACAGGCAAAGTTCCTGGGCTCTATTGTGATGAGGACACGTGAAACCAAAGGTTTAAAGTTCACTCAAGGTGGTGAATCCAGGCAAAAGGGAAAGAGAAAACTCCAGAAAGCCACTGCTTCCTCAGATGAAAGAGAGGCAGACTGTAGGCTGAATTAGTTTTACACCTTGCCCCTAACACTCCCAACCAGTTAAACTAACTAGAAGCAGGGAAAAGACACCATCAAAGCAGAAGGTCACCTTGAACGCCAAATAATCCTTTTAAAGTTATTCGTACAAGACTCAGCTCCAAAATATTGCTCCAAAAACTGCTAGGTAAAATGGCAAGGTCCATTCATCACTAAACTCTGCAGCATTGGCAACATCAGAGCTGTATCCCCATATAAACACACCAGGATTTTCTAACAAGCTGAGGAGCCAGGAACACAAAGACCATTTGGAATCCTTCTTGCTTTATGGACCAGAGCAAAGGTTTTGGGTTTGGTTTTTTTTTTTTTTTTTTTTTTTTTTTTTTTTTTTAAGAAATTGCCCCTCATTCCCTACTGTGTTGAGTTGAATTTGTTGCCCATCTTCATCAGGGTTTTTTGAACATTCTGGCTATACATATACAGAAGGGAGAAATTTCCTTTTGTGAGACCAAAGAAATGAAAAAGTCATGTGAGAGGGCACACTTCTATTGACTTCAATGGAGCTTCACCAGTTTTTATCAGCAAAACATTTGGTACTCTCTTTTGACTGTCATTATGGAGAGCATATATCAAGCACAAAACCAACATAACAGAACATACTAATAAGTTTTAAATTAACAATTATATTAACTTTCTCTTTTAATTAACAGGTTTTAATTACATTCCCATTGCTAGGAAAGCTGCAGATTTCAGGCTGTAATTATTCTGTCTAGTAAAATGTGGATGCATGCAATATAATAAAGTGCCTTCTGGATTGATCACTGATATGTGGCCAGGGAAATGCTGTCTCTTTTGAAGTTAAAATTGTTTTTCGCGTGTAAAAGAAAGATTGATTATCGGAATGCACAGGATAAAATTCAGAAACAACATAAATCTGTTGGGGGGGGGGGGGGGAGGGTGTTGATTGTTTGCCTCTAGTTAGGTGCTCCTCTGTGTCAGGAACTTCTGGAGTCAACTGTTGTATTAACTGCATTTGGTAGCTTGCCCAATGCATGTATCTATATCCACAGATACATGCCCAATTACAATTCCTACTAAGCTTTGATCAGGAGTTTTCTAACAGGTATTGGTAGTGAAAACTATGTGCCTCTTATCCAAAAAGTGTTCCCACAGATATCACGACATTTGATCTTAGTCAGCATCAATGAGAAAACAGAAAAATTTGATCTAATGTACAAAAGTTGTGGTTTATATCATGCTGGTTCCTATGGCTGGAATAAAAAAGGCACCTTATTATCTTGGGAAGAGACAGCATATAGCTCAAGCTTTACCCCAGCATAAACATAAGGCTACCTAAAGTACTGAAACGGTTTGCAAGCATCAGTCCAAGTTTTCATGATTCTATAATAGCTTGGGCAAATTCACAGTTTTAATGATAACTTAAAAAAACCCAACTGTCCAATGCATACTGCTAAATGGAGATGCAACCAGCAGTTGAAGTAATTTTGTCCCTCTATTTGAATACTGACAGGAATACTGAAAAGTGGTAAAGAACTGAGGAAGCTCTTAAATATCACACTTGTGAATTAATTTGGACAAACTTCCATTAATTCCAGATGAAAGATTCCATCCTGTGTCCTTGAGCTGTCTTTAATATAGAAGAGTTGTAAGCCTAAAGCTTTGTGATGGCAAAGACCTAACCTAAGACCTAGATTGGCCCATTATTACCAGTTAGTTGCCATTAACATCTGATTTTAATATGGGACGGTAGTTAGGTTAACACAGCTAAGCATAAGCACAAAATCATTTTGAAGTGGCCCTTTGGCACCAACATTTCAGAGTTATTTTAGATCCTATTACAATTTTCCTCTGGTTCAAACTGACTGATGACTATGTTAGAGACATGAAAAACCCTTCAGTGCCTGTACCACAGAGTACAGCTGACATTTCTTTAGTGCATTTGGGTTTTTTTCATCAGTTTCACTAGTGAACTTAATGTAGATGCTGAAGTGGCATTGATTTGAAAGTAAAATGGGAAGGAAGTTAAGTAACAAAATGTGATAGAAGAGCAAGAGAACAGCAAACCAATTCATTGTTAAGTCAGGTATCAGAATGCTGAATCAAACCCTAAACTCCAGGTCCTCAACCATTTACCACTGATAGTCGGCTGTTTGTAGGTATTCTCATTCTAAGAAGAAAGGAGAAGCCTGCTGTGATCCTGCATTTCGTGCCATGCAATTTGTTTGGCTTGGAAAGAAAGAAAGAAGGGTCTGTCCAGAGATAATGCCTTGAAACCTGAAGAGTACAATGACTCACACAGCTCAGTTGCCCTCTTAAAGCAAGAAAAGAAGCATGTTCAAAATTAGGTGTCTATTAAGAGGCATCTGTTCCTAATCTGAATGTTTTGCTTTACACTAAAGTTAGGTTTGTGAATGCCTGGTTTGAGATTTAGGTACAAATTGAATACTTTAGAACTAACATATTTGGAAATGTAAGCAATTATTAAATATTAAAAGCAAAACAGATGTCTGGTCAATCATCTTCATTTGCATTGCAAACACATTGCCTACTCCTACAATACAGGCCTAATAGATTAAGAATTTAAGAGCTATATAGGGGATGGTTGTGTTCTGAGAAGACAGTATAAAAAAAACGTGTTCTGGATATAAAAGCATGCCTCAGCACTTCTGGCTTTGGGAACCCTATAAACCAGCCACAGGAGAAAGTCAGGAAGGATTGAGAGGTCCTTGAAGCTCTTTGCCTGCTTATTGTCCAGAGAACTCACCTTAAGGTTCTTCAGAAATCCACAGTCTTTAGGGAGAGGTACATAACAAAAGTTTTGGAAGCTGAGCCTAAATGAAGGAGGCATTTTCTTTGGCAAACCTTCCAGCACACCACTAGCATAACTGAAGACGGTTGACTTCCGTCCTTTGGGGCCAGGTGAGCATTTGGTCTTGATTTTAAATACTACCAGTATTTTAGGACAGCCTAAGCATTAAACTATTATTATCCCAGAATCACAGCAACATTTCAGTGTAATACTTCTCTGCAATGATTATAACTAGGTTTCATATACAACAGCTATAATGTTTTAAAAAAAAAGTCTTTATGACTGGTTTCATCCCATCGCAGCAAACATCTGAATTCTTCCTCTACGTTCTTTTAAAATATTACACATCATGGAGTCTTTTATTGAAAGCACTCAAAAGAGTGATGGTTGCATGTAAATTACAGCAATTTCCATGTTTTCCATATTAAAACTGCTTAGATTTCCTAAGAAATGTAGATCTAGTACCATTTTCTTTTGACAGTGGAAATCATCACATTTGGAAGATATGAGCATATATTCCTTGAGACAGATCCATAATAGTTCAGCTTAGCCTCATGGACTGACAGATTCCTCTGAGTGATGAGGGTATGAAGAGCCAATTTATAATATGCATTAGTTCTCTCGTTGCATCTGTTTATTCTCTGTGTCACTTTCCATTTATGAAATTGCTGCAAGGATATTTCTGCTCTTAAAAAATCATTACCAGTGCCCACAGCCTTGTAGAAGACCCTACTATAAATAGCAACAAAATAAACAAACCATGGTGCATACAGAATGGAAGACAATATATAAGAAAACAGGTATGTGCTGTCAGCTGCCAAATGATTATTAAAAACAAGCATGGGGATAACATCACTTTAAAAATCATGATAGAAGAGAAATCCCTGACAGAATATTTTAACATAAGAGAGTGCCTAAAATAATACAAAGAATTCCAGAAAGTTAAATCATCTGGTGCTAGCTGGGCATTGACAGCTGTAACCTGACTTCAGACAGTATTTTAAAACAAATCCACTTTCAGGTGTGAGAATATGAACTGCAAGCCAGAGGGATCTGGGTTGTTTTTTCCCCTTTTGAGGTTTCATTGATGTTTAATAATATTCCATGCAGTACGCATGTGTTTGTGCACCTGGTGTGACAAAGACAGGTTTACCAAGAGTTGCCACACTAATATTTCTTAGACAAGTACCAGATCCGTGCATTTAAAGGAATCTCGCTGCCTAATGTTACTGTCAAAAAATTCTGTTATGAAAGCATTTCTCGCATGCCAGCTGTTCTAAACCGACTCGTTTTCATCAAGCACTTCCAATGGGCTTACCATTTATAGCCAGATCACAGAGACTGTCAAAGCAATCACCTTCCAACTGACGAGCCCAATTTAGACTCTGTTTTGAAGGGTCTGCCCTTAGCCAAGATGCCCATTTCAATTAGCTGTGTTTTGAAGAACTGGCCCAGTCTTTCAGCATTTACACAGGAATGCAAAAAAAAATTCCCTACCTATATCTGTGGACCCACAAAGCAGATGAGGTGCCACAAAGCACAAAGTATGAATGAATGCAACAAAATTGTAAATGAACTGTAGGGAAATCAAAATTTTTTTGACAAGTCACAAATAACAGCAGATATATTTTACCCTGTGGCTCCTGCTGCTGCAAAGCAGTCTGCCTCTTGCTTGCCACAGCCAGAAATACTATCAAGTCTTCAAACTGCTTATAAGCATGCAGTAGAAAATCATCTTAGCTGGGCCCAGGGGGTGTTTACAACAGCTGTAAATTCCCTTTTAACATACACGGCTATGATGACTTTTACATCTCTTCCCTAAAAAATGAAGGAAATTTTCCACTGCTGAAAAGATGCTCAGTTTGTTCTTTCTCTTCATCTGTAGTTGCTTCCAGTCTTCACTGTTCCTACTGTAGCAATTTGACTTTTCAGACGTTTCAGTTTCTAAGTCAGAAACTTGGTAACTGTGAAATTATGCTTGTTCCTATAACAGAAATTTTCAGAGCTCTAGGTAAATTCCCATTCACTCTTTTCAACCTATTTCATGCTTTGTCCTATTCCCTTAGAAAACTCCACTAGATTTCTGGATATGATCTTCCTTTAAGAGGTTTTAATCCAG
Source organism: Mycteria americana (assembly GCF_035582795.1). Taxonomy (NCBI): domain Eukaryota; kingdom Metazoa; phylum Chordata; class Aves; order Ciconiiformes; family Ciconiidae; genus Mycteria; species Mycteria americana. The sequence continues at coordinate 33,414,973 of NC_134370.1, forward strand.
TGCATTTTCTACTATTATTTATATCTGTTTCTCAGTCGTTCTCAAACCTTTATTGATCAGTATTTACTCTGCTATTAAACATTGCTTTAAGATTTTCAGTTTGTAAAATCCAAGTTTGTGTTCATACCTCATTAGTCTTCTGTCTTATAATTTGTAAGAGTCAATTAGCAGATCTTAAATTACAAAAGAAGAAACTGGAGCTCACTCTTTCCTAGGCAGACATCCACTTTTTTTGGTTTTGACCTTTTTTCCCTGGTCTGGAGTTGTTTGCTCCTGAAACATCTTTAACAATTAATTTCTTTACCCCCTCCTCACCAATGGGCAGGAACCTGCATTCCTTCCAGGTATGTCCTCCTCTTGAGAAAAGACCTGTTTTGTCCCTCTCCTAGTGCTCCATTCTCAGTCATGGAGAAGACAAGCAAGGACATTTCTGACATGTGGCAGCATCTTGTTAATTTTGACTGGGCCTAATCTCCTACTGACGGTGCTGGACTAGAAGTTATTGCCCTCAGTGAGGTTTGTCCAGGGTCACGCAGCTGTATAGCTTCATTATGATCTACCTTATACCAAATAAAGTGCCATATGCTGATGCAGCCACAGTGCAGTTCTGTTCTTACAGTAAGAGGCTAAGTTGCATGTTCTGTCAATCAGGACATCAGCATCCTACTCTAAAAGTAAGTGTGATCTGGCACATTGTCTTACTCTGGACTCTTAAGACTGAAAGCACCTTTCAGCATTATGCCATTTGTAAAACAGAAAGCCAAACATACAAACAAGCTCCTCACATTTGTTCATGATAATTCAAGATTGTCTTTCTGTGAGAGTTCCTCTTACAGTAGGCTTCTTATGTGAATGCTTCATTATCTACCACGTGTGTCTGATGGGCATAATGTATTGGTCAAAACGTTGGGCCTAAAAATCACAGCATCACAAATGAATACTCCTCATCAAAGAACAGCAAAGGACTTTCAGGACATCTGGAGCTATACACTATCCAAAAGAGCCAACCGCACAGTTCCAGGACAATTACAAAGTAAAACACAATTTTCTCAGCCCTGCTTACTGGTTGAATTCCTTCCTTTTGGGGGAAGGAGGTCATGGTCTTTAAAGGAGATCATGACATGTTTTTATAACCAGCTGCTGACACCGTAGCATGTAATGCTTAGGAAAGTCCAGCTGCCTTTCTCTGTTAATGGTGATCATAAAGCTAGACCCTTTGCTGGCCTCTAAGTAGAAGTTTAAAGGTCCCACAAGACTTCTTCTAAAAGAGGAGCAAATGACCCAGGTGTCTAGACTAACATTAAATTCTTCTATAAAATTCAGGTTGTAATGTACAGAGCTGTGTGTGAACTATTGCTGAGCACGTAATAACTGAGTTAATTGCCTATATAATCACTCCACCATCTAAGTACCCTGAGATAGTCTGAATGGGAAAAGTACTATTAAAAAAAAAACTTAGGCTAGACTCAACTTTAATTACATGACACCTGCAAATGATAGCCTGAGAAACAGCTCAGTAAAACACACACACAGAGTAAAAAAATGTGCTCTCCCTGTGCCATTAATGGATAAAAGATCAATTCCTAAGCAGTTCATCCTGAAAGCTGCAAATATCTGGAACTTGTCAGATTACATACAGAAAAATCCTTGGGGCATTCACCTGTACTCCAAAATCACAGGCCAAGCTTCTGCTTCCCCTAATGCCAGCAACAATTTCATACAAGTTCACCTCACAGAATTGCTTCGTTAGTGATGATGGAGTGAGGCAGGGTCTGGATGTGCTGATTGCTACAATGGCCCAGATAAGGGCTGGATGGCAAAAGAGTTTTGTTTTTTTAAAGAAGTAGTATCAAACTCAAGTGTGTTTTGCTAAGACACTGGAGGGTTGGCAAACCAGCTGAAGCTGCACTTCTGTTTTATTCGTGCTTTTACATCAGATATAGCAGACTGATATAGGAGACAGCTGTGAAGGTTATGACACCTTTTTTTTCCTTTATAACAGTTACAGTGGGGCTAAAACAAGTAGTAGCTGCAACACTAATTGACTCAGAGAATGCATTTCCTATTAAACCTTAAACATTAAGAATTCATAGACAGAACCAGAAATAAACTGTGCGTGGGTGTGAAGGTACGCATAATGGTAAAAAGCTAAGCCTGCTTGAAATTTTATTAGCTTCAGCTGAATGGAAAGATCCATACTTAATTTAGAAAACTGTTTTTTTGGTTTGTTGGCTTACAAGGAAGCTATTGTTAGCCTGTTTGGCTTTGTCATTACTGTTCTAGCTTTTAATTCAACATGGTTTTATCACATGCAACATTATGCCATTTCACATCATGTACCTAATAGGATAATGTCAGACAGGATAACATCACACCACCTGAAAGACATCAGAATCACACTGTATTCATCATACATTCTTCCTGGCAGACTGTAGAGTTCCCCCATGATTTAATCCAGAAGGCTCTCCCTTTGACTTTGACCTGACGTGCTTTTTTGAACACTTAGTAGATTCAACCACTAGCTCATAAAACAAAGCTAGGCTATTGCTTCAGAGTTCTTTTCTAATTCTTGTCTGCTGGAAAACAACTAGCAAAGTTGGCAAGGATAGAGGCAATTACCATAAGTTATACTAGTATACTGTGAAGGGAATATATAAAATAGGAAAGCCTGTTTGCATATAACTAGCCCAAATACATGAAGAAGACCTCAGGGATGGGCCATACAAAATGCCTGTGGACTGATCATATAATCCAAACCTGCTATAGATACCAATCTACAAACTGAGCTATTTCCCTAGGATGCAGATAGCAGCAGGAGCATTAATCCTACTTTTCTGGTGAGGAAAAAACAAAAACAAATTAACAGACTTGCAAAGTTGCTTGTCATATCACAGAAGCAAAATCAAATTAAAGCTCATGATTCCCTGAACTACATCTGATCTATTCAGTCACAGTGTGCACTGGACAGAAGACTTAGAACTTCATCCTCCCTTGTATGGGAGTGATCTACACTGGAAGAGATGGTTTATGTAGCCTAGTTAATAAGGTTTTAGGAATCTCTCCATCAGGGAGTAAATGTCTTGACTTTCTCTCATAGGAGACTAAAGATCCAGATCACCTACAAACATGTTTTAGGCCCATCCAAAAAAAATTATGGTATAGCCTCCACTCAGAGAATGTGATGAAAAATTCTGCTACTGAATTGTTTATACACTAACCCCAATCAGGTGTTTATAGTTTTACTCCACTGAAGTTTCCTCCAAATGTTTATCCTTGGCCTTAAAATCTCAGTCCTGTCTTTCTGAATTATTATTAAAAAGTGAGATAGCTTGCAGATATTTTCTCCCTCTGCATTATGGCAAATAGGCTGGACTTTTGATGGAAACTGTTCTCCTCTTTCTTACCTTCCAGAAAAAAATATCGGCCTTCACACTGATGATTTAAAAAAAAAATAATAATAATCAAGGATAGATCTAATGTGTTTGTAAACTGTACAGCAATTAAAAATGTTGTCAAAATATTTTGAAGAGTCTAAAAAAAGTTCGTATTCATAGAATTTTTACAGATTAAATAAAAAAAAATTCTAAAAAAAGTTTAGAGAAAAAAACCCATTCTTTCATAATTCATTTTCTGCAGTTTCTACTTATAACCTCTCCATATAAATTTAGCACTTTATTTCCATTTTCTTTCCTAGAGGGAAAGAATACAGAGAGGGATTTTTCATTCTTGACTGTTTTATCCGTCATTAAAGAACACAGTAAGCATGTTAACTTTCCAAGCATACTTACTTCCCTTTGACTCTAACTCAACCTTAACAGTCTCTCAGCACTCCACATGATTTCAGTCAGTATAAAGAAAGCAATAAGGAAGTATTGCTCAAGTATCCTTACAATGCATCTTTCTACTCTGAATATACTCTGTATATTTCCCTTGGAGTTTATAGCCAATAAAAAATGGTCCTTTAATAGCTACAAAAGAGAACTAGACCAAGACAATCACGTTCATTTTTATTCACTACCAAACAGACCTGAATTCAGGCTTGGAAACAACTGTTTAATTCTCTTGACTTAATGAGATCTCAGTCTCAATTGAGCAAAGTAATTAAAAGAATACTTTTAAAGTACTTAAAATGTTTTACTGGAATTCTTCTAATACAGAATGATGCCCCTCCCCTGCCTATTTTGTGATATAAAGGATGTCAAAACAGCCAGAGATTATAAATACTAACAGTTTGTAACATCAGAAGCACAGACACTACCTCACTGGTGTTCAGCTCTCCAGTTAAAAATATTTTTACAGCAGCTGACAAAGTTGACAGTGATGTGAAGCAAATGAACAAGAATAACAAAAATATCACTGAAAATTCAGTCACTAACTAGCCAAGCGCACTCTATCTCCTCTCTTCCATGCACAGAAATCCATTTGGCCTTTCCAGCAGTACATTGCAAAGTTCACGGACCTTGACTGTCTCTGAACTTCTCATCTGCTAAACCATACAATTCACCCTGCCTTTTATACACTGCATCATGGAAGACATAAGGTCTCTCCCACGCCTATTGCTTCTGCTGTACTAAAGGACATAAGTGTTTTTATTATATCATAAACCACTGTCTGAATCTAATGATCTAATCTTACACTTCATACAGTTTTCTTTCAGATTTGGCATCCCAGTGAGGAGTCTTGAGCTCCCATGGATTTTATCTTACTTTAGCTGTCTGAGAGAAGTCCTACATTTCTTCAGGAGTGCTTGAATTGTTTTGATTGCAATTCTCCTTTAATGAATAACATGTAACAAATCCTACAAATCTCAGCACCCGCTGGTTCAGAGTCATGTCATCACTATGAAAACCTCCCAGCATCATCTCATAAATGGTTCCTCGTCACACTCAGCAGCTGTTGGCAGGGAGCAGACTGTAACTTTAATTCCTCAGTTTCTACTCAAAATGAATTATTACCATTCTATTTCCCTCCAGCACTCAGGACAGATGCCACTGAATGGAAGTTCACAACAAGTTCCCACTTATCCTGCACTATCCCAGTGTTTACAGAAAGGTACAAACTGGCACACCCTGCTGCCTTGCACAGTCTCTTCACCAGCTACACCACTTGCTTGGTATGGGGAAGCTTTGGTGTGACTGAATGAGCAAGCATAACCGGACTCTGGATGTACTTTTTTCTTTAATTTTTCATTACTGTTCTGAAGCATCATTTTTATTACAAAGGGAGCATACCAGAAAATGTATTCTGTAGCTGTATAATCAAAATATTTAGAAACAATTAGTCCTTTATTAGAAGCGTGTGGTAAAAATAATAATGCACAGGAAGTGTGGCTATACAACCCTCACTTTGTCAGGGAGCTTAATGACTCCCAGCCTTCAGTCACATACATGACATCAAGACTTAGATATTACAATAAGTGCTATCACTGACATGCTATTAAATTACTTAAATATCATTTCTTACAGCAGTGGCAAAACTCAGCAGAAAAAAATGAAATCTATCAATATTATAAATTAAATACTTAATGCTTGCATATGTGTACTTATAGCTGCTTGCTGTCCCAAACTTTGAAGCTGGCCTGCTTAAAATTTACTCAGTATGCTTTCCTCCTCCCTTTCCACCCAACTCGTGTTTAATCCCATTCTGTCAGTACAGCAGAGAGATGAGGCTTGAATCATTAAAGAAATATCAGTGGAAAGGAGAATTGCAAAGCTACATTGTCTCCGTTCCTTCCTTCCCTGCTTTCTCTTGCAACCAAATGGACAAACATCTCCCCATTGCTAGCTTTCCTTTGAGTTTTCGCCTGGCTAAAATCTGCCTGCTGTGAAAAGGTCTCACAGTACCACTGCAGCCCTACATCCTCCACTGTTCCTGAGGGCCTCTCTCCTGTGTTTCCAGAGCTGTGTCTAGGAGTCTCTACATAGTCTTGCTGGCCAGGTTCTCCAGGTGGCAAGTAGGAGAGTCCTGTAGCTCAAGGAAAGAACAGAGTTGAAAAATCTTGCATGAACAGTGACAAAGCTCAACATACAGGTTCTTGGCTCTCTACCATCCCTGCGCAGTTGTTTACTTCAGTGCAAAGGGAGTATAACACACAGCGAAATCTAAATTCATTTGCTACCTCATGTTACTAGTGGTACATATAAATCTCCCTCAAAGGTGGGAAGCAATAGTAGCCAGCCCATATTTCCCTTCCCCACAGCTTTTTTTAATTTTTCACAGCTCGAGCTTGAAGAGAGTCTTAAGAGACCTGCAGCTACAGGAAGCTGCCCTTAATACTCTGACCTTTCACACAAGCTGAAGAGCTACCCCTCAGATGTTTACCTAAAATTCAGATGCTGGTAAATTCCAGTGATCAGCAGCAGATTCAGGATTTCTTCTATTTACTGATATGACCATAGAAGACAGATAGTTTAAACCTGCAACCAGTTCCCTCCTGAAAGATTTCCTAATGAAATGAAACCAAAGTTTTGGGGCTTTTTGCATTCAAGACTGATATTCATTGGTAATGATACTGGCCGTAATATCACTACGATCATTCTTTGGAGTTACAGCTGATGGAGTTCTGCACTCTCACAATGTGACTTCAAGGGATAGTTCAGGAGTGACTGCTGTGCTGTAAACTAGTTTGTGTTTCACTGTAGAGACACAGATCCACGAGGTGAAGCTGGAAACCAGTTGCAATACAGGCATATTAAGAAAGCCCCATTATAACTTATTAAATAGAAACAGTTGGATTCATTAAGTCTTAACACCAACATAAGGATTAATTTACCCACCTGCATGCTTAACCAGCTCTGAAGTGCACACAAGGATGGGTAAATTATCTTTTCCAGTGCTTCTGGGTTTCAAATTACAAGCTGGTGTTGCTACCAACTCTGTTCTGACAGCATCACCTTGCTGCAATGGCCTGCACAGTACTCGCACTGCATAATAGGTTTCATCTTGAGAACAGCAGATGTAACAGCACTTTGTCTTCCATCTTCACTCAGTGACACTTCCATAAATCTATTTATATTCTGTTCTCTCCTAGTCTGCTTTCTAACTTTCAAATGCATTTTCCCCTACTTACTTCACAAGGTCAGAGCGAAGACTCTTAGCATGTATTGCCAATATCTACCTCGGTTTACTCCAAACAGCAACAGTACAAGACTTTTACTTATCCATTTCTATACTAGGCCTCTTTCTTTTGACATCCATGGAACAAATAACAGATGGATCAATTCTAAGAGCAGCCTATGTACTGAACTGAACGCTGGGGGAAGCAGAAACAGCTCTGTATGCAGTACGGTGACAAGAATTGGTCACAACTGAAACAGCCATTTCAAAACTGAAGTCAGCACTAGGAATAACTATTATAGCAAGAAACAACCGCACTGTGTTTCAAAGAGATAGATGGTAGAAGAACGCAACACTGTCTATTCCCATACAGTGTCTCATCTAAGCCATGCCCAAACCCCACACCCTTGGAGGTCAGAGCTAGGTTTAGGAACTCCCTGTGAACTGCAGCACTTCCTTTTGCCAGATGACCATCAGCCCCTGAACTCATCTTGCTGCACTTGCTCTAGAGGGTCAGGATACCTGTCAACCAGACAAAAGGCAGCATTCAAGGAGTGGAAAGCACAGGTCAGAGGGCTGCAAATGGCCATTAAATTAGAAGGGGATTAGCTAACTGAAAAGTAACAGGAAGAGGCAACACTCAAGGGAAAGTGGTAGGGAGGCAAGTTGAGGGAGAAGATGAAAGAAGGCCACATTTGGAGTCAAGGTGAGATAAATAAGGGGTGGGGCGAGACTTGGAGCAAACAGCACACCAGCACTGGGAAAGAACAGTACTGAAGAAGTATTGCCAACTCTGCAAAGATCCTGGCTTTGACTTCACCTGCAGTAGCTCCCAGTCACTGAGGAAAGGGGACAATAGTGTCCTGCTGCTATGTGTTTCCAGTGCTTGCTTTTTTTGTGGGGGGCTTGGGAGGAAGAAGCAGTAGGGGGAGGAGAGGGAAACATATATAAAAAATATACAGCAATAACAATGTGGCAATTCCTTCAACCAAAAATAACAGAAAATATGAAGCACTATTTATTCTTTAAAATAAGTAATAAGGAACATAACTGCAAGAGAAGCATAATAAGCTTCCCGTTTCCCTGGCTATTATTTTTTGCACACGTGTACTTTTTTAATGTAACCTCAGCCGCAAAAAGTCATATCCTGTTGTTAATTTACAGAAACTAAGCAGAAGCTCTGTAACAGAGGTTAATTTGGGTTTAAAATAAATGAAGTGCCACATAATCACATACCGCTGATTAAGCTGATTAAAAACAGCGTCTGGGACAAAGCCTAATTTTTTCTGACAAATTTTTCATGACTGGAGACAGCCTTTTGTGAACTGGGATTATGCCTGTTCTAAGATCTGTCATTCATGTCACCAGTGTAGTTGGCTCCTGTGACACATGTGAGGCACAAGGACAACCTCTCGTGACTAATTCCAACAACTCTATATTGCAGCTGCCTGCCTTAGAGATGGCTCAATCCCAAGGGACTCGCTGCCTGACTTTGCCATTGGAGGCTGTGAGCTCAAATTCCATTGGAATCGGGCTTTTATGGAGAAACCTATTTCCATTTCTCTTTCACCTGGCTTTGCATATGACTTTGCTCAGTGCTTTGCTAAATGGAAAAATGTGTGAATCAAAGCATTTTGCACACATACTGGCTGATTGAGAGTAATTAACCTAAATGTCACAGAAACAAAGCTAAACAGGAAAGAATAAAGAGATGTGATCACAGTTTATACATCTATTGTTGCAAAAGGTGAAAGGCAATGAATCAGCTGTAAGAGAGGTTTGTTGTACCCATTTCACTTGTTGCCTGTCGTTTAATGTAAATTAGTATTATGCTAAAATCAAACAAGTTAAGCCTAATCAAATCCTCTGAAATAGTGAGGTAAAGCTGAGTTCTCGAAGTAGAAAGTTCTGGTTCACGCTCATGTTCACCATTTCAGCCTGAATTGAAACTTTAATCATATAGTCAAATCTGTATGGTTTTTTTTCTGTGAGATCCCATCCCTCTTCAGAGCACTAAATAGGCAATTATTCAGCTTCCAGTCTGCGCATGCAGACCTTATTTATTGTTAAAAAAGGTATGTCTCTGACGCAATGATTCTGCCAAACCTCTAGCCCAAGCACTGAAATGTAAAAACTATTGTCATATTTTGCTTTTTAACCTGGGAAAAACCACACAATTTCCTATTCTTACTCAAGGAATGGAGCATGGAGCTGTTCTGTCCAAAATTAAGTTCACAGAAGTTTAGCACAAACTTTGTTTAAGAGGAAAAGAGAATGAATAACTACAGTGAGACAGAGAAGCTTGAAGTATTCAGTGCCTTTTTTGCATTAATGGTGGAGTCTGACACCTTTCCAGTGTGGTATAATAGACACTGAAACAGGCTCATGCACAGATCTGTGTGATCTGCAGTTCTCAGATGACTGCTATATTCAGTGAGCAAAGTTAGGGAATCAGTGGGGAAGGCAGAAGGTTTTGCAAGGCAAGGCTGTGCCACTCACATCTTGAGTAAAAAAAATTTATTAACAGCATTGTTATAGCAGACTAAACTGTAAACCACAGAACTGCAGTCAGTCACTATTATCCCAGAAGATGAAGCAAGAACAATTTTCCTTATCCATTGTAAAATGTATTTAGATTATTAAATCCCCTTTGCTAATTCAGCTAATTATTTAACCCATGAGAAACATTTTTCTTCTATTCCTGTAGTACATCAGTCTTTCCTATTCTAATCACTATGGTCCCTGATACCAAAAACAATGCCATTTCAGTTTTATTGACAAAAAAAAAAATCTCACATTAGAAAAAAATTACCAGAGCTTACTGGTAAGGATAAAGAGACATTTGACAGAGTAGAACTCACAAATTAGCTAATTGCTCTTCTTCTTGAGCTCAGTCCTCTTTCGAGGGACAATGTGGTCATACTACAAAACCATAACATTGACCACAACATTGAGATTCACATAGAGAGTTGTGAGTCATGGCTCAGGAGCACTATGAGCGCTATTAAAATATCTAACTTCACGTAGTGCAGAGCTCATTTTTATTCAATAACTACCATAACAGATATTTCTTTAAAATGATAATCCTATCCAAATATAATGATGTTTAAATGAGTGAAACTTCTGTGGACCAAGGCATGTACATTCATAGATCTTATATCCATACTCAATTCCAACTGAAGGAAAGAGAAAGTTATAATTGGATACAGCAGTGTTCAGTACCACTGACTACTGTAAGAATTAGTGAAGAGAAATTCCCTGTGTGCCTTCTGCATTCCATATATCCCAGCTGTATTCCCTCAAGTCATAAGGGTGGGGCTAATTAGATCTGTACATGGAAGTCATTCCCTACCTCTCATCATCTTTGCTGCCCTTCTCTGTATTTGCTTCCCTTATGTTATTTTTCAGGGAATGACCAGAACCGTACATTTTATTCAATGTGCAAGCAAAGTATAGATTTATAGATGGCACAAAGATATTTTCTATTTTGTTCTCCTTTTTTCCCCTAATAATTTTTATGAGTTTTTTTGCCTTTTCAGTGTGGCTGAGCATGCAGATGGTATTTGCAGTGAACTACTCTCAGTGACCTTAAAGATCTCCCTTCTGAATGGCAATAGCTAATGTAGAACTTATCATGGTATATGCATTAGAAGTTATTTTTCCTGGGATCATTATTTTGCATTTATCAACACTGGATTTCATCTGCCATTTTATCACCTAGTCATTCAGAACTGAAAAATAATTCTGCAACTCTTCCTAAGCAGCTTTACATTGGACTATCCTGACCTTTTTTTTTCAATTGTAAATATTTTTGCTTTACTCCTCAACCTCATTTTTAGCTTAGTTGTATATGCATTGAACAGTATAATGTGTTGAACAACATAATTTCCAGAACATATTCTCATGGGACCCTTCTAGTAACTTTACCCCTTTGCTAAAATGACCATTTATCACTGTCTCTTTTTTTCCTCTGTCTTTTTATAATTTTTTTTTCTTTTTAGAGACAAGACTACAAGACCAGTAACCAAAGGGGAAAAAAGGGTGGGAGGGGAATAAATTAATTTCATGTGATCTGATGTTCATAAATTCACCTGGCCTGGGTTTAACTTTACTGCGTTACTATCCTGAAGCTACATAACAACAGACTGGGTAATAATTTGGTACAGAACATTCCTGGGAATCAGAATTAAGCTGACCAGCTACAAATTTACCTGAGTCCCTTTAAACAAACAGATACCATGTTTCCTTTGGGAATTCATAAGAATTCTCAAAAATAATCACTAAGAGTTTAGAGACTGGCCCGTTCTTAAGTGCCTTAAGGTGAGCTTCTTGGTCCTGTCCCTGCTGACTTAAACGTCACCACTCTTTACTATTTCATATACTGACCTGCACTTCTATCTCATTAACCCCCTTTTCATTAAATATATAACCAATATACGTTGTGATGATTTACATGAAAACAGCATTGACTGTTTCAGTCTTTTTGTCACTAGTTTTTTTTATAGTATCTACTTGGGCTTATATTTGCCTTTGTTTTCCTTCTTTACGTATATTAATAGAATCCCTTTAGGGATTGGGTTGTTTTGTTTGTTTGTTTGTTTTTGGTTGCTTGCTTGCTTTTTTAAATTGTCTTTAGTCTTGGCCTTTCTGACTTTCTCCCTGCCAGCTTTTGCTCCTCCTGTGTACTCTTAGTTATGGATTCTTGCTTTCACTGTTCCATGACTCCAACTTTCATGTTTAGGGCACATCTCCATGGCCACACGCATGCACTGACTGCCTGCTCTGCAGTCTAGTGCAGAGGCATTAACTGCCTCTCCCCCCTGCACCCCAGGCAGACTGAACACAAGCCAGCGTTAGTATGTTTGACAGATGCATTTCACACCAGATAACGGAATAGCTTGATTTCCAGGTTGGAGCTGACTTACTCTTTCCTAGTTCAGAGCATGAGCAGAAAAATGACATACCAAGAGCATCTGATCATGTCAACATTTCCTCTGAAAAGCATCTGGTACAGTCATATTGGTCTCTTACAATAGACTCCTCTTTGCACTACGATAATTTTTCACTATGTTTTTTTAAATGAAGATAATTCTTATTCCTTTTTTTCTCTTTTTGCAGTACAAAGAGTATACTTTAAACATCAGAAAAAATATAATATGAGCATGAAAGATGGAAAGGGTATTACTTTAGGTTTAAAATAGAAGTGTGGAAATACGACTGGGACAGGGAAAGAAGCTGGGGACCCTCTTCTGCACTATTTTTCTGACACTTCATTACTTTTTCGCTTTATATCATGCTCATCCTCCCAAAGTGTTGACTGCAAATCTTATTGTGAGGACCTGAGAACTTTCGTTTTAAATAGAACAAAGTGGTAAACCTGCTTTTGAAATTGCATGGAGACACTAAGAAAACACCTCCTCAATTGCTATGGGGCTGACGGGAGATGCATGACCTGCTTTGATATTAACAATGATCCCTGTAATGGAAAAGTTTTACAGGGATACCATATGCGAGTTCATTAGTTATATATCTTAAAAAAAAAAAAAAATCATACTTTACTATTTGCAGTGGTAAAAACTCTTTTTTTTTTTCAAGGAAAACAGATTGCAAACTCAGTCTCAATTAATTCCGTTCTGTTAGACATTTGCCCATTTTTGGTATTTTATTCCAGGTCACACTGATGCAAAATTCAGACATGCCAACTGTCCTGCATGAGAGCTGTCAGACAGATTAGCACTCCTGCACTGAGAGCTACTACTTTGTCAGGACTGGGAACCAGTGTGTTGAAAGTGAAGCCTCAGCTGATGTGCCTATGGGAAGAAAGCAACTGGAAGTATATGGGGTTTGATCCTATTGAGTTTTGGTGTCTAAAGCTGTGCTGACCAAGTTACATTCCCACTCTTCTTTAAAAGAAGGACCAAGATCCGTTAGCAGTATAACTCTCCTGAATTCTCTCCCGAGACCATCGTTTATCCCCCTCCTCTATTAAATAACAGACCTACACATGCCTTCATTTTCTTCTTTCTTGTAATACTTATTAAGTCTCTTTTTGCTTGTTCAGTTGAAACTGATTTTGATCCTTTCTTTTTCCAAATTCTCCCTCCCTTCCGAATTTAGGTTATTCATTATAGCAGCCTTAGTTAGCATTGTTGTTTCACTTACTGTTTTTGAAATGTCTCTATGCTCATATGCCAACACACTGTCAATGCTTTCTCTTATCTGAGCAGTCATTGTCCCACCTTTTATACATGGCACAGGGTGGTCTCCAAGAATTGTTGTATTATGTCCTGTTTGATTCAGGGCAATTCATACTTTCTAGCTCTACCATAAAGGGTAAGATCTTCCTAAATCTCTTTAAATCTTTCTTGAGAATACTATTTTTTTCAGGACTGTTATTCTATAAGCAAGATGAGGAAGAAGTCACAGTTCAATGAGGCATACTTTTTAGCTCCCACAGCTTCTTTCCTCATACTGGGTTACGTTTCAACAGACTCACAAATTCAGACTGCTGAGGAACTGCAACCCTTGTTTATTCCACTCCAAATCTGACAAATAAAAGAAAACCCAGAGGATACACGTACAATGGGCCAGTTATTTTTGATTGTTTATCAGAGTGCGCAGATACTACGACACAACACAAAATCAAGGCCCGTTGCTTTGAGAGACTCACTATCTGGAGAACTTGTCACAGCACACCACTAATCTCTCCTGTAGAATTCAGAGAGCAAAATAAACACTTTTTCCTAATTGTACTTGTATTTCAGTCCAAAATCTATTTTTAAACCATTAGCGTTAGTGTTCTGGAGCACAGAAGCAGAGCTAAGCAGAAATGGAAACTATAACTAATAAACAATCAAATTATGCTACCAACTCTATCTGTTTGCAAGTGTTACTTGCCTTAAACATTGCTTTGAGAAAGCATTCCCCAGAATATATCGAGAATGTCATTTTACTGCAGGAGGTATGCAACATTCCTGGATTAATAACACTTTATAGCATAGCTACTTGGATCTAGTGTTTTTTCTGTTCAAACCATTGTTTCCATTTTGCTTAATGTAGGTATGCTGTTAGTAAAAGTTGTAAATAGCCTTTTAAGATGCTAGTACTGCTGCTGTTATGAAGCCTAAAATGTTCCAGTATCAGACGAAATTTCCCAGGATGATCTCCTAGGCTATGTGAATTGCTTTACATGGATTGCATTTTAAATCTCATTTGATAGTGAATGTTTTAGAGAGGAAAAAAAAGAGTGCTTTCTGGCTTAATCACAAACCACAGCAAGTTAAGTGTGCATAATAAGATTTGTCTACTTATCCAATGTGAATAGCTGGAAAGAATTGTTCAGTTATGCACTGGCAGCTTTAGAAGTGGTAGAGAAATGGAAAGGAAAAAATTACAGAAAATCATCCACACTCTTAATGCTCACCAGTTACTGTGAAAGTAACATCTATTAGAGTTTTTGCCCAGCACCAGGGCATTTTGGTAAACTACTGCTGTCCTGTTTAAGGAGTCCTAATTTCCATTTGTGCAGATGTGTAACACTTGCTCTAGTTAAAGGGCTTCTTGCTTTAAACACAAGAAAAATACACAGTGGTGTAAGAGTTTAGCATATACAGACTGAAATTTTCAGAAATCTGTTCTATTTTACTTGGAGATTTGTCTCTGGCAGTCTGTGAATCAGGTTCAAGAAGGTATTATGCTAAAAATCAATCAGTCATGTAACTCTCCCCACTAGGCTTTCCGGTCTGCTCTTAGCAGTCACATGTGAGGGTAGGAAGCAACAAAAGTATGATATAGTTTGTGTGGCAAATAAGAACAAGACATCCTACAGTGTTAACCGCAGAAGCAAGGGAAATGCAAAGCGTATAAATGAAGGTACAGCACACAAGCAAAAGAGGACAGGTCCTTGTAGTTTTCCCCAGGGTGATGTTTCTAGACACGATATTACCCTGGTCCTACGAGGCCGCATTCAGATAAACAAGAAAAACCACTGTTCTGGTTTTAGCAATAAAGGATACTCACCCTTCCTGCAGTAGGCATGCTGTGACTTCCTGCAATAGTTTTACTATGATTGATCAGAAGCAAATTTAGTACAGATTTTAAGTGCTAACTGACCCTTCTTTAACCTCAATCTAAACCGAGTATGATTTCAAAATGAAACTGAACAAACTCTTGGAAAAAGTTCTATTAAAGATTAACAAGGCAACCATAAAAATGT
Organism: Mycteria americana; assembly: GCF_035582795.1. Classification (NCBI taxonomy): domain Eukaryota; kingdom Metazoa; phylum Chordata; class Aves; order Ciconiiformes; family Ciconiidae; genus Mycteria; species Mycteria americana. The sequence continues at coordinate 33,430,244 of NC_134370.1, forward strand.
TAGATGTGACTAAGGATGCTAAATCCTTATGTGGATCTAGCCATCTTTTCAGACAGCCTACAGAATGAGAAGACATCTGTTCCCTTACTGCCATAAGGAGTTATGCAGATACTCTAATCAGATAACTGCTTTGACTAATACCTGAAAAATACTGAGGCAGTCAGACAAAATGCCTCTGCCAGAAGCATTCACCATTTACATAACTAATGTAGCTCATTTTTCTGTTCACAAATTAATCATAAGCAAACCATGTTGTTAACAAATTTGATATCCAGCGTTATTCTGCTAACACTCAACGCAGACATAAAAAATTGCAGAACCAATCCACTGCAACTAATACGTCAAACAACCACTACTCATGCTATTTGTAACCCCTTTTTCAGACTGATCACCTGAGCTGTGTTATTGCTTCTGCTTCCTAACTGGCTGGCTGTAGTTCTCTAAACAGAAAGAGAGCACGAACGACACGCTGCAGCCATTTCATTCCTTCCCCAGGCACTCTCACAAGCACCTATTCTCACAGTTTTTAAAGACTTTCAGTTGCTGTGAGCATTCTTCCACACTTGCAAATTATGTATCTCTGTTCCTGGGTACCGAGTGGAAAAAACCATGAACAAAGCCAAATTGAATTTGCTGGTATTATGCCAATGAATGCCTGACAACATTTGATTGAAGAAGTCACCCAGTGCTATATGCTGTGCAGATTGCCTTGTCCCAGCTCACTCCTGAGACTAAAAAACTTTAAGAAAAGCCTTAACTTTACCTCAGACGAAACTATGAGGAGTGTTGAAGGAAAATAGATAGACAACTTGGCCAAATTCACGTTCAGCAGAAAGTACACCACATGGAAGAGTTAAAATACCTCTGAAACTGCATGAAGACCCATACGTGTCCATATAACAAGGACCTGCATCACTCTGAAGCCCTGAACACAGAAAAACAATGCTCCCTGCCCTCCCATCGCCTTTTCGGTTCCATCACTAACCCGCACAGGTACCCAGCAGTGCAGCAGACTCTGGGAGAGGGTTTACTCCTGTCGCACCATCAGGTGTTCTCCTGCACAACTCCCTCCCAGGCAGGTCCTTGTTCACCACAACAGCCTCAGTAATAAGGGCTGGATTTCCCATGTCATGGTATTCGTGTCAAATACTGTTAGCTCATCTCATTCTCCTTATTCCAGTATCAAGAGTCAAAACCAGCCCAAATGTAATGCACCAGTTTGTTGAGCAGACTTGAGAGGCCATCTCACTGGATAAAGTGAATAGCACATTCTGGAGACATGGATTCAACAGCAGGTTTTAGTTCATTGTAGCACAGTACTACATGATGATTTCCAAATGTATTCACATTTTTCTACCCCATTTTTCATAAGCACAGACCAGCATGGTCACATACCCCTTCTCTCAGACTAGAACTCTTTCTCCCACTAAGATGGTTCTTTCATGAAAAACTGTCTCTATGGGTCAGGCTATCTTAAAAAAACCCTAACTAAATAAAGCACTATTGCTGACACTTCTGGTACTGATGTCAACAGAAAAAGGAAGAAATGAACACATATGAGGAGGAAGGAACCTGTTCCTGATGTAATAGTTTTAGTTCCCCCAAGTCAGGAATGGGAGAAAGAATGCACACACCCTATTCACAGGGCTGACCTAAAATTAAAACAGCGGACTTTGCTCCTTTGAAATTTATAAGGGTAGTTGAGAATTAAATTTCCTAATGTGGACAAATACATCTGTTTAATATGAATGCTTGAATACGAATATTAATTCATTTAATATGAATGCTTGTTTAATATGAATGCTTTCATACTCAATGAAAATTTTGAGTCACCATAGCTGTATTAGTTTATACCAACCGAAATCTATTCTGAATTTACAGATCAAGGGTGTTTGAGCATAGCTGATATCACCAGCTGGTATCAATGATCTCTGGAAGATCACTCAAATTCAGGACAGTTATTTCCATTCAAAAGAAATCACAGAATTGTGAACAATGTTACTAATATACCTCTATGGGACCTTTACACTGAAGAGGAACTAAAACCAGAAAAACACGACCTGGTAAGAACCAGACACATTTACATATCATCAAAGATCACTAAAAAAAAAAAAAAAATCTACCCTGCTTCTATATAGTTTCATTATATACAGTCTGAATTCTTTACAATATAGTTCTGACACTGAGCAGTCAGTATGAAATTATGTTACCAAAATGAATCAGAAGTGAACACCTGCGCTGAACCTCATATCTCAATTCTTACTCTGACATAGTACTTGTGACCTTTCCATTACGTTGTGCTTGTGCCTATCTAGGTGTGACAGAAAGGATGAATAATAAAAAAATCTTACTCAGTGGAGTAAAATTACTGTCCACTTACACCAGGGAAGGGTACAAGATAATGGCAGTTATAACTGATTCCCTGTTTAGGAAATGCAGTGGTTCATATAATGTACCACTAGGACCTTATAGTAAAACATCATATTCTGTATCAAGATAAAGGTGATGTACTAACAACTATGACTAAGTTTTGACAGCCAAATGATCTCTTCTCCTTGTAACAGTCTGTGGTGTAATGAGTAATCAGAACAACAGAGCAGTAATTATGTACATTCACTTACACTAAAAGCATTTCTGATGGACTGAAGTGTACTGAAGTAGAAACAAATATGTGATATAATTATTTTCCTTACATTGGACATGCAATTCCCATGGTTCCTGTCTCTTTTTTAAAATTAAACCAAGAAACAGAAGTCATAAAAGCTTTTATTTTCCATTAACTTAAGGTGTTCTTTCCTGCTTTTAATTAACATTTACTTTGCTTGAGAGAAGACAGGCATTACATAATACATATCTCTTGTGCATTTTTAGGGCAAGCCATGGAATTGTGGAGAATGATGCAGCCTTTCATATGATCAAGATCTGATGTGAAGGAGCAGCCAAGTGCCAGTACGTGACTCCTACCTAGCAGTGGCCAAAGGCTTTTAATTGACCTAAACAAGACAAAGCGTGAGAAACTTTCATGTCATTTTACCATCTTCTCTCAAAATTTGTGGGGTGAGGGAAAGAAAAAAAATTCAAAGGTGGAACAGGAATTTGGATATTTATTCAAGCTGATAATGTTCCAAAGCCCCAATGAATGAAGTAATGGGCAGAAAAAGATTCTTGAAGCATAGATAAATGTTCAGCCTCCAGAATGATTGATCTTTCCAGATCAATAAGTACTGCTAATGCTATTGATGTGCGGGTCTATTTATGACCATAAATCCAGTTTTAAAGTCTGTTAAATTAATGCAAAAAGATAGTGCTTCAGTGTGAAGTAAGATGATATTTTATATATGCAGATTAGTCTAAACCATGCTCAAAAATAATGCAAGAGAAGGTGGTTTATAAGTTCTTTGCATTCCCTACCTGAATGTTGGTTTTATATATATATATATTTTTTTTGTTTTTACCAATATGACAAATTTCAAAAGCCCACCTGAGCACTCCAATCTGCACTTGCTATCAGCAACCTATTGATCTGGATTAAAAAATATATACCATATTCATGTAGAAAACTTACAAAGATACAATAGTCCCTAGGTACTAGTTTCTAAATTCCAAGCTTTAAACACCACAGCAGAATTGAAAACAGCATGCAGGGTGAACAGAGGCATAACGTCCTCTGGAGTCTTAACTTCCTCTGGTTTCCTCTATCTGTGGTGTGCTTCTCTGTCACATGGTTAATACAAGCAAGCCCTGTAATGGTTTGGTAAAGCCCTCTGGTATCATTCCAAAACCCAATCTGTGCTGCACAGTTTTCCCAAATACCATGACTTTATATCACTTGGTTCTCTATTTCCATGCAGCGCCCTCACTCCTTCAAGAATAGTCACTGTCCTTTCTAATTATTTAACTGCCTTGCTACTTATCTTACATCTCACCTCACCTCACCTAAGCTGCTGCTTCCCTGAGCATTACAAGACTTGGGAAGGTATGACATTTCACTTGGAATAAAAAGCATAATCTTTTGCATTTCAGCATGCACTTTTCTCCACATAATTTCTGGTCTTCCACTACTTGAGGGAAGTGTTCATAAAAATCAAATCCCAGTCTGCTAATTTTCAACACGAGAGCATAGACTGTGCACAGAGACAGACAAAAGTTATTAGTGGTGTACATTTCAGTGTCTGTAATATTTTAATGTAATGAGACCTTATATGTCTGTGTATATATATCAAAATCCTGTAATTCCACATGTTCTTCTGTCTGTCTTCTTCTTCCCTTCTGTCCTACAGAATTGCATCTATATATTTGTTTTACAGAAATAATAAAAATATATTTTGCAACAAGAAACAGCTGCATGTCTACCAACTCTGTGATAACTTGGGCTGTGGTTCATTTTATATGGTTCGAGATTTTTGACTTTACACTTGAAAATCTCATGTCTGTTATGGAGGTTAAAAATGATGGCAGAAAGGGTAAAGATGAGAGCTTGATCTCTAGCTTTCCATGGAAGAGCAGCTGTAAGAGGATTATCCATCAAACAGTAAAACTCAAGGATGCTGTCAAGTTCCAATAGGAAAACTCATACTGGCAAGTAAAGGATGCCTCTTTCTGTGTGTATTCATAATCATAAAGTTTCTTCAAAATCATAAAGTTTTGGCAATAGCATCAAAATTTTACTCCTTTAATCTAGAAAAGAAAAAGTTTTGTTTGGGGTTTTTTGGTTTTGTTTTTAAATAGGTAGAATCTATTTATATATAAAATTTTCTAGCATTGAGCTCAATTGCTGTCACACTGTACAATTAAACAGTTGTACAGATTGAAAAATAGGGACACAGATGAATTAAGCAAGTTTCTCCAAAGCCAAAACACAAATTTTATTATTTTAACAAATTCAGATTGCCTTTCTGTGAACTCCTCCACTACACTTCTGTATTTTTCTGTGGGACATTGCTTAAAAAAAAAAAAAATTAAATTTAGGTATTCAAGCACATTTCTGCGTGTTTCTGTAGAACATAAAATGCTACTTAAAATATAACTAAAGCACTACTTTGCTGATCTGATGAAATGAACCATCCATAGAATTAATTAGGACCACTTTACTGATCTTTCCTCCATCAGATAAAGATTATTTGACCCAAACAATTTTTACCTGCCAGTTAAAGCAATTTCCTATATTTAGATTTCACTGCTATTAAAGTGAAGAGGATTCATAGTATTTTCCTTCAATATGATTAAGCCATTTTTAGTGTTTTCAGAGGAACACAATCATTTGCAAACATTAGAAGGGGAAAAGGAAATGGAGAGATAATGACAAGAAGGAGAGGCAAAGGGAAAAAGTACCATGAACCGTATGGCACAAAGAGCTAAAGCAGATTTGATACTAATTAATAATGTTATATCTATAATCTATTTAACTTCCCATCCTGGCAAGATGCCTGACTAATTTGTTTTGATCTCTATTTCCATACTTAAACAAGTTGTTTACTATGTCTTCTGTTCTCCAGAATTAATAACTGTATTGCAAAAGAGATATTTTTGTCAGAAAAAGATAGAGGCTTTTACACTATTAAAAACAGTGAAGGACCCAGGAGTACTTCCCAACTTTGGGGTCCTAAAAATCAGTCAAAAGGTAGTACCTGCTGCCCAGGACATCTAATTTCCATTGGAAAACTTGGACACACAAGCAAAGACAGAGTAGTACCATGCTTCAGAAGGCCTCCAGTCAAGATGTTCAGGGGAGCAGGGCAGAGTACTCCATGAACTTTATCTGACCACACCACAAACATAGCCTTACTTCACCAAACCTGTGAAGGTCAGGGTCCTTCCAAGGCTCTTAGAAAGGCGAAACAGCCTGAGATAGAAGATAAAAGAGGGTCTTAAGAGCCATCAGAGTCTGCCTAGTTTTTATTCCATGAACAGAGCCAAAAAGGCAGAAAAGGAAGAATTTACAGCTGTTGTTCTCTCTACTGTTTGTTTTAGGCAGAATTTTTTCAGCTCTTCCAATAAAGCTAGGCAGATCAGTCAGGGGGAAAAAAAAAACAACCCACCCCAAAAAAGCCAACAGATCATCAGTCCAGCTAGCTACTCCATTCAGCATGTCTCTTATTTTAATTCTGCAGGAGAGTGCTTAATAGTACTCCTAAAAACTTTTCCTGATGTCCTTCAGTCATCATCCTTCCTTCTTTTGATTCAGTGTATCTTGCATTAATTAATTAATTACATTCATTAAAAAGTGTTTTGAAAACTGATGCTGAGCTTTATCCATCAGCATTTTCCACTCAATATTTCTTAACCACATCTACACTCAACATGGGAATTTTCTAATATGTGGATTGTTGTTTCTATCATTTAAATGAGACCCCAACTGTAATCACAATGCATATATATAACAATTAGTAGATTGTAGAATGTCACAGACAGAAATTTTAAAAAGACCCTTTCTTATATGTGAATTATAAAGATGACAAATTCTCCTTTTTTTTCTCTTTATTCCTCTCAAGACTACAGTGCACTTAAGTGATACCCAGCAACAGCAGGACAAAATTGTTTTAAGACTGTACTCTTCAAGAATGTGAAGTGAGGGGAAAAAGTTATGAGTAAAAAAAATAAATTTCCCAAAAGATAAATAAGAAAAAGCCTTGTTTTTTTTTTTAAATCAGTTTGTTTTTCCCAGAACATTTGCTGACATTTCTACTGTCTTAAAAAAAAATATTTCTCCCTCTACTAATTGTCTTAATTCATAGATTCATCTTGCATGCATCACTTCAGTCAATCTGTGCCAACAATTCAGTTCACTGTACTGGCACTATTTCTCCTCTCTTTTGATATTTTCTTCCACTCTCAACTGAAAAAGTTACCCTGAAAAGGGACTGCAGATTCCTAGAGGAACCTCTTAGACCTGCCACCTGAGTTCAGACTTCTCCCCAGATCAGCAGTGACAGGAAAAGCCCTTCCATTTAAGGAGCTCCCGTGACATAGGAAGGGATCCCAATACAAATGCCAAATCCATCTGTCCACATGGCAGTCCCACCAGAGATGGCTGGGACTAAATTAATTGCCCTGTCACCCCAGACAAGGCTCCTCCAGCTCAGTGTAGAAGTCTATTAAGCAAACTTGTCTTACTGCTACCAGATATAGACCTACTCTAAAAATAAGAGAAATGCAGTCATCTTCATTTCGCCGAGTTCTTGCGGCATTACTAGGACTTATCATTATTCAGTAGTTTGTTCTGCTTGTGCACACAGAGGAGATTAGACTGCCTCTCCAGACTTCCCCTTGCCCCTGCTCACCTGTCTGGTTAGTACATAGGGGCTGAAAAAGGCTGTCAGCGCTGGAGTCAAACTAGCATGTCCCCTGAATGCTTTGAAACCCATGAGCTCAACGTTGTTTTGCAGACAAGGATGGTTTCCTGGCTCAGTGTAGGTGTCCGCTTGCTTAACAGTAACATAGGTTTCCTGTAGAGACTGCTGTGGCAGGTTATTGTTTTGGAGCTCATGCCTTCCTTTATGAGCCATATAACCATTGCTGGTAGCTAAGCCAGTTAGAGAAGGATGTGGCCAGGTCTTTGTAGAGCTAGAGTCCTCAAAGACTAGTTATTTCCTTCCTCTCTCATTTTTTTCCCCTTTTTTTGGAGGGGAAGGAAGTAGGAAAGGGAAGAAGGGTGCACCTTTCCAAACATGCATGGTGTGTTTCTGCAGTACTGCCAAAAGGTGACAGACAACTAAGGCACTGTACTGGCCTTGAAACAGCAGGCAAGGAAAATCACAACTCTAAATAGCACAAACATGAGGATTTAAGGGACGCTTGGAGCGTGATGGTATTTCTGCACAGAGATAAAGACACAGGCTCCTGTAGAGCACCATCAATCTGCACTTCTGATGGGAAACATGAATTAGAGGATGTGAATCATGTTCCTACTGACACACGCCCAATGAGCAATCAAAACATTTAATAGAAAACGTGAGCCTGATAGTCTAAAGATCTTCTTGTGTGCATGCCGTGAGTGATAATCTATACACTTAGTAGATGCATGCTTCCTACTCCCACATACTTCACACAATCCTCATAGCTATTGCAGTCTTTAAATATAAGTCTCCTGCACTGAATAACCACAATTAATTTTCCTCAGAGATAACAGGAAGCTCAGAGCCACCAAAGCTTTTGTTGCTGGAATTTTGCCAATGGTGCTGTGTAAGAACTGCACAATATATTACTTATGAATGCCAACATTTCTTTATCTGCTTTTGTGTATTCATTTTTGTACTTAGTGCAATAGCTCCAAGGAACAGATGATTAATTCTAGGTTATAGAGAAGGACTGTTTACAATATACAAGCCAACTTTCTAGCAGTAAAACTAGTCCCAAAAGGTAAGTGTTTATTGAAAATGGTATTTAATAATGCATTTTCCTACCTGTTATCTCATCAGTTCCAAACAGGTTGTAACAAGTATATCTCTTTTTTTTTTCCCCTTCTGACCAATGCTGCTCCTTCACTAACATAGTCACTGTCCTCATCAATGCTTTCAGTGAAGCAGGAGCAAACATTTCTCCCCTTCTGTTGTTTTTGCTTTCTGTAATGCTCATGTACCATTCACAGTTAACCAACTCATTACTGCAAACTTTTGCTGACAATTCGAAGACAGCAAGGTTTGCAACAGTGTTTGATTATCTGAACAACGAGATATATATACTTATCTGAACCACAAGAGCTAAAGCATTGAGTACTAAGCAGATGATCACAGGAAGAGAAAGCAGCCTTCATGCGTCAAGGTTGAAGTTCAATACTTCCTATTGGGACTCTGCAGAACATTTTCTCTTGGGCTTGATTCTTTCATGATTGCCTAGTACAGATGATTTTGCATCTTTCTCATAAGTACCTAGTACCAGATGCTGTCTTGCGTGCTAAGTCACCAGACCACATATTTAATGTGTCATCCAAAATAGTGGTTTCCATAATGTTCACCCTTTAGTTTTAAGAAGCACACAAAAATATAAGAATTTAGCATCAAAACCATGATGTTTCTCTTAGACTGTCCCATCATCGTTACAGCTTGGCAGTTCTGGCAACAATTTGACAGGAAACAGAGATTCACCAAGGAATCCACATGTTATGGCAGCTCGTGTATGACCATGGTAATAGGAGTACACCAGTTCTCCTCAAGCCAGCAGGGAGGTTGTTGTGGGTTTGTTCACCACTGACATGGAAGGCAGGTGAAGCAAAGCAGAGATGCAAATGATTCATTGTCACATTACCTGGCTCTGAGTAATCCGTAGTCATGGCTTATTCCAAGCCTTCATTTACCAAAAACAAGAGATATGAGATAGGAAAGAAGTGTAATTCAGAGGTTCTCATTTTTGTGTGGCCTGTACTAATACCTTAGATTTCAGAAGAAGGTTTAATTAGAACAGTAAAATCAATTAAGGAGAAGGCGTAAACTGTTTAAGCACTGCAGCCAATTAAACAATGTTCTATATATTTTTTTGAAAACAATATAGGGGGTTAAAAAAGAAAAAAAAAAAATCAGGGAGAAACAATCTTAAGGCCTGAAATTTGGTGGTGAAAAGTTAAAGCTTATTAGCTGGATGGCTCCTATCTTTAAGACACCATATATCCAGAAATGGAGATGGTTAATGCCTTTTGAGAAAAACAAAGTACACCACAGGATTAAAATCAACATCTCAAACTTTCCCTTTCCATGCTTTTTTTTTTCCTCCTCAGCAGCCAATATATACCACTCATTTTATTTACTATTGCACACAGAGGATCAGTTCTGTATGTGATTCTCCTATTTGGTGTAAAGATAATAGATTTATATTTCATTATATCTAGGCTATTTAGCTCTACAGAGGATAATTTTTGCTAAATTCTGTTACGTCCACAGTTTAATGACTTTTCAAGGAAAAAAAAACAAGCTAAGCAGATAGTCTTATTTATTTTTTAAGAAGAAAGCAAGAACTAGAACCAAACCTTCTCTTCAGGCACCAACTTGACACAGCTAATTCAACCCCTTTCTGGTATTTTCAGCCTCTTAGAAATCAGCACCAATTCCAGCATCTTTCCTCCTCAAAACTAGTAGTATAGTGAAAAGAATACTGGCATATGGCTGAATAAAGAAATATCATTTTTGTTTCAGAACAGATAAAATTGCATTGCTTACTTTCCTGTTCAGCAACTGGAAAGGAGTATTTAGCCTCCTTCCACTACCTCAGTGTTCTTTACCCCTTACAGCAAAAAGACTCCCTGCACATGTTTCCACAGGGCAGTGGTGACCCTCACGTGGCACGGATGCCCAGCTGTGCCTAAGAGACCTGATCCTTGCCCTTTGGTGAGCTGTGTCACAGGCTGGTGTGCCCAGCACCCCCTCTGCCACATGCCCGGAGTGCTACTGCTCAGTCACTTTCTGCTGCTCTCCCCACGCACATAGCTTGCAGCTACCTAGCTTTGATCCAGCCACTGCACACACCAGCTGGAGAACAGAATAACTCCTTTTCCCCACAGGCAAATTCACCAGAGAAACAGACCAATACAAAGACAATTTAAAATTAGCAGAAAGGATGCTTATTGTTCTGAAGGGATTTATGCAACAGGCATAGCTGATATCCACCCCTTTCAATAAAAGAGGGTGTTGACATAAAACTGACTTGCAAACCTGGTTAGAGCAAAGCTACATTTTAAACGTCACAACCTAGATCTATTTCCATTTTGTATGACTCGATATAATTTATTACTATCACTAGGAGATTTTTTTTTTTTGCATACTGCTGCTAACAAGACAGAGACCATTCAGCGATGTACAGCACACACACCGTCAGATGTACAGCATAAGTCCTGTTCTAAAAACCATGTCTTCTAACAACTACTGGGTAAATAACGGCTTCCTCCCTGTACCCAAACTTCTTGGCAAATTTGGGCTATTCTTCCTCTTCATGGAAAGAGACTGAACCTTTAGGAATAGAATAGTGACTATAGCCAACCCGAACACTATCCAGCTACAGAAAACTGATCCCATTTGGGGTCATACAACAATTTCAAAACGTTTTCAAATGTCCACAATACTTGTGTCTGTTTCAAGTTCATTCCTAGAGACCACTGTCAGTCATAGCCTACACTATGAGCTGGAATCCACCTTGTGGCACTCACTCTCAGTGTAAGCACACACATCTCCACTCATACAAAACGCATAGCCCACAACTCAAAGTCGACATTGCTTGCCTGAAAATGAACATAAAAAGCATTTGCCTCCGTTTGAGCACAGCAAAATCACCAAAATTCTAGTTAGCTGATGCACAACAAGCCACGAAGGTGAGGCAGATCGTAAAAGACAGAAACAGTATTACTGAGCCAGATGCAACAACTATGAGTATATAGGTTCTAAGAAACACAAAACCCCAGAAAATCATACTGATCAAATAATTAAACTTTTTGTATAAACTGTTTTTTAAAGATACCATGAAAGATACTGAGAAATTGTGCCAATTCTGTCTTTAAAAATTAAGTTTTATTAGAAGGAGGGTCATGTAGGTAGCATTAATGTTTTCATTTTCACAATAGAAAGCACGCTATTTCAATAATATTTTCCATTTTATACAATGCCACATTACAACAGTGTCCTTCTATTCAATTAATAGGAAAATACACTGGGAAACAACTTCCTTCACTTCAATATCATCTACATATTTAGATCTACATTATGTCAGACACTTCCTATTGAGCACCAAAGATTAAAAAAAAAAAAATAAATCACATTCTAAGTTGAGTGTACTCTACAAATATCACTTGGCATTTTTTTCATAGCATTCAAACCATGAAGCCTGATCATACTCCATTTCTTCTTTTAAATTATTTATACAACAAAGCACTTTTTTCTTTTTTTTATATAAATAATCAAAAAAGAATACATTTATGACCTAACAGTCTAATGCTCCTTAGCAGCAAGCTATCCAGCTCAATGTCTTCCTATTGTTAAGATCCAGGTGCCTCTGAACCTCACCGTAAGAAGAAAATAATCTGCTGTGTTTTTTTAATATATGCCAGTGCTCAAGCAATTGCATGTTAATCACTTAGACTCCTTTTCCATTGCATAACTAGAATGCAAGTAGTCAATAAACCTTTCCACATAGACATGGATATTACCTTTGAAACAAGAAGCAGTTACATGAAACATCCCATACTTAGCTTTCAAAAACGTCTAAAAAACTGTGACAATAGTTTTGAAGCCACAATGTTTAAAAAAGCAGAAAAAAAAGAAAAAAAAACTTTTATCCCTATGAGTACAGAGTGTACAAGTGTTTCTCATTGTCCCAGATTTCACAGGGAGAGGCTGGTTTTCACAAGCAAGTCTCCAAATGCCTGACACAAGCTTTCAGATGGCTACTCTGCCCTTACCTAGAATAAAAAGCTGCATCTATTAGTCACTTGGAGCTTCACTGCTCACAGTAGCAAGACCACAACTTTGACAAGATATCCAAACATTCTATGGAAATGAAATGTATCATCTTGAAACATTTTCTGGACCTGACATTCCAGAAAAGAGATCAGTCACTTATTTGAGTTAAGACACAGCAATCTGAAGCATTCTTGTGATAATGAGCTGGATTGTATTGTAGGAGTGCTGCACTGCCTGATGCCAGCTAGCCAAGGGGCCTGCTTAGGAAAATATTTGCAGTAACTTTTTGAAATGCCAAATTTGAAAGATGACCATAACAATGAGTATGTATAGCCTCAGGCTCATCTTATTTGAAGTCTTGTTTCAGCAACTGCTATTGATGTCCTGCCATATTTATAGCATGGTCATAACATTATCTGCAGCAGCATGGAATTTCTTCTAAGCAGTTATACTGCTCACTGACATGGTTACCTCAGCTGATGTGCAGGTTACATTGCACAATTCAGTGACCATGTATACTCATATCATCCTCTACATGTTGCTTGCGCTTTAATAGCAAAGACAGTTACTTAGTTCTATCATCTATCATAACCATGTGCCGCTTTCCAGAACAGTCCTCTGAGAAAACAACTTGTGGCTTTAAGAACAAGAAAGTGCATTATCTCACCCTGAAGAAGTGGACCCATGGATATGCTTCTACTTTTTTTCAGCCACCTATAAATACTCAAATGATATTCTACCTGCAAACAGATCTGAATAATATCCCAGCTAGCCTCTGCCTTTGAGGGGTTGTTTGCAGCTTGTTGAATAAAATGGCAGGATGACACCTGGCAGAGTATTTAGTGCTTTCATTAGAATCTCCAGGTTTCCTTCCCTCTTTTCAAAAGCATGAAAACTTAACATGTCACCAATATTCCTCATAATAATTTTGAAGCACACCTACTGCTTTGCTGAGAGATGAAATATCTTGATTAACTCATTCTTGTCTCCACTTACGGACTGTAAAAGCTTTACTTAAGCATTTAGTCAGAAGTCTACTAAGAGAATTACATTGTACACTGTCAACATCAGCAGAATAATAGAGAGACAAAAAAATCAAATGCAAACAGAATTAAGAAAAACTGTCCTTTATTTTTTATTGCAGGCGATAAAAGAGACAGCTCAAGTCTACAATCATACTTTTGTCCTAAGCGCAACTATTAGTTGAACTTTCAATGATTTCATTTCAACATATTTTTCTGCCCTTCCCTCCATCACTCAGTAAGAATGATGTGAACTTCCAGAATTAAAACCACAGTTTCAAGTAGCAAATCCAAACAATTAACCTGCCCCTTATCTTATACAATATTCTTCTCTGCAGGAGAGGAAAACGATAGATTGAAAGAAAAGAGCAGTCTTATTCAGTCTGATGGTTTTCAGGAACACAATTATAACTGGACATTTTATAGAACAACTAAAAGGTCCCTCTTTCACATCCTGGAAAGATGAAACAATTACATAAATGAATATATGACAGCTAACGACCCATGGACCACACAGCTGAATAGACTGAGTTCAAAAGGACACGAACGCATTATGGATTTCAGGCTGTCCAGCAGCCCCTCTCGTTATTGAAAAGCACAAGTGGACTTCGTGCAGCAGGGAGGGTGCAGGTGGGAGAGAGCAGGCAGCCAGGAGGCTCTGGGAGATGGCATAAGCTAGGAGAGCCTTGCCTGCAAAGTGAAAATATGTATCCAATAACAGTAAGCCATCCATTTTTTAAAGATGACAGCCGAGATCAAAAGTTCAAGACCTGTGTAATTGCTTGATGACATGCCAGAGGCCTGGCTCAGCCGCTGCAGACAGTGTGTGGAAGAGATGATCTGGTTTGCAGAGTAAACTGACATGGTTTTATTAAATAGGATGGTGAACCTGCCTCTAACATTTCATTTTTTTCCCGAAATAAAGTACAATAGAAAGAAAACATTTATTCTCATAACCACTTTGGAGAACAACATCACCCTTTTCTGCAGAAACTAAAAACAATACAGATTTATTTTTATTCAAGAGATCTGCTCTTGCAGCTAGCTAAGATCTCTGGAGAAACATTAGATGAATAAATCATTATCCAATAGAAAACCTGCTTATGGAAATTAGATAATTTTATAGGAATTTTTATGACAGCAGATTTGCACTTCAACAGAAGCATCCTGACTTTGATTTATTTGAGTAATCTGTATTTATTACAGTTTCTTGTGTTTGCCATTTAAATGAAACAACAGTTCTAGCCACTTAACTTTCTTTATGAGGGAGGGAGAAGCCATTGCCATAAGCCTACTTTCCTTCTGCTGTATCCAATATAAGCTTTACTGTAGCCTGTAAGAGTAGCTGAATACAGCCAGAAACGAGGATTATATCAAAGAGTATGTGACTGGCAATAAATTAATTAAAATCCATCCAATTATAATAGTCTCAAAATAAAATTTTAACTGGTCAATTATAGTTGTCAAGAGACTGAGTTTCAAGTGAGAATGCCAAAGAGATTGCTTTATAAACTCGTATTATTTAAAAATTTTGTTAATAGCTTGATAAAATGCCATCCATAAAGTTGTTACCATGAAGACTATAGGTGACAAAAACATGGAGAGGTAAATGATGAAATGTCACAGAGAGACGAATCAGAGCAGAAGCTAGGACAACATGTGATGAAACATAGCTAAGGCAACAAATGAAATACTATGGGACAGACTGAGTAGAAAACTATCTGTGAAAGGGCAGCTCTTGGGATCAAGATGAGAGTCAGAAAAATAACTGTCAGAGCAACCACATGGCCTGCCATGCAGAGCCCCTGTTCCACATGACTCAACATGCTAAAAGACCGCTAATGTCTGTTACATAGCATGGTTCTTAAAGGCAGCAAGCCCTAAGACTGAGAGTTTGAACTAGCCCTGTCCCCTAACAGCTGACTTCAGTCCAGGACTCCAGTCAATCAGACTCTGAACAGTGAATGACAGAGGAGAGGGATACAAGTCAATACAGAAACACTAGGAGGGCAGAGATGAAGTTTAATGTGTGAACAAAATATGGAGAAAGTGGGCTTTTTCATCCCTTACCACTGCTTTGAGATCCTTAATCTGACACTAAAGATGAAAACAACAAGGTTGAAAGGAGCAAAATTTACCAAAGCCACTAATCTACCATCTAGTGCTGTCCCAAAGTCCACCAGATATCAAGCTTTCACTGATCCTAAGAGGATGTAATCAAATGCAGACAAAGAGAGCAGATGGTATCACCATCTCCATCATGTTTTGCCAAACTTTAATCACTGTATGAAACTCACATGCCTGATACCAACTTTTTTCACATCTCTTTCCCTTTACTTTAGTTCCCTTTTTGCCTTCTTTTGAAAGAGTCTGGCAAGATCATATCTTTTGCAATATTGTTGTAGACCTGTGACCAAAACCATAGATACAGCAAATCTTTAAACACCTCAGAGGATGGTACAGGCTTCCAACGTCTTGAAGTTTCTGATAAAGGCAATGAATTGCACCTATCTTTCTTTAGCAGTGAAGCTGCAGCTAAGAGCAGAATTTTCATACCCATTTGCATGTATCAGACATTCAAAAATGGGAGATTGAGCACAGACTCGCTGCAACAGCTTGAAAGAGCTACACACTCTAAAGCAGAGAAATACTAAGATGTAAAGAGGTATTTCAATTTTGTACTCGTCTATAGACAACGTCTTGCTGGAATGCTACACACAATTCTGATGCCCAGCTTTTAATGAGAATGTGGAAAAATCTAAAAGATTTAGAAAAGAATTTAAAAAATTACTTAAGATTTTGAATGAAAAATTAAAAAAAAGTTGCTTATCCTAGAAGTGTAGCTAAGAGACAATTTCATCATGGTGTATAAGCACCTGCAGGAAGAGCAGAATTTGATGGCAGAGAAAGCTCTTCAATGTGGTAAGTAAAGACAGAACAAGGCTGAAATAATTGAACCTGAAGCTAGGCGTATTCAGGTAAGAAATAAGAGATACACTTGTTATGGTAAGAGGCATACCATTACCTGGGCTTCTCCATCACTGCGCACTTTAAAATCATAATTGGATAGGTTTAAACACAATACCTAGTCTAATTCAAACAAAGGTGTTGGATTTAAAGCCAGCATGCAGGGGAGTTCAATGGCTCATGTTAACATGAAAGGTCAGACTAGATAATCACAGTAGTCATTTATGGCCTTAATGCATACAAGTCTCTTATTTCTCACCTTAATTCTAAGACAAGGTCAGAAAAGTTACAGACTAAATTAGCTCTTTTACATTCAGTCACATGGCCATGTGTTCTTATGCTTTCCATGCCAAAAAAATGCAGTCATTGCTTAAAAATCTGCTTTCAAACTCTACATACAAGCTAAATTACCCTGCTTGTTGTATGTGCTCATTCTAATTAACACCACAGAACATGGTCCACACAAAAAAAAAAATCCATGCATGACCTTCATGATCTGAAAACAGGTATAAGATATGAAGAAAGTAACAAGTCTAGGAAAACTACAGCATAATTCTGACCTGGAGAATTAAATGGTTTCAAGCATCATCATCTGCCCATTTGCCATTCCTAAAGTATATATGCAGCTATTAACTATTTATAAAAAGAAATTTGGGAAAGACCATCGTAAATATGCATACACTGCAGTGAATTACTCCTATCACTTCCAAGTGTGCATACACTCTAACATAAATCGATAAGCCTTTATTCATTTTAAATTACATATTTTAGACAACCAGGTAGAAACTCATGGAAGAAAAATGCACTGAGAACTTTTGAATCCCAAGTCACTATTTTGCAAGTTGCTGGAGTCTGGGTGACCACCCTTAGACACCACTATTATGGATTTGCTCTGTTCTTACACCCATTTGATAATGGTGATATTAGTTTCCCTTTGAGAAAAAGGAGACGAAGCTAGCTGTTCTTATGCTTCTATGTTCTTCTGTTCTTATGCTCAAATATCTTGATGAACTGATCCATATGGACATAGATATATCTTACAGTGTTATTGCTCTATCCTTCCTAGCTTTTGCAAATATTTTCTGAAGCTATTTATTAGACAATTTTTTTTTTTTCATTTTTCTTATAAGCTATTTTTCCATTTACCTGGGTAATATCATAGGGGCCATATCAAGACCTGCTAAAATACATACACGTATATTATAACTATGAGGAAGAAGCATATATCAAGACAAAAGTAAACAAGGCTGTATTGAGTTTACATGGCAAGGTTTTGGTAGCAGAAGGGCTACCGGGGTGGCTTCTGTGAGAAGCTGTTAGAAGCTTCCCCCATGTCCAATAGAGCCAATGCCATACTGCTCTAAGACAGACCCACCGCTGGCCAAGGCCGAGCTCATCAGCAACAGGGTAGTGCCTCTGTGATAACATATTTAAGAAGGGGAAAAAGTTGCTGCACAACAGTGACTGCAGCAGGACAGAGGAGTGAGAATATGTGAATCAACTCTGCAACTCTATGTTACCAAGATCAGTGAAGAAGGAGGGGGAGGAGGTGCTCCAGGAACCGGAGCATAGATTCCTCTGCAGCCCGTGGTGAAGACCATGGTGAGGCAGGCTGTCCCCCTGCAGCCCATGGAGGTCCACAGTGGAGCAGATATCCACCTGCAGTCCGTGGAGGACCCCACGCTGGAGCAGGTGGATGCCCAAAGGAGGCTGTGACCCTGTGGGAAGCCCGTGCTGGAGCAGGCTCCTGGCAGGACCTGTGGACCCATAGAGACAGAGGAGCCCACGCTGGAGCAGGTTTACTGGCAAGACTTGTGACCCTGTGGGGGACCCATGCTGGAGCAATCTCTTCCTGAAGGACTGCACTCCATGGAAGGGACCCACGCTGGAGCAGTTCATGAAGAACTGTAGTCTGTGGGAAGGACTCATGTTGGAGAAGTTCGTGGAGGACTGTCTCCTGTGGGAGGGACCTCCCACTGGAGCAGGAAAAGAGACGAGTCCTCTCCCTGAGGAGGAAGGAGCGGCAGAGACAACGTGTCATGAACTGACCGAAAGCCCCATTCCCCATCCCCCTGTGCTGCTGGAGGGGGGAGGAGGTAGAGAATTTGGGGGTAAAGTTAAGCCCAGGAAGAAGTGAGGGGTAGGGGGAAGGTGTTTTAAGATTTAGTTTTTATTTCTCATTATCCTACTCTGATTTGATTGGCAATAAATTAAATTAATTTTTTCCAAGTCGAGTCTGTTTTGCCCATGATGGTAATCGGTGAATGATCTCTCCCTGTCCTTATCTCAACCCTTGAGCCTTTTGTTATATTTTCTCTCCCCTGTCCAGCTGAGGAGGGGGAGTGATAGAGTGGCTTTGGTAGGCACCTGGCATCCAGTCAGGGTCAACCCACCACAAAGGCTAAAATTAAAAAAGGGACATAGTAATGTTTTGTGAAGGCCATTTTTCATTTACCTGTTTAAAAACAATAAAAAGGATAAAATAACTGAGAGACACAGCTTTCCAAAATATTTTGAGACATGTAAAGGAGTTCATCTTAACATCCTATTTTGTAGTGAAGACTTAGGGGGCTTTAGCATTAAAAAAAAAAATTCTGAAACAGATGAATAATGGAATAAAGGAATATATCCACTGATTGCTACTCTAGACTGCATCTACAGATCTGCAGAGAGAATGAACTTAAACTTGGCTCAATATCCACTCACACTGAATTGCAGTCTTTCCCTTGTCTTCATGCAGAGCCATAACTTCTAGGTCTATGGAGACTAACATTCACTCCAAGTCAGTACTGCCCAAAAACAAGTGAAAAAAACCCAAACTGGTAAGAGGTGCAGCCCTATTTAATTAGTCATTTTAGGGTTTGGAAGTATTGAAGAGTAAGTTAATTCTAAAGTTTGGGAAGGATGAATTAAGACAGTAAGAGTATTTCGAGCACAAAAACTAAAGGAGTAATTCCATGCTTAAAATCTATACAACTAGCTAAAGCTCTGAGGATACAAAGCCAGGAAGAAGGAATCTGTGAACATGGTTAGCATATTTCGAAGACTATCTTGTGCTTTTACCAAGCCATCAGCATTGTGTTTTATGCCACCACCCCGGCGGCGCTCTGCCTCCTATTGGTACCTTTCAACTTAGCAAGATAAGGTAGTTCTCAAAAAACACACACTATAACAAATTATCCTGGTCATATTAGCATTTATAGGTAAGGCTTCTAAGTATGAATAAACTTGAAATAACTAAATGTAACATTGATATAATTCTGAGAGAGACACTCTGTGACTCAAGTTCCTTTGGATTATGGTGATTCTGGGGTATTTTGATGTGACTATTGCAACATGACAAAATGGTACTTTATCTATTATCCCACACATGGTAGAACGTTGATATCTGTAGGAACAGTTTGAATCCTATGCATTTTGGAAATATTTGCAATCTGCATTTTTGCGTTCATTAGCAGAATGCTTACCTTTAAGTCAGACATCTTTGTAATACAAATATTTAAAAATAGACAGAAGTCTCACTGAAATCACTTGGAACAGCGAAAGAAAACACGAGGAAAATATATAAACTTTTTTCAAACACACAAAATCTAGTAGCATATCAAAAACTGTAACAAAGTGTTTTACCTTAAAAAATTGACTTCTCCTATGGCTTTAACTCATATAAGTCACAAAGTAGTACTTTGTTGGAGCTGAAGTCAGTCAGTCTCTGGTTGACTCTTCCATACACTGCTTTCTTCCCACAGAACCTGGGAAAAAAGACAATTCTTTAAAAGCATTTCCCTTGAGGACTCTAACAGTTCTCTAACTAACATACTAATTTTTTTCCATAGTTTTTGTATTGTTGAGAACACCAATATCTATACTTTAAAAGCTGCAAATAAATTAAGTGTAAAAGAAACCTGGAAAAAGTTACTTGGTAAGTAATTTCATGAAAGTGAAAGTTTAAAAAGCCTTGCACAGTGCTTCTAAAACAATTCAGGCATGCATTGCCATTCTCTTCCTGTCCAGAAGAATTTAAGAATACGGATATACTACAATACCAGCTAGAGAACCAGAATTCCTTACTTGAGTATAGCATTTTAATTGTGTTAACAAAAGCAGGAGCAAATCCACACAGATGTAGAGCCTGAAACAAAACTGTGTACTACAGGGTATCAGAAGCTCTTTAAAAATTAATCTATTCTCTTCTGAAATTACTGCTATCCCAAAAGGTCAATAACCAACTGCGTATTGTTATCACTACTTGCTTTAATGAAACCAGATTTTCTCTCTCTAATTAGCACTAATAAGCTCTAGTTAAACCAGTTTACAAAGATATGAACAAAAAGCACCTTTTTATCATCTTAATTTTACAGTGGGGTAACACACTGATTATTCAAAAAGCTCCCCTCTTCTCCAAGTTTACAAATGAAAATAACTGAAGCTAAAGTCTCTATACAAGATGAAATGTCTAAACAAACACAGTCAGTGAAAAGCAAAGGAGGAAAAAAAAAAATGTTTAAGATGAATTGCAACCCTGATGAGATTTTAGTTGTAGTTTGCAAAGAGAGGCAATAGGCTAGATCAGTGCTTTCCTTCCTTTCTGTACTTTTTTTCTAGCCTTTCTTAACAACCAGTTAATCTAGAAAAAAAGGCCTGAAACTGCATCATGGAAAGTTCTGGAGGACTTCTTCCACATCTATTTTGGTCGAATCCTACAGAAGGTTACATCTGCTATATGTTCTGAGCAGTCTTATCAAGCAATTACAGATGTCTTACCACTTCCATGGCTGTTCAATGTAAAAGATGTGCACGCTACTACAAAACATCCAGATTTCCCCTCCAGTTTAGCAATGGATGCCTGTGACTGTAAGAAGGAGAATGGGTCTCTGAAGTGCATAACCGGAATAGAGTGACCCTGACAAAGAAAACAGTAATTTTGTCTTGTCCTGACTGGCTGTTTCTAGGTCTCTGACTGATCCAACACAACTGCAGACAACCAGATTTGGAAAAGGAGACAAAAATCCCCACTAACTCAGTGTAATCTGGTTAGAAAACCAAGACCTGAAAAGAACATCTTCTTCTGTCCTATGATGGATACTGCTGATGAAAAACTCATCCTGAGAAATGTAGTCTTATAGCAATTCAAATGTTTTTCAGTGGAAAAGTAAAGCCAGTCAGAATTGAGATGCTTTTTCACGTTTTATCAAGAATTCAAAAATCTGCCCACTACAGTGAAAAAAATTATGTTTCTTCACAGCATGTTTCTCAGAAACAGACAACTCTGTCATAGCTACATCTAAAGCAAGCAGGCAGGAAAAACTGAATTCCCAATCAGTATTTTCACATACACCATTTCTGAAACTCTTCCTATTGAAGGAGCCAAAGGATACAAGCCATCCACTGCATGAACAGAGAATAACCCCTCGGACCGTCTGCAAGAAGCCTCAAAAATAAACACTAGCCTTCTGTAAGTTAGATCTTCACAAATCTGTAACAGCCAGTAGCATAGGATAGTTCTGGCAAACACAACTGGGAGAGGGGGGTGTCAATCCCCATGAGCAGGAATAAAATTTTCCCTGGGATCTTTTCATAAGAGTTTGTGAGCATTTCACGTTGTTCTTGTCAGCTTGCAACTACTGCTGAAATTAATCTGCTGCTTTGGAAAGAATACTCTCAGAGACGAGGCTTCTCTTGTTTCACCAGAAGTGAAGACAGTCCGATTCCTGTATTCTTTGTGGAGGCCTGTATCCTCTCCAAGTAACCCATCTGACAAGTCCAGAGACCCCCCACGACATGCCATTTTATGCGCTGGCACAGCTAATAATTGTAGTTTAGCTTTAGAACACATAATACATTTTTCTGAGATCAGAATTCTTTTATTAGAGAATCGAGGCATAGCTTCACATTTTTAATTTGAGCAGACTGCCACGAACAGATACAAATGTCTATGGACCAGCAGAATCCACAACACTTAAATTCTAGAAAAGAGAATGAGCTTGTAACATGCAGATTCTTTGAGACTGAGTTGACTGCATTACTATTTTTATTGACAAAACAAAATTAGTAGATGGAGGCCCTTAGCAGATTTAAAATATGTGGCTTTTACAGATTTAAAACTGTGTTGCATAAATTTAGTCTCAATTAATTCTTGCCAGGTTAGAGGTGAGGTCTACCCTAGAGAGTAAAAGATGGCTTAAGAAGTGCAAACAAAAGATAATATTAAATGACAAGCATATGGGGTTTGGAGGCATCATTGCTAGTCCTATTTAATACTTCTAAAAATGATCAGGAAGACAGTAAACAGCATGGTAATGAAATCTCCAGATTAAAGGGATTAGAAACATGAGCAGAAATTACCAGCAAAATGCAATTTAGCAAGTCACAGGCTAAGACATCTGGAACAAAATAATCCAAATAGCTGGCCTACACATTTTCAGTAGTAAGGAAAACTGGAACTTAATAATGTAATAAAGCAGTATATGTACATATATGTATGTATTCCTATAGAGACAGACATACATATAAGTGCATACTATTTGTATCTATATTGGGACCAGATACAGGCAGGAATTCTCTAACTGACTACAGCTGATAGGAAAACATGGACATTTTCAAGAAAGTATCTGGAAATTTCTTAAAACTGATTTTGTTCTTTAAAGAAAATGTTACATAAAATTTAGTTTGCCTTTAAGATTGAAAGAAAGTTAGTGCAATCAGCTCCATAATACAGACTAAACTTCACCCATGAGTTTATGCTAAAGGTCCCAGTTTGTGTCTGAACTCTGAGTTAAATTTCCAGGCTCCAGCAGTGAAGCTACATGCTTAGTAGTGAATTAATTTTTAGTAGTCTAACTAGATAGCTATAAATCAGAAGGAGTTCAGAGGAAAGCAATGAAAAGGATAAAAAACAGGGAGAGCAGCTTGCAAAAGAAGATTAAAAGGAGCCAGACACATTTATGATGGCTACAGGATAACTCAAAGCAAAAGGTGGACCAGCCTTTGGCTGTACGAAGAGATGCTCAGCACCAAACAATCATAAAACAACTATTTCCAAGACTAATTAAGGCAGAGGGAACTTAAAAAAAAAAAAAATCTATTTCACTGTAAGATATTCTTGACTACAAAATACTGTCCGAAGTGAAGCTGCAACATTTTCAAGCATGAGTCAGCCAACCCAGAGTGAGTGTATGACGGGATGTCTGTCACTAGCACTTAGACTGGTTGATTTCATAGGTCTGTCCATTAATAAATTAACAAATTAATTCTTGAAAAGACATTCATTTACTCATTGACTAGTATCTCTTTAATAAAAAGAATAGTATTTGTCTGCCTAGTGAAATGTCTTGGCTCTTTAGTTCTTTAAAATACACATTAGTCCTGTTAACTCTCTGGAGTAACAAAGAGCAGTAAAACCTAATTTATTCCTAAACGTAAAGACAGAAAGAGATACACAAGAGTTTTGTTCATATTATAAATAACATAAGAAGGATAAGAAGAATCTAAGATAAACACAGAGCAGTATTTCAAATATTGCATGTATGCAGATACACCAACATAAAACTTGCACTGCCTCAAGCATCTGAATACAAGCAGCTTTTTCTCCCCACCTCCCATCGCTGTACTTCTTGAAGAAGCTCGATTTTAACTATTTCACACTTCCTGCTTTTTTATTCACCTATTATAAACATGACAGCTGAAAAAGGGAATGGATAGGACTTGTTAGCTATCAGAAACTGTAATCCCACAAGTTAGTGCAGAATCCAGATTGGTGACACACTGGCATGGCGATCAATACAGAGGCAAAGTAATTTAACTCCATAGCCTAAGCCATGGCATAGTAAAACCTCACAAATAAAATGTATTTAAATAGGAAAGTAAATTTGAAACTATAACTGCTACGTAAGTTTGTTAAGTTTTGCAGTTAAAGCAACATAGAGATCACCTGGCTTTGCAGAGAAGAGTCCATCAAAAAAAAAAGAAAAAGCTAAATCACATCAACTCATCTTTACATGTTGAAACGTCGGCACAAATGCCACTTCTGAAAAGCTCCCATCATCACCCAATTTGCTTACATCCAGCAGACCTTTTGAAGCAGCCTGCCTCTGCCCTTTATGGTCAGCAAAGCTAAACCATGCAGCAGTTGGGTCTGTAAACTATGTCCTAATGTTGTAATAACGCAACCACAGGAAACAGCTATTTGTTATAATTTTACTACTTTGACTTTTAAAATTTTCTGATTTGTAAAAACCACACAAGCAACATTATTAGAAGAGCACTTAAAGTTTAATAAGTTTCCCTTAAAATAAAATCTTATTACAGTAGATTTTCAGCAGTTTTTCAGCAAGCTGTAATTATTCCTTTCCCCTTCTGACTAATATTGAAAAGCAATTAAAAGAAAAAGACCAAAGATCAGTTAAAGGAAAAGATACATGGTGGAATCAGTAGGTATAAAACCAGATTTTTACAGGATCACAGGGGTTAGATTCACATAAAGATTTAGGGCCAATTCCAAACATGGGATTTGAACCCACATCCCAGCCTGGTGTGACCTGCTATGCTAGCGAGCCCTACCACTTAAGCAGACCTAACACAGGGTTTTGCCAATAGAACACTGATAAAGCTTTGGGGCCCAAGTTGATTCATGCTCCACTAAGTATGAGCAAGGGCACAGCTTGTCCTTGCTTCTGAAACATGACTCTGCACCTGACTGCATGGACATGCTCTAATTCACCTCCAGGGAACTTGCATACCAAAATCAAGATTGTTGGTTTAGCTGGGGAGTAAAGCCACTTGGCATTAGTCACTGCAATGCAAAGCATCTTTAATTCTCACCCTTAATTCCCCTCCACTGTTTTAGCTATTTGTATTGGCTGCCATGAGTCCATGATTAATCCAGGCAGAGTAACAAGAAATTTCATAGGACAAGACCTCCAGCTGCTCTAAAGCCACTGAAAGCAGACTCTTCATGTGCCAAAAGGCACACGTGGAAAAAAACAGTTAATATAATTTTAAGGGGTAAAAAACATAGTTAACAGGTAACAGACCAGAGTTCTGTTTCAAACAGCATTTTAAGCTAAAAAAGTGATGTCTGTAGTTGTAAATGACATGATTTAAACTGACAAAATAAAAAAAATACCAAAGAGAAGCTACACTAACTCAAGAAACTAAACTACTTGTAAGCAGCATTCAGATAATGAGGATCCTGTTCAGGTGGGGATCACTTGATTTATTGTGGAATAAGAACACATTCCTGTAAGAGTTTGGGGAAAAAATACAAAACTAAAACCAAAAAAATTAATCCTAGAAGCCTGCTGTTTATGGTGTATTACATAATTTCTGAGTGTGGTGCTTGATTTGAAAAGGAAACTGGACTCTGAATTGAATATACTGGAAATACACGGCAAATCTGGAGAAGTTATGAAAGGCTAGCCAAGAGAGGCCAGTCAGACTCAGATAATTTGGAGCAAATGGATACCCACAGCACGTTGTAAAAGTACTTTCAGTAGAGAAAGAAAACCTGCTTGAGACTATAGAGATTACATTTCAGATTATAAAGAAACCCTACATTTATCAGGAACGTAGATAACACCAGCAATAATCAATTATTTTCTCTTTCCCTTTCCTTTTTCTGTACATTATCTTATCAGTGACTACAGTGCCAAACAGAGTCTTTTAGATGCTTTGGCTTTTGTCATCTAATGCTCACCAACTATTGGACCTGAGGTTCCCAGATTGTCTCAGCCCGAGTCCTTGGAGAGATCCAGGCCAGGAACTAAGCAAAGAAATCACAGTGGGAGATAATCTTCTAGAACTTCAAGGGTAACATTCACACAAAAATTGCCAAAGAAACCGAAATGAACTTCCATTTGCTGTGACTTACTGGATTTTGTCTCCTGGGCAAAAAGTCTTAGGTAAAAAAGTGTACTTTTCATGCCTGTTCTCTGGTAAGTGAATTTTAAAGGGACCTCAGCCTAGAGCTCACAATCAGAGTAACATGTACTGAAGTACAACTTGCCCTACGTACATTCCAGTTTTAAAACACATCAGCTTAAACACTGTAAGTTTGCACACTTCATAAATGTATCTTTTATCCTACTTTAAATCACTTCCACATTCAATAGCAAATCAAGAGCACAGCATTGTCCCATCTCTTCATAAGCACAGTCCTTTTCCCTTTAAGAAGAAAAGCGAAGTGAGTATGTGTCAAAGCCACATGGCTTCTCACCTACAATAAAGTGATTTATTTCCTCAAGAAAAATAGAGCAGATAAGAAAGGATGATCTATTGCAATGTGCACCAGCAAGCTGTTACAGCAGTGCCCCAAGTAGCACTGACCTGTACTTGGTCACACCAGGTTTGTTATTGCTGCCCTCAGAGATGAGCTACATCTCCGCAAAGAACATGCCTGGAATACAGGAGGCACTCTGACACATAGCGTAGGAAGTACACCTTCTATTTCTCTGCACGGCCCATCTGCCGTGCAGAGAACAGGAACAACCAAGACCCTCTGCTGAAATAAATCAGGCATTGCAACCCCATGAGAACAGCTTTTGACCAGAGATACAGCAAGCATACGAGGAACATTGTCTGCTTGCTTTCCAGCAGCTGAGAATAATGTGGGGAAGATTCAAGGCAAATAATTTGAAAGTAGTCTCTGAATTAAATAGAAATGGCTCTACAAGAAGAGTTAAGAGGGCCAGAGGAGATGTGAAGAGGCACCTAACATTTGAACACAAGATATTTGCTTACTTCTAAGAGGCAACCTAATCCATGTGTGAGTTGTCCCTGTAAATCTTCTCCCTCTGCCATAAAAGATGAGGTTCCACAGAAAAAAAGCATTCACACGTTAGATCTTTATCCCTTGAAAAGATATATACATCGCTATCTGAATTCTTCAAGGAGACCAGGCAAAAGAAACTATTCTCTCGCTTTTCTCAGCAATTCCTTCCACTGCAATGATAGATGGGGTTTTTCCCCCCTTTTGTTTTACTGTATGAGAACTAATATAAAGACTAAATTGAATGGAGATGATGGGAGGAGAAATTGTGGCAATGCGATGGGCAGGTGCGCATCTTATCTCCAGAAAGCTCGGCACAAACAGCTTGATAAAGGCTCCTCACCATAACATTGACATTCTGTCAAAATAAATAATGCCCCTTGCACAATAAGAAGTCAAAATCTTTTATGAATGAGACCTATCTATAAGACCCTGCACAGCGTCCCCTATGCAGTTCTTCTCTACATGGAGATTTATGAGCACAGGTTTGTGACTACTGATTTACTGGAGCCTTTTGATCCCAGGCTGTGATCCCTTTAGCTCTCACAAAGGAAGGACAGTGAGGCCCCACTGCTGACTGTGTGCGGGGCTTCTAAGAAATCTCTGTCTACTGCAAATAAGCGTATTGGGATGACACAATAGATAGACACGTCTTGGGCCCTATGCTGAGTAAATAAGTGGAAGATGTTACCATGGAGTAGATACCATATTTGCAAAGAGATATGAAAGTCATTAATACCGATAAACTCTAAGCATTTTTGGAAAAGAACTACCCGTCCTACTCAAATTTTAGAACAGAAGTTCTGCCTCAAAAAATGTCCCTTTCAATACAAGAAAGTTTATTGCTCTATCATGATGTGTTGAATATGAATATGAGCCAGCAGTGTGCCCAGGTGGCCAAGAAGGCCAATGGCATCCTGGCTTGTATCAAAAATAGCGTGGCCAGCAGGACTAGGGAAGTGATTGTGCCCCTGTACTCGGCACTGGTGAGGTCGCACCTCGAATACTGTGTTCAGTTTTGGGCCCCCCACTACAAGAGAGACATTGAGGTGCTGGAGCATGTCCAGAGAAGGGCAACAAAGCTGGTGAAGGGTCTGGAGCAGAAGTCTTATGAGGAGCAGCTGAGGGAGCTGGGACTGTTTAGCCTGGAGAAAAGGAGGCTGAGGGGAGACCTTATCCCTCTCTACAACTACCTGAAAGGAGGTTGTAGAGAGGTGGTGTTGGTCTCTTCTCCCAGGTGACAAGTGATAGGACAAGAGGAAATGGCCTCAAGTTGCAGCAGGGGGAGGTTTAGACTGGATATTAGGAAATTTTACTTCACTGAAAGGGTTATCAAGCATTGGAAGAGGCTGCCCAGGGAAGTGGTTGAGTCACCATCCCTGGAAGCATTTAAAAGACATTAGGATGAGGTGCTTAGGGACATGGTATAGTGGTGGACTGGGTAGTGCTAGGTTTACGGTTGGACTCAATGATCTTAAAGG
This sequence comes from Mycteria americana, assembly GCF_035582795.1. NCBI lineage: Eukaryota > Metazoa > Chordata > Aves > Ciconiiformes > Ciconiidae > Mycteria > Mycteria americana. The sequence goes on from NC_134370.1 coordinate 33,458,853, forward strand.
TCTTTTCCAACCTAAACAATTCTGTGATTCTGTTGCAGGATAAAGCTGAACAGCTATTGTGAATCAGGTTCATAAATCTCAGGCCATGTTTGGACAGAATTACTAAGCAGGGGCATTACACCAGGTTGGGGTGAGGAAAGGAGAAGAGAAGTCTAACAAACTACAAATGCTTATTTTGTGACACTCCATTTAGTTACTTGAAAAGTTAGTAGAGATCAAGCTGTTTTGAGAACTGATATGTGGTTATCTGATTAGGAACAAGGTTGAACCCTTCCCATGCAAGCAAAAATAAGTGCTGTGTCATGAGGTGACTACAAGTCATTCAGAGACATCCTGCCTGAATCAATCAGCAGATGACAAATCCTAGCCAGGAACTCACTGAAGTCCCTTCATTGTTCCTTCAAAAAGTTTAGGTCTCTGTCTGCAAAGTGACTTAGTGTTTTTCAGAATGAAAGCAGTTGTAGGAAGGTATTTGAAATCAATTCTACAATTGCATCCACTTACAAGACACTTAGCAGCTTTCTGTGACAAGAATGACTAGACCTTGAGCAGCATATGTTTTATTTGTTACATTAGAACTATAGAAGTATTTCTGTTTTGCCACAGGAAGGAAGCAGTTCTGATAGACGTTCATACTTACATGCATCAGCTTTTGAGCTACCCAACAAAACAGCCAAAAGCTGACCAAGTTCAGCTCATTGAATTTTACCTATAGCATTACAGATATTCAGATAATACTGGCTATCACAGTTTGTTCCACGTTCTTTCTTCCATTCATCATGTATTAGCCACAAGTCAGTTGTAAGACAATATATAGCTGGTACTTTACATACAGGAACACATTCTTACCAAGGGTAAATAGCCATAGTGCTCTCATTTGAGAGACTTACATGAACAGACGCAAGCTGGAAATCTGGCCTATAGCCTCCAAAGCAATTGAAATACATGAGAGTGCTTTGAGATGAAAGGTGGTTTCTAGAGAAAAATATAGCATTTTGTTACATACTAGAGCAGACCAAGCTCTAAACTAATGACGTGCATTACTTCCTGAGATTTAACAGCTCCCTAACTCAGCTTCTTTTTAACATTTATAGGTATCCTCTTGGCCAGACTGGGCGCTTCTGAGCACTAGCAATGAAGCAGTGGTAATGAACTACAGAGCAGCAAATAGTGAGGTCGTATTTGAATCTCTTGCAGTTCCATCTATGGCAACACTAAATCAAAAGAAATGGATTCTCTCTGTGTTCAGTGGGATTTGCCCATCATTTACCCTTTGCCTGTAAACCATTAGTAAAATATCAATTGACCTATTTTCATTTTTCCTCTCTCTTTTTTAAGAACAGTTTCTGTGGTTTTTCTCCCTCTCTCCATTATAGTATGGACACACAGGAAAAAAAATAGCATTCCCCAGCCTTCCATGAATTCTTGAAAAGGAGTCTCTATCCACAAGAAAATAAAACAGGAGGGAAAAAAATAGATTATATTGAGATTGATTAGGCCAATGAGTTCCACAGACTTCCCACTGCCTGGGCAAAGCAAGATGGTAGAATTTCAGGGTCTCAACAACTCTGGGTCACCAAGATGGGTATAGAGGCCTGGAGTAGCTGAAGGTAAAAAAACAGGTAAAAAACATGAGAAATATTTGGAGAGAAGACTGTATGGTGACCTATGGATTTCTCTAAGTACCACTCTCAGAAAAACATGCCACAGAAATCTGCTACAAATTTCCAGTCCAAGATTGGAGAACCAGGCATTTAAACATTAGCAAAAATAAGTTTCCTGCTGAGCTAGGAAAGTGCACCCCCTCCTGTGTAAGTTGCTCCTTGCATCTTTCTGCCAACCGTGTTAATTACCAGCTGAGAGCAGAGGCAAGACAACTTCATTGTGGGATGTACTTCAATTATTAGAAGTTGGGCTCCGAGTTTCCTATTACCAAGGACCCTGCCTTTCTTGCTTTATTTCTTCCTACCTAACAACCCTGTCCTAATTTATAGCTTTGCAGTAGCAACACTGTGGTTAAAACCGAAATGACACTTCCACCCTAAACCTCTATTTTACTCCTTTCATTTGAGTTCATTACTTCAGTTACTATAAAAATGTGCTTTCTGGCAATCCCTGTCCTCCTCCTCCCCCTCAGTAAAATATATTTGTCATTCCCCAAGGACACTGGATGGCTGATCCTGTGCTCTCTCTTTCATGGCCTGTAGATTTGTCTTCGATGACAGCTTCTGGAGGTAAAAGCCCACAAGGATACCACTGTAGTGTTTGCCTAGGACAGAATTTGAGTTTCCAAAGAATGTAAAGGAACATATATTTGCCCTATATACATGGTAGAAGGAAAGAGGAGGGCCTTTGACCTCTGCCCTGACAGCACTTTACTTCTCTGCTTCTATTTTGAGGTCTTAGATCCTCAAAGGATCTGTCTGCAAATTTTATGAGAGAGATGCATCAAAAGTCAGTGTGTATGACAGTTACATCAGAAGTCACATAGCCAGCAGTCTCAGGCTGTACTTACTGTGCAAGCTCCTCAGAGAGCAATAGGGTAGCTTTAGTCATAGCACTATTATCCTAAAGAGAAAGCAAAACAAGCCCACAAGTCCAAGACCTGTAAGTTCCTCAGGTCCGTTCATTTGATTAAAGATCATCGAAGGAGCGAGACAAGGCAGAACAAGCTTTGTTTCCATAAAACCACGTGATCTGTCAAGAGACTTGTGGAAGCAATGAGCAAGGGCTATTGAAACTTCACAAAGGATAATTGCCCCACCCCAAGTTATGGTGACAGGAATTTGTCAACTTTATTAACAGGTTTTGCATAAGCGTTCAATCTTATTTCATAGTTTCCCCAATATCATTTTAGATACCAAACCCACATTTTCTTATTAACCTAAGATTTCCAAAAGTGAACCAAGGCTTACTTTGATTCAACAATCCATAAAATTCTCCACATTTGTGTGCATATGTACCTGAAATAGTGCAAAATCTCCTGCCCAGTGGAGAGAAATGGTTGCACTACCCCCCCAAATAAATAAAAACCCCCAATCCTTCAAAATTGTCCTATTTGTCATTATTTTTAAAAGTGTCAGGTCTTCAAATATCTCTCCAAGTTTTTTGTTTGTTTGTTTTGATAGCATGGTAGGAGTCATGGCAGAAACGGGATATGAAGCAAGATTGGGTGAAAATCTTCAGGTCAAACTCAAATGGTGAATAAGAGGTACTCAGCCACTGGTAACCTATGTGCCCCACAAACTAGTAGGTAAATCAGCTCTTCTCCCTTTACCAGGCTGTACTTCACATGCAGCCTGTGGGACTAAAAAATTGCTGCTTCTCAGTGATAGCTGCCTTCAAAGAAGAAAAACTGGTTATCTCCATTACACAGATTTTGAATTGTCCTCTGCTGCATCTGTGTAATGGCCATTCTGTGCAATAGGATATAAGATTAGATGGGCTGTTGGGAAATTGGAGCAATTGTAAAGAAATAGAAATATTATGGAGGCTTTTTGGTAGGGCTTGGCTCACGTGCTTTTTCATAGTGCAGGGGGAAAACAACACCACGTTCTACCAATTATTTCCACCCGCTCTTCCTCTTAATTTTCATTTATAACAATTTAGAATCTCATTGTTATTATACAATTGGCTTCTGCTGATGAAAATAGGTCAGATAAGAGGATTTTTAAAGTTGCTGACTACCACATCAGTTCAGTGAGCACTGTGCATAATGGTCATGCTATATAAAAATCAATAAATAATTACAGCATAATGGAGATGCCTATTAATGCCTTAAATTACAGATGATGTTTTGTGACTCTCAACTGGTGTCTTCAGGGCATCTTTTTTCTTCTTCTTCCTGGGATTTTGGAGGGCAAAAGCAAACATGAATGCAATGATGCAAATTTTGCAATCAGAGCTTCCAAGACCATCCTTTGTCCATCACAGATTATGTAGCCTCTGGCATCTCCAGATTAAAAGGAGATACTGTTTTTCTTCAGCTTTAGTAGGGTATACAAGGCAGCTTTAATCAACTCAGTGTCTTCTGGCTGTAAGAATGGAACTGGGACATTGATCTTCCCATCCTCTTCAGTAGAGGAAATATTCTTTCTACAGGGACTTGATTAAAACACATTTCCATCACAAAAAGGTCTGCGAAGTAGAAGAAAAATATTTCTGAGCATATTTTTAGGGTGTTTTGTAAAAACAGACTCCTCTTTCAAATAAATTAAAGGAAAATAATTTCTTTCCACTACACTCCAAGGAAAGTTTCTGAGACATCTAGCTTGGGAAACACACAAGAGAAGTGGCAGCTAGTCTCACTGGTGCCTGTCCTAATGTTTGCTGTGACACTGCATTGATACTTAAGAACAATTCTGCAGCCCAGAATCCTCTGCAGTTCAAAGGTGTCTGGTTTTTGTCCTGAAACCGGTTGTAAGAACTGGAAGCAAGAGACAGTCTCAGAAACTTAAAAATCTGCAGACAAACATCCTTCAAGGGAAAAGTTAAATTTACATCCCTCAGTGAAAATTCCACAAAATTTCCCTGATTCTAGTGAGAATCTATTACTTCTGCTACTTGAATGGCTAAGTCACAAATTTCATTTATTCCTGATAGAAGCAGAACACAACATGACAGCAAAAGCAGAATAGAGAAAAACAAAACACGTCTGATTGGATTCTCTGCTAGTGGTATTTTTGCCAGGTAAGAATCACTGTAAAACAGTCTAATTTAGTGAATAATATTGACCTGCAATTTTCTGAGCCATGAACAATTTTTCCATGGAAGACTTCAGTTCCAGGATAATCTCAAGGCTCTCACTCCCTTAAGTGTCTGAACTAACTAGATCTTCACTAGAGAGCAAAATACTAATTTACCTATGCTGCAAGATAGTGCAGAGGGATGAGAAGATGAGAAGTAAAGAAGTAATGTGGAAAATGAAGAAAGGGGAAAAAAAAAAAAGGAAGAATTCTATCTGTATTCCTTAATGCAAAAGACCTAATAAATATCTGTGAAAGGAACTCAAGAGCAAACCTGACACCTGTGACACCTGGAGATGTAAAGGTCCTCATCCTCAGCTTGACATAAAAGGGAAACCCACTATGGGCAAACATCAGGCATCAGGGCAAACATACCCAGTCAGCAGCACCAGACACTTAATATGTTTAACAAGTTATTCTGCAGCAGAGATGGCATAGTAGCTACAGGAGGGTGTGCTGGTTTCAGCTGGGATAGAGTTAATTTTCTTTATAATAGCTAGTATGGGGCTATGTTTTGGATTTGTGCTGAAAACAGTGTTGATAATACAGAGATATTTTAGTTGTTGCTAAGTAGTGCTTATACTAGATCAAGGACTTTTCAGCTTCCCATGCTCTGCCAGGCGCACAAGAAGCTGGGAGGGGGCACAGCCAAGACAGTTGATCCAAACTGCCCAAGGGGCTATTCCATACCATATAGTGCCATGCTTAGTATATAAAGTGGGGGGAGTTGGCCAGAGGGCAGCGATCACCACTCTGGGACTGGCTGGGCGTTGGTCGGCAGGTGGTGAGGGGTTATATCACTCCCCCCCCCCCGTTGTTTTCCTTCTCATTACAGTTTATTATTATTATTTGTTCCAATTATTAAACTGTTCTTATCTCAACCCATGAGTTTTCTTATTTTTGCTCTTCCGATCCTCCCCCATCCCACTGGGGGGGGCGGGGGGGGAGTGAGTGAGCAGCTGTGTGGTGCTTAGTTGCCGACTGTGGCTAAACCACAACAGAGGGAAACTTCTCATGTATCATGTCCGTCCTGGGGTTGTGCTGCCTAGGATTTTTATTAACCATCTTCTTAACAGAGATTGTAAGTCTCCCCCAGGGTACACCACAGTTATGACTAGGTTTCCCTTGCTTCAGATTTGACTTGACCTGTTCATATTTACAAGCTACTTTTATTCCCATCTCTCCACTGCAGTTCACTGTTGCTAAATTACTAAGGTAAAAAAATTCTTTAATATTCACAATTTGTTTCCACCAGTTGTTACAGTCTGTTTTTCATTCCTGCCATCAGTCTCGTAGCCTTCTCACTAACACTCCTATTTCCATCTTCTCTCCTGTACCAAATAATTCTTTTGACAGATATCAAACAGGAAAAAAAATGCGAGAAAGGTTACATCATCAACCTAGCAAAAGTCTCTGATGTTTTATAGTGTTAATACAAGAACCCCAGACCCTTACCCCAGACTGTTTTTTCATAAGGTAGTCTCTGTCCAGCTCCAAAAGCAGAGGTAGCAACTTCCACATTGCTTGATCACTGAAGTAACCAGACCCCAGTAAACATGTTGCAATAACACACTGTTGTCCTCCAGTCTCCCAAAGAACAAGTCTCACAGGTGACTGCAACCAAACAAAACCCCTCCCTGCCCCAGGACAAAAAAAAAGTGTGCTGGAACAGTACCAGGCAAGGAACATTAGCTCAAGACCAAGCTATCACCAAAACCTCCATGCAACTCCTGTATCAGTTTGGCTCATTGCTTCTGGGATTCACTGACTGGGACTCCCACCACTTTGTTGAATTTTACATAAGAAGTTTGCAAGGATCTTTCCAGCTGAGAAAGAAGAAAACATACGCAAACCCTCTAGACCTAGCATAGGGGAAACTTATGCTTTGACTTTAGCAAACAATCATTTTTAAAATGGCTGGTTCCCTGTCAGGTATATAGGACAAAAGGGCTTTGCCTGCCACCCTCTGGCTCACAGTATCCCTGCCTCGCTTTTGTGTCAAAGCAAAGAAGGGAAGGGAGTTTTTGTTCAGAGAAGTAACCTCAGACACTTGTAAGGCAACAATCCTGCAGATCTGGAGGAAACTCTCAGCTTAGTACTGGGTTTGTTAATGTAATTGCAACAGAAAGCCTGGGTGATCCCGACAAGCCCTGCTATCAGAGCTCACAAAGGAGCTTTCCAAGGAGAAAAACAAAAACAACAACAAAAAAAGATGCTTCCTTCTCTGAAACCAGACAAACTTTTCTGATCCATTGATTAAAGACCTTGCACTCTTCATTCGAAGGCCCTGGTAAAACAACATTAAATATCGAGAAAAGAAAAAAAAAGTATCTACAGCTTTTCATTAAATAAAAAGTAAAAAATAAATTATTCTGGCCCTTTTCCTTCCTTGCTAATACCGTTTCTAATGCTAATGTGTCCCTATTTCCTGACTGACTTCTTTAAGGGAAAAAAACAAGGAATGTACACATTCAAGTAATAGGATGCCTTTGTCAGTTCATTTAAAATGTGCATTTCTATTAAACAGCCAGGCCTTTTCCTTCACACCACTGGAATGCCTGATTTTACTCGAACTGCTACTGTCTATACACACGCACCCAAACAAATAAGTGATAATTCTTATTCCTGTTAAGAACTGTGCCTACCCACTGGCTCACAACAGATTTGGTTACATGGCAAAAGCAGCAGTGCGACAATATTATAATGTACGCCAGGTCATTATTCAAAATGTTGCAGATAATTTCCCCATCATTTCCATGTTCCTATGGCAGCATACTACAATCTTTCTCCTCCTACATAAGGCTGTAGAACAAGAAAAGATTACTGTAATCCTTTTTTCCCCATGTCACACAAACACTTTAATCTCCTTGCTACGTCAGAGGCAAACATCTATCTGTAAATGTCAAGTCTAACTTAAGAATAAGTTGCAGCAGCCTTCATTGTATTGGTAAATATTTATGTAGCTACTTATATATATTTAAGCACACACACACACTGATGGAAGATTGAAGTTCTGGGCTGTAATTCAATCTTTGGCTTCTTGCATTTGTAAATCCACTCAGAAGCACATCCCCTTTTTATGAAATTTAGGAATTAACTATAGTTAATTAGTCTGGTATACTTAGTCTGGTACACCACCACCAGACTATAGTCTGGTATACCACTGCCTGACACGCTTGAGTGTCTATGCTAGTCTCGACTTCAGAGACATCTGAGAATTTGAATGCTTTCAGAGCCCCTTGTGAAGATAATAATATGACTTGAACGTAAAAGTAAACAGCTAAGCAAGTGGAGGAATGGGAGGCTGCCCAACACCCCAGCAGCACCACAGATCTGAACTGGGTAGAAAACATTCTGGCTGGAATCAGAGACAAGACATGGGTCTGGGACAGAGCTCAGGTCAGCAGACAGCACAGGCCCTTAGCTGAATTGCAGCCTTGACTTTGGCCTTGGAGAAGGTTGAACCTTTGGCCTTTGACTTTTTTTTTTTTAATTAAATGGAGCCAGCACATCTCAGGGGCTTTTTTATAAATTAAATTCAAGCCTGAGGGGGTGGTTCAAACATCAGGCTGCAACAAGAGGAGGTCATTACATGATACAGTGAGCAACAAGCCCTTCTTTTATGATCTCAGAGCTGAAAGCGGAGTAATAGATACTCACTTTCAGGGCAATGGTAAGATTGTAGTCCAAGACAGAGAAAGCTTTGTGAGAAACTACCTCATGTTTTGCAAAACAAAGGGGTAGTCTCCATAAACAGGTCTCAGTATTGGAGAAACATTGGGTATTCTTCCCAGGTGCCTTCAACCTGCAGCACAGCACAGGAAAATATTAACCTTATTGAACCAAAGTACTAACATGAGACTAGATAAATGAAAGTAATTGTTTTCCCTGTTTTCTAGTTTGGCATTGTTCCATTATTTGTCTTGTATTATTAAAAATATCTGCTTGTACAAATAGCTATCACAGTCACAGGGATGTTGGGAATTAGAACAGGAAGGCTGTCAGAACACAAGCTTAGCATTTGTGTTGGGTTTGAGGAGATACCTGTAACTTGACTCAGAAACATTGGTGTGGGAGAGCTGCATTTGCAAACTACTCATGTTGTACTGAGGTTTATTAGAAGATGTAAATCTGCAGAGAGCCTTCATTTTTCTCTAGACTTCCACTTCATCATAACTAATCTTGAAGGAATATTAATAATACATGCCTTAGGACTTTTCAGAGTAAAAAAGAAGATCAAGTTTCAACAGAAGTTTTGCAGCCCAAGTGCACTTTTCACACCAGACTGAATTGGAGGCAGTCAGTCAAGAGAAGAGACAGTATCAGGTGAATGGAGGACAGCTTCCAAAGCACAGCATAGGAAGAAACAGTGTCTCAAATGAAAAGCCAAGGCCTAGAAATAATAAATACAGGTTTAATAAATTTGCACATAAGCTCTATTTCCTGCCAATCCCTGCAGCCTCAATACTACCACTTTAATAGATGTGAGAATTGTCCGTATAACACTCCACTTCCATAATGGACACAATGTTGGACTCAAGGAGGAAAATAAACCCAAAACCAAAACTTGTAACTGTAACAAGGGATAGCAACTGTCTTGTAAGAACTGCTGAAAGAACAGAGGACTGTCTGTACACAGCAAAGGACATGGCAGGTTAAATATTTTCATAACATATAGGATGATGAAGAGGAATGAAGCAGAGAACACACATCTGGATTCCAGCAAGTAGTGCTAAATCCAGTGAATAGCCATCTGGCATGTGGAATTCAATTTCTATTAGCAAAAAAGGCACGGAAGAGGGAACCACACTTTCCCTGAAATGGGGCCACTACAGAGAAGAATTGCTAGACATTGGACAAATTTACAGCTAGTATAAGAGTCTTACATGCCATCTAGTGTCAGTAAAATGCAGAATCACCTGGCCATGGATCATGACCCAATAAAATTAGGTATTTTGCTATTAGCTTCAACAAGGCAAAGATTTTATCCATGGAGTGATGATGTCTAATAGGACTACACTGAAAGACACACATTTTTATAACAGAACTGAACACGTTGATATGCAGTCAGCAAAAGTACACCCCAGACACTGCACATTCAAGTCCAGATTCAACCTTTAAGGCAGCTTCACCTCAAGGGTTAACACTAAACTTTCTCATACAACTTCTTCCTTAGGTCTTTATATGGAATGTGGTCATACAAGACCTGAATCTGCACCAGCTTTCTCCTTCCCCACCAAAACCCATACCCTAGATACCAAAGAGAGATCCAGCAGTGGGGCCAGATGGAAGTCACGAGGTGTTTCAACTGGGTCCCCATGCTGCAGCATGCACTGTCAAATCAATTAAATGCAACAAAATTAGATGACTCCTTGTTCACCAGAAAAAGTAAGACTTCATAAATCTGGTCCAGTGGTACTACTCAGAGAAGAAAGGTACTGGGGATCCAGTATCGTGGATGTTTATGAAGGGCGATTTCTGTAGGTGTTTTTTGTAAGTTGAGGTTCTAGTTTCTTTAAGCAATCCTTGCTTATATTTATAAAAAAGATGCAGTGCATGCACTTCACTTCCCAGCAAAAAGGTGAGGGAGTGCATCAGTAAATCAGGGTGCTTATGGTTTGGAGTCTCTCAGATGACAGGTTCAATACATGAATCTATATTCAGTGAACTAAAACAGAACATGAAGAAGAACAGCAAGCTGATCTTCTGTCCTAGAGCTTGCTTTGTTGTTATGGAAGATTGTCTAATTTTTGCTGGTTTGTTTTCAGGAATTTACTCTTCATTAATTTTTTCAAAAGTTTATCTTCCAATACTTGAAACTGAAAAGATATCCTTTATGCAATTCATCATCCTTACTCTCAGCTCAAGGGCAAACCTATTTAGAAAGACTGCTGCTTACTGGGTTTGAGACAACTGATTTAAAAAAAAAGGATCATTCATTATTCAAATCCACTTTTCAGATGGCAAGCCTTTCAACCCTTTCCTCTAGTTTTGTACAGCCATTTATTCCTGTGCTGGAATATATGCTGCAGAGGATGCAGGACAAGGAAATATTAGATGTGGGCTATTTTGCTTTTGGAAAAGAGAACAGAATTAGGTTGTGTTGAAGAAGAGATGGTTCTTACATGCTTATCAGAATGTAATTCTGTGTTAAACAGATCTTAACTAGCTAATTCCACTCAACTTCAGTAAAATTAAGGCAATAAGTGTGGCAATTTTGGAAGTGCAGTTTCGTTTGCTCTGTTGTAAGATTACACAGAGCTGTCCCAACCTGCTGAGCAGTTTCTCCAAACTTTGCTTTTTTGGTAGCAGTTTTTTGGGGAAAAAAAAAAAAACAACAATCCTGTTGCCAGGTAAAAGAATCCTGTCCCGCTCTTACCAAAGTGTTTTGATCTTCCCTTCTGGGAGATCTGCCTAATATGTTTTACAGTGTTACTCCATACCATTCAAATAAATCCTAGGGAAGTAAATAGTAGTTTCATCTTTATTTTTACCATCCAAAGAAGATTAATGGGCCTAGCTGACTTCTTGTTACCCCACTCTCTGCCCTTCTCTCAGTTTAAGAAGCTTGTGTAAACGGAAAGATTTTTCCTGGTAGGTAGACTTCAGCACCTCAGCATACTGCATTTAATTTGAATTTTCTAACAAACATTCTTTGTTATGACAGGTCGCTCAAACTGCCCTGACATAGCATCACATCATCTTTTATTACTTACTTCTCCCCTCTGTTATTGTTAAGATATTGCTGCTGCTACTGAACTAAAAGAACATGAATACAGATTTGCACCTGTGATCTAAGAGCCACAGAAGTTAACAGAGCCTATAGTCCAACACACACTTTGAAAGGTGCAGCTTTGTTTTTCTCGCTGTTCGCAGCTCTTTGTTTCCCCCTTGTAGTCCACCAGCGGCCTCCTTCCCGTGAACTGGTCAGGGAAAGGGTATGGTTGAAACCTCTGCCAGGAAGAAAGAGCATTTGGGTTGTGAATAAGTCATCTGTAGGGGGAAGATGGTCAGGGTCACTGTACTGAGAACAGGAACACAAGCTTAACATGTTCCTCAAAGTACAAGCTGAGAAACTAGGGATTCTTAATGCCATCACATCATCCCCACTCCATGTTTTACATTAGTAAGTGGGACAATGGGGTTCTTTTAAAGTAGTATGTCCTACGCAGCCAATTTACAGGGCAGCTAGAGCAGAACATATACATCCAGACGATAATACTTCTGAACAGACACGATCTCAAAAAGTGACCTCTGGTAAAGCAAAATGATCAGCAGTTGAGCTACTTAAGAAAAGACATATTGCTCTTTCCCCTCCCCAAAAGAGCTTAGTTTTACTGATTTTGAGAACCACGTTGCTATTTCATTGACATAAATCATGTACTATAAGGAAAAGAGCTAACTGAAAACAAAAATAAACTCACTGGCAAATTGCAAATCTGTACACATTCCCGTCAAAAGAGAGCACTGCAGAAAACAAATTGAAACAACAGATAAGCCAAGATCCCAACAGCATCCAGCTACATTCATCTCTGTTAAGGTAATGGAAAAAAGGCTCCTTTCCTAAGGTGGATCAGGATGCGACAGGTTAGGAAGAATGACAACAAAACGGAAGGCTCTTAAAATCCCTCTGTTTGTTCTCATCATCTTAATCCAAATCAGAAAGGAAAAGCATGTTGACAAAGTGCCACACTGTATGGCTGTCTCATCTTGTAGGCAGCAAGGCTATTTGAAATGGCACTTGCTTCTGTCACCCCACCTTCAGTTTCCGTAGGGCTACAGTTGTGGCAGTTATAAACTTGCACCAAATGTCATTTGAATGGGCCCAGAATTTCACCTATTCACACAATCTCTACTCTCCAGTTGGAGAATTATTATCCTTGTCAGCCTTTTGATTATCTCCAGCAGCTCATGATGGGATTATTCCCTCCCCAACAATTCCTGCGGAGCCACAAGCAGAACTTAAGATTCTCGGATGAACACAGAAGTTACCCCAACAATGCAAACATGAGATTGATTGCTCAAAGCTACAGTAATATCAAGGAACGTAAGTTAATTAACTGAAAAAATTATGCAATTGCTGCAAGCAGAAGTACTTTCCCAAAGTTTTCCAAGGGGAAGATTTTTCCCTAGGATAGTGAAGAATCAGTGAGAGGCTGTGATGTCTTTACTCCATTTTGGATGATTCCTTGCTCAAAAGAACTCTAGTAACATCTTTCAAGTACTCGGGAAACTCACCATGAGAGACAGGGGTGTGAAAATCTGGTGTGCAAGAGGTCTGGGGGGAGAAATGAAGGACCACAAAACTTCTTGCCCACTGCAATGCAGTAAGCTGACAGAAGTGACACACTTCTGTGACTCTTATAGTATACGCTGTATTTAGTTGCAAGATTAACAGCAATTATGTATTTATTTTAAATATGTTTGTGTAACACAAAGTACTCAATGCAAAAAGGAACACTTCAGAAGAGCACAGCTGAAGAAATGCAGAAAGCAGCAGTTAGGCAACAGAAGTTTTCTCTATCTCAAATCTCTTGCTTCATGCCATAGAGGAAAAAAACAAAAACTTAAACATTTTGAAGACAAATTGCAGGTGGGAAGGCAAGGAGGGATTATTTTTATTCATTTTTGACTAATCAAAACATTTGTGCAGGAGAACAGGACAGACTTATTTTGATTTTTACTTCTCTAGTCTGTATCAATGTATCTAAAGACAAAACATTCAAATCACAGCCAAAAGAAAATAAAATGCCATTTGGGAAACATTGACATAGAATGTTGCAACATCAGATTGTTTTTCTTTCTTCTCTTCTAAAGTGATATACCAGTGAATCAACACAATTTCACAAAGCATTTCACTGTAGACAGAGCTGCACAGGCTGAGCCTGGACTCCATACAATTTTCTCTGATAAAAAAGCATGTCAAAGGATTCCTGCCTGACTGGACTTTTTTTTTTCCTCCTTTTTTTTTTTAAAAAAACCACAATGAAACAACAACTTTTTGATGTTCCATCTGGTAAATTTCTCTCACCAGGAAGCAACATTCTGCATAGAAGAGCTGGAAGATTATGTATTTAGCATCTGAAACACATGAAAAGAACAACCTTTCTGTTCAATATTATAACTAAGAGTGAGATTGCTATTGGCTTCAGTAGAGCTCGGAATAGTTTATACAAAGTGATCAGCAACTCTTTTAGTGACAACTTTTTTAAAAACTCTGAACTTATTCAAAGCTACAGTTCTAACCATCCTCACAGCCACGGGACTACTCCTCTAGCAAGATTGTTTTAAACAAATGGCAATAACCCAGCTGCACAAACAATAGCTGAGAACTACCTGCTACATATAATTTGTACAGGTTGCAGCACAATCATCTATTTTCCCTCTGCTGAAAACACAGCAATGATTATATAGCACTCATTTAAGGTATTTGAATTACAGAGAGATGTTACACATCAAAGTAATCAAAGGCAGTTCAGGTAATGAAGTTGACACAGAACAGAACATTTCCCAAAGAAACATTTCATTTGCATGTAACAGAGCTACTTTAAGTTAATTTTGACATTACATCATTATAACAACACTTGTTGACATTTACAGCATTTCAGTTACAAGCCTTCTTGCATTGTGATGAATTCATCATTTTTTTCTATAAACAATAAATATAATTTCATCTCATAAAGGAAAAAACCCAAAATGCTAAACACACAGCTATTCTCGCTGCTATATGCAAGATGAATTGGCTGTCTGCACAAATATGCCATAGGACACAACCTTCAGGAGCTTGAGAAGTTAATAAGAAGAGGCATTTTGAAAGATAGCTCTGCATAGCTGCATGTGCAGGGAAACTGTAAATTCAGACAAATACTACCATCATCTGTCATTTGACAGAAACGCTTCCTTTGTTCCTAGTGAGTCATCTCAGAAATATTATTATAAGCCATGTATATTCCTTACTGCAGGTGCAGAGGTCAAAAAGCCAGAGCCATTGCAGGCTAGCAAACATGGAAGGGGGAAAGACACCCCAAATCAGCAATCAGCTGTCTCAAGTAACCCAAGGCAGTAAGAATGAGCTCTGGACAGAGAGGAAGAAAGGCAAAACCAGTCCACGTGGGTCATTGGCACTTCCTCTTGTCCTGGCCACTTCCTCCTGGTTCAACACAGAGGAAAGGCTGCCAACTGTCAGTCACAAGACTGAGAGCTTCTTCCTTTGTATTCAGAGAGCATAACAGTATAGGGAATCCAGGAGAAATCTATACTGGAACTTGGACAGAAAAGGAGTATTCCCAGTCTTTTCCCTTTGGAGTTTCACTCAAAATAGGAAAAGTAACATATGTACATGTAAACATAACTGCAGAAACATACAGAGATAGCAAGACATTGCCTCTTCTGTTAAGTTTTCCAGAAACACACATCCCTTACCTTTCTGTGTTACAGCCTGAAAGAGAAACTGGTCCAATTAAGCCTTGGGCTGAAACATAACTCCTGAAACATTTTCATTTATACCAGCTGATCAGAAGCCTTATCAAGGTACATGCACATAGATCTCCCTCGTTCCCTCAGAATTTCCCTTTCCTAATGTTCATTAATTTACTTTTTATATTAAACTCACAGTTACAACATTCACTGAGTGGTTTCAAGGTTGAAACAAAACCCTTGTTCTACAGAGCACACGAGCAAATAACAGACTGCCTGCACTGCGAAACTAAATTACAGTCTTGCTCTCATCCTAGTCTTTCAGTTCTACTCTGTCTTAAGGCACCAGTCAATTTAACAAAAGTAGAAATCTTAATTTACATGGAGAAATGTAAATCAATGTGTTGGCAGATATGTATACAGATGTACATAGATCAAACCATGACCAGGAACAGCTCTCAGATAGGCTGTCTGCTGGCAAAATTGGGTAAGAAGATCTTGTGAATTATCCAGCTTTACTGTGTCTAACTCAAATATTTATACCTCAATTTCATCAAATTAATTTGCTAGTGAGGAAAAGCATAATTCTCATGAAGCTGAATATTTGGTGATTCAAAGTTTCTATGCTGAAGACAGACCCTATTTTGAGAAAATGCTCAAATTCCCCAAACACAGCCAGAGGCCCCATGTTTACAGATCACTTGACAAGCTGCCAAACATGTTGGTGATTTTCTAATGATTTATAATTCCTTCCAGGAGATATTTAGCCATTTAATTGGCATAACAAAAGCAAGCTATCAGTTTCCATGCCTATCAAATGTCAATTCGTACTTTGTTGTAATTGATATCTAATCAACACGCAATCACATGTTGTTTGATACCTATTAAATGTCTAAACAGTTCTTTCAACATTATTACCCTAACAAGATGGTAATTGTGTGCTCAACATTTCAGTAATATTTGAGATAACACCCTGCAGACCATATCTAGCTCCTTTATACTTGCAGAAGCTCAATATGCTGTTAGGCATCAATATTTAATTACTAATAACTGCCTTAATACATCTAAGCAAACCACTTATGAAATGATAGTTATAAATAATAAACAAGATGAGTTTGTTTTAAAAGCTTGTAATTTACACTTAAGAAAAGGGAACTTGCATTAAATATACACAATGATTGGCTTTGACTCACAATTTCCTTCCCAAATAAGAGAAGGGTCAGTAGCTCATATGCCTGGAAATAGTTGCAAAAAAACTGATGTATATAAAAAAAAAGACAAAAGTTGTGCAAGTCTGCAGCATCTGCTTTCAGTCTAAAAAATGAAATAAAGAGAAGAAATGTTGCCATGAAGGGAGGAAAAAAGGTAAGATATAGGGAGGAAAAAAGGAAAAGTACTTTGCAAGTTCCAGCAGTCCTGGTTCCCAACAATACCGTTGTATCAAGAAGGAACAATCTGCACAGACACTGTAAGGGACCACTGTCTCTCCCCTACCCTGAACAAAATGCCTTACCTGTAGAGCTATTTACTATTCTTTCAAAATATCTCCCTCCTCCCCCCCTCATTTTTCACCGTGTACCATTTTGCATCTACCTCAAAATGAAATTAAAACAAAGCTACTGAATGTGATTTTTTTTTTTTTTAAACAAACCCCAATAATTCCTTCCCCACCACACAGCTCTACAATCCTGAATATAAGATATGAAGAAAAGTCATAAGAACTTGGGACAAACTCTTCAGGTGCCGATCACTCCCAATTTAGACTACCCAGCTCCCCGCTTTATCTGTTACCTGGCTGATACTCAGCAGTGATTAGTATTGGAATAGCAGCAAGGCTAATTATGGATCACAGAAAAGATCTTTTCAGCAGAATGTGATAGTACATCAGGAAAGCAGCCAAGTATTGATCTAATTTGATGGCAAGTCCAATCACACGGTGTAAGAATAGGTCTGTGAATATCTGCATTGAAAACGCCTTAGGTGCGATTGTTGATCCTTGCCCTACATTTAAGTCTAAAATGCAGCCTTTCTGTAAGCCCCTCTCCTCCAGACAGGAAAGCCTGCTTTGTAGTGCGTGCTGCATCTTTTGAAAGGGCCTGTTCAGATGAACAGAAGTTTTCTAGGAGGGGAAAGGTTTAGCAACTCTCAGCTTTAAAGGAGGCTTCCTGCAGCTTCAAGACATACTGTCCGAACAGCAACCCAGAGTAACCTCTCTAGCTTCATAACTGAAATGGTTTGAAAAAATACACAATCAAACAAACCCTTAGACTGAAAGGGAAAAGGGAACAAAATCGGAACAGCTTTGGATTAAAAACAAACTCACCATTTTGCCTAGGGAAAAGTGGAATAGATGCATATTTACAGAATGCATTTTTACACTTTCTTGCATGGCTGAGTAATCCTCTATCAGAGGTTTGCTATGGAGAAGAAAACTTAAGGCAAAACTGCTTTATAAAGTATGCATTCCCTCTCTGCTTTGAAAAAAAAAAAACACAACACATTTGTTCATATCCTTTCCCATTTTGGTCAGTAATAGCACCTGAGTAGCTGCAGGATGAATTGCTGTTTTAGAAGAGTGCTACAGTTCAAATCTTTGACTTAGTCCAACAAGACTATTAGTAGGTGATCAATAGACCCTTTACTTGAAAGGCAGGAGGACAAATGGTTGATTTTATCCTCTTCCCCAGCTGGCCACCAATTTCCTCAAGGAATCATGAATCTACTATAGCCATGAAGTCAGTAGCCACTATTTCTTCTCCAGGTTGGAGTTTTGAGAAGGGAACTCTGAGTCTTTGGGAGACTCGGAAGGAAAACAGTGAGCACCACAGGCCTCAGCCACCTTGATAAATTACTCCATGAATGACCTGAAACTGTTGAGCAGCAAGCGGTTCCCTCACCAATCACAACTGACCTGAAGCCATCCAAAGCCCCAAATGGTGTTTTCAGGAATGACAAAGAAAAGTATCCAGGAAAAACACTGAAGTGCAACTGTCTTTTTTGGCTTCCAGCCACAACATAAAACTCAATACCATCCCTTAAAAGGGGCTGAAACATCTCTGATAGTTGTGAAGAGTTTTTGTCTGGAAAGTCA
This sequence comes from Mycteria americana, assembly GCF_035582795.1. Taxonomy (NCBI): domain Eukaryota; kingdom Metazoa; phylum Chordata; class Aves; order Ciconiiformes; family Ciconiidae; genus Mycteria; species Mycteria americana. Next base: position 33,477,105 of record NC_134370.1, read on the forward strand.
TGCAAAAACATTTTTGTCTGAATGCATTTTGGCATACGGTTGCTACAAATGTGATTAGTGAACATGTGCTCACTTGCAACAAATGTGCATGCTGAAGTTTATTTAGCACAAAATCTGGTGGAAAGCAAGTCTTAACCTAAGATTCCAGGAATATTCGCATTTCAAAGCTGCTTTCCAGAAGAAGCTGGAAATTCAAACCATAATGCTGTGATTGTTCCTTAATTGTTTAGAATTGCTATAGAAAAATCTTGACTAATTCTAAAAATCTAGATGCAGCATTAACATTTTATTATAACAGCCCAGGTGGAGGGCAAGAAGGCAAGCATGAACTATATGCCCTCTATCTATTACTTAGTCTTCATAGCTGCTAGAGTACTCCATTTAGAAAAAGGAGACCCTGGTTCAGTTCTCTACCCTGGCTGAGGGACTGCAAATGCACATCTCACATCAGGCATGTGTTAATCCCAGGATATGCGTTAGTCAGGCAGAAGAGTGAAGTTGGAGCAACTGGGCAGATTCATTTCCCATTGAAGCTATTCCAGGACATAATTTGGTAATCTAGATGACAGAAGACTCAGGATATGCAAAAAGCTGCTTGGAGCTCTCAGCTAGGAAAAGAGGTAACCCATTTTCATTATTATCAGCAAATAGTTAAGCTGACACTGCAGCCTTGCAGTGGAATGGGACAAAATTTCATTAACACCCTCCCTGCCAATACATCCTGCTTATTAGTGATAGGTTCTTATTTCTCAGCAAGTTTGTGCATGCTTGTCTCTCTATGGTGGCCCACAAAACCATGTGTTGAGGCACCCAGTTCTACCTATGCCCTGCTCTGGGAGCCATAGATAGCACAGCATCTGACCTCTCCTCTGAAGGCCAAGTGCTTAAAGTCTAGACCTGTAAGTCACTCGTTTCTAGACACCTCAGTCATTCACTGGCTCTGGTCCTGAGAATCGTATTTCAGATCACTGATCATACATTAGGAAAGATGACTTTCACTTACTACTGACCTGAATCATATTTGAACCAGTGACTTAAGGTGAAAGGCTCACGTATTTTACTGTCAGTCTGTGAGTCATCCAGACCCCAAGGCAGAACATTTCTCAAACAAAAAGACTGAAAGATTTTGCTGGAGGCCAAAACCTAAGTACATATTTCCCTGTTAATCAAGTTAATTAATTTCTGACTCTCCTACTTAAACCTGCTGTGTGATTTGTCTGAAACAATAAGTGATTCAAAATTAATTTTTCATATGCTAGATTGAAATAAAAGATAAGTATTTTATAACAAGTATTTTTTGCTTCAGCAAGCTTTGCAGGGTTAATAGGAAATGTCTAGGTTATGAAAACACAGCTTTGTTTTTAAAAGCAAATAGTCATCATAGATTCAAGTCTTACCATTTACAGCATCTGTAATCAGGATAACTGAGCCTGAGTTTACTAAATGTACTGGTGACCTGTTTCATGTGGCCTTGGAGGTGGCTTAAACATGGTTATGAAATGCATGGATCTAGCATTAGATGTTTCATAAACACAAAAGTTCCTTACCCTACTGTAACCAGGTGTAACCAAAATGATTAGTTCGTTCTTTTGTAACTAAGCAACATAGAGATAGGAGCGGGGTAGACAATACTTTAATATTGTGTTTGTACACCTACGGCTATGGATATGCTACTATGCCCAAAGGCAATTGGATGAGGAGTAGTACGGACATGCTGCTATGTTCCCAGTACAGCCCCAGCCCCTCTTGACAACGAGTCAAGGGTAGTTAGAATAATTGGTTTGTGTTAAGGGTGCCAAATCATTGTTAGGGACCATGCACCATGAAGAAGGGAAGCAAGTTACATAAGCAAGGTGATATTGCGCATGCCCATAAGAAGGGGTCAACTAAAGGACACACCTGTACAACCACCAGGGACCACCAGAGACCCCCACGGAAGCCCTTCAGAGCTCAAGGACACATGCGTAATGACCACGTGAATATGATGATTAGTTCTGGGAAATAGAGTGAATATGCATGATCATCCCGGGAAATTTGATGCATATGTATGTAATTGGACAATATAAGTTTCGGTTGATGTAACCTGCGGTATGCAACACTACGTGGAATGATCCCCCGTGCATCTGGCACTGTAATAAAGAATGCCTTCTTCTTAATACTACATTGGTGTTAAGGAGTTTGATTCCCAATTTCAGTGACACTACTATTAAAAATATATAGGCCTTGTTTTGTTCTCTTTTTTCCAAGCTGTACCGACAACTGTTGAACCCCATCACATAGCAAGAAGAACCTCAACACCAAGTTAGTCATTGAGTACATCACTTCTTATCCAGTTCCCTGGTCCATCAAAACACTTCAGCATATCTTTAACCAGCAAAAAATCCCAAGAGAGCATTAACATTAAGCAAATATTTGTTTGCCAAATCAGGACCTAGGTCTCAAGTGGTACTGATATCTCAAATCTCCCCTGGCTTTGTAAAGACTTTACCTTTCACTCCCTCATCCTTCCTTGGCATATCCATGTTTTTCATTTACATGGTTCTGAAGGTGCCTGTGTAGAATTAAATTTTCCCTTCATCACACTCATTCACAACAGAAAGTAACCATTTGGTGGCATAAAACAATCCATCCCATGAGGTACAGCACACGTAAATGGCAGGAGTCTCTGCAGTTCTCTGCGCTCTTCAGAGTCAGGACTGCACAAACTGCTGTGGCTCAACACAACAGTCCTCTGCAGTGCAAAAGCACGTTTGTGTCCACATTCAGCTGAGCAGCATGCATGGATTTTGCCCAGCTCACTAATTTCATCCAATAGAGATGGGTGAAGGTGTGAGGTCTACTCACTTCTCACAATACTATGTGTTGCATGGAACTGCCAGAACAAAATGGTCCTGGATATAGCTGAAGGTTATGGGTTTGTTGTTGGCTTTCAGGTTGGTGGGGGTTGGTGTTTGTGGTTTTGGGTTTAAAAAAAAATCAAATCAAACCCACCTTTTTCTTTCTCCCCCACCCGCACTGACACATCAGCAGCAGCCATCTTTGTAGGACAGAATATGTGCACCCCACCATAAAAGAATCAGGTTGCACTTTGAAAGACTTTGGCTGCTTTTACAGTAGTAGTTTCTGCTTTTATGGAAGGAGAAGCAGGTCACAGACTGGAACGGCCTTTCCAGACAGGAACAGACAATGTGGCTGGCTGCTGTGTTCTTGTCACTGCAGCACTCCAGCCAACATTTCATTATGCTTAAGTATGACAAGTGACATTGTACAGCTGCCATTCCCCGGGATCTTCACAAAACCAGAAAGTATCTCAACAAGCTCTTCCAACAGACAATATTGAAAATTATCAAATTGCAACAAGATGATGCAGCTTGTAGGGATTTTGTTGGGAACAATAACTTACATCCTATTACGTATCCCCCTCCACATGCAGGGTTTGGCAGATGTCATAGGTACTGATAATTCTGGTTACAAGGTGACAAAAATAACAGGCTCCATTAAGTTACCTGCTGCAGGATATTACTATGAATACTATAGCTATTTGCCTAGTCATTAAAGAAAAAGAGAGAGAAGAGAAATCAAGTGCTTTGAGCCACTCCAGAGCAAGACCAAGGGGCCGGCTGCTGCCCTGAGACAGCAGGCAGCACCCTGCCTGTGCCAGAGTGTAATGCACAGGGGGAGCCTTGCCCCAAAGCACAGCCAGGGAGCACACCAGGCCCTGCACGTCTCTGCAACCTCTCCCCAGGACAGCTCTGATGCTCTGCAGTTTGGGAACAGTTTGAAGCCTGGTGTCCTATAGGAACAAGGCAAATGAACACACTGTGCATCAGAGTACATCTGTCAGTTTGCTTTTTAGTAATTTTGAATCCAATGGCCAATTTCAGTTAAATCTGACAACATGACAGAAGTCAAAGGTTAAATACTTATACATTTCATGGAACTATGGCCAGCAACAGAGGTAATTCCTACCAATTACCTCCTGAAAGGGTGTAATGTGAACCCAGGTCATGACAGGCAATCCCAGAGCCCATGCAAAGTAGAGCCATTACTGATACTCCAAACAACAAAACCTTTAGTTGTTACTAGAAAATCTGAACCACAATACATACTCCATATGAAAATCTGACTGACTTAGTTCTGCTGATTGTAGGGCTACTTTATCAGCTGTGTCTGCAGCACACTGATTAACCCTTTCATATTTATCTCATTTCATATATCATTCCAGACAAAAATACTTCCTTGAAATTTAATCTTTTTCTATATGTATTTTTTTTCTGCTTCCTGCTTCAACGAAAGTGTCATGTTGGTGAGGTGAAATTTCCAATTCTAACAGGGTTTGGTTTGTAGTCAACCTTTACTTTTGTGTGGTCATTAACAGTTGTGGGATCAAATAGGGAACAGAAGGAAGCCCCCTTACCCCATTTCACACCACCTCTGTTCATGTTTGGTGGAACAGACAAGCTTCTAGCTGCCCAGCTTATAACCTACTTCTGGGTGAAAAACTTCTGATTTTTATCAGTCTTGAAGAAGCCTGGCCATAGTGGATTCAACTCTTCCTGTGGCTGACTAGAAAGCTCGTTGCATGGTGGCATAAAGACATCATAGCCCCTGTCAGCCGCAAGAGTAAGCATCTGAATCAGACTGGGCTTTCTTTTAGCAACAGCTAACAAAAGCTGTATCCAAACCATCAGTCATCTGCATTATTGTGTCGTGCTTGTAAACATGCGATTTACAGCAGGGAAAATAGCTTCCTTTGTTGCTACGTACATGAGTAATATAACAGTCATAATGTGAGTCTACATACTATGTCAGCATACTGGCATATAATGGCTTTTCCAGGTTTCCAACAGAAACCATTATTAGTTATTTCCTTCTCAGAAATGCATCATGATACACTGACTTTTATTATTAAATCTATTTTTAATATATTACAACTATTACAACCTTTTTAGGGCAAAAGATTAAAGGCCAAAGTGAATTCCATAGTTCCCTGACAAAGGTATTGTCCAGTCTTTGGACCACTGCTATTTCAAAAGGAAGACTTCCACATTAAAAACCAAATAAAAATAAACAGAGTAACAAGAAGGAAGGAGACACATCTACAGGTATGAGAAATAACCTACCAAAACTAAATCAGGAAACTTTTATTATATGCAGTGTTCAAAACCTAGTATTCCAACTGCAATGCATCCTCCTTTTCCTTCTCAATGAATTCCTCTGGCAGGCTGGCCGCACAGTTTTTTCATATTTTTGATCTTTTACTTTTAGCTGAATAAATCAGTTGGCTCCCTGTCTCAACACTCCCCCAAAAAGTCATCCTCAGTGTTAAATTCTTTTAGCACCCGGTTCATTGCTTTCTCTAATCTCTACACAGTACTAAACCCAAGAGAAAAAAAGATCCACATTAACACTTCCAATTCCAGTTTGCTCACAAATAAAAGTAGTTTGCCAAACTTGCACCTTAAATGATCCATCACACTACAGTTTGAAAACACAACATTGCTAATGAAATTTTCTTGAGTTTGTAGAATTGTTAAGGATTAGTGGTTTCTCCAAATATACGTTAATTTCACTTCTGAAGTCTCACTATTAGGGTCTCGGCCTTTTTTCATGCAACATTGCTTCCTATGCATGAAATATTTCTCAGCATAAATGTATTTCTTGCATTGATCTTTCCACAATGAGCTTTCACAATCTGTTTTTCCATCTTGCATATTAATCAGACTTAAGTACTCATTCTGTAAGTGCTTATACATGTGTTGGACTACACTTGCCAAGCTATCCTATTGTCTCTGAACGGACTCTTGTGTACAAAAATAAGGAGCTGAAAACGTTTGCAAGACAGTAACCTTATTTTACACACTGATGAAATATCTTCTCACAGACTAACACAGAAATAACAGCAGCAACACCACTATATCCCTGATGATCTTAACACTAAGATGTAGAACTCTGTTTTGATGGGGGTGGAGAAGAGAGGCAGGGAGAAAATCTGCAAAGGACTGCTGTAGACTTTTGTATGATTTTCAACACATTCAGGTTCTCAAAAGGCTTGTGCCCCTTTGTAACAACTGTGGCTTGATAATAATCCAGCAAAACAGATTTATCCCTGTTCTTGCTTCTTCTGCCCCCAATGAATTTTAAAACATTAGACTGAGTACAACATGGTGCACCTGTTGCACATACACTCTTACTGTTCAAGCTGAGCAAGTGAAGATAAAAGGGCAGTTTTGGTCCTACCTTATATCAGCACATGTAGGTTAGCTTGTATGGAAGTAGTTTTAACACTGTAGGAGCCACTTTTCCTTTGATCCACAAAACAAAATTACTGAGGTGAAGAAGCATCTCTTGCAATAGGCTGTATCACTAGGACAATATCCAGACCAGTGCGTTTTGATGAATGGTAACAGAGAAACATGACCTAAATAGCATAAGGCTCATTTAAAAAACACACTATTTGCAAAATGAAATTTTACCTTTTCACCTTAGATTCCCAGAGCCCAGAGTATTACTGATCATCTTGCCACAGTTTGGCAAGAGGTCACCAACTGTGTCATTTGTTAGAGATGTGAGCTGAAGCGTCTGTCCTGTTTCTCCAACAACCATCTCTTAATCCTTAACTAGAACATCTTCACTTAAACTTAATGGAAAACTCTACAGTCATGAGGGAGAAGAGGAACATCAAAAGCATTCTGTGACTAACCTTGATTTCTTAAACAGCTCTGAGGTATTCTTGATATGCATGTAATTGTGTTTGCCTTCTGATGCATGACAGACATCAAACATCAAAATCGTGATACAAGTGTGACACTGGTCTCAGCAGTACTGAGAATAACTGTTTATGATCCTAAATGACTTGAATTACAGAAGAGGAGTTTCTGAGGCTGTAAAGCTCGGAGGAGTATTAATGCTGACATTTGATGCCATTTTAAGAATTCAGATGCCACCTTTGCACCCAAGCTGAAGCCACCCTTCCCTTTTATATTTTCAGTGCTTTATGTCCCCCTTCTGTCACAGAAACTGGTATTTCCTGATATTTTGTACTGTTTCTATGTCTTGTAGCAGTTAATCATGACCAACTTCCTCAGCAGCATCTGAGGAAGCCTATAAGTAAATGTTAACCAAGGTAAATAATAAAAAGAACTGCTTTAATCAGTTCAGGCTCAAAAGCTGCTGCACTCAGCGGCTGGGCCCCAGCCCACTCCCCAGAGCCCTGCTCTCCCAGCAGCACCCTGCCACCTCACGCTGCTCCCCAGCCAGCCCCAGGGCTTTGCGGCTGCCTCCGCTGCTCCCCGGCCAGCACTCCTGGACCCTACGAGTGGGGACGGCCCTGGCTCCGGGCTCTTGCCCATCATCTGCTCCCCATTTCCACACTGCTTGAAGTGATCCCTGCAGAGAGCCGGCACTTTTTCCAACGCCACAAACCCCACACAGCTCCTCCGAGAGACCCACAGTGCCAGCAGCTAGCCCTGCCACAGCCATGCCAGGCCCAGGCATCCCCTGAACCCTCCGCCCTTCACTGCTGCAGGCAGAACCATCTCCACAAGGAGAACATTTATTTTGGGTAATTTATTGCTAGCTAGATCACACCTCTGATCACCCTGTCAGCTACTGACGAGAAAACAAACACACACTTACGTACACACCTCTCCTTCTTGCCCAGGCTCTGCTTGCCCTACTTGCCCCCAGGTTTCCCCTGTCCCTTGCAGTCCCCTCAGCAAGGCACCCGGCTGGCGGGAACTGGCCCACAGGGGCACCGCCGCAGCCCCACCACCACCCACACCTGCTGAGGCGCGAGATGGCAGCGCTTCTGCCTGGCACGGCCCCAGCAGCAGCTTCACAAGGAGCCCACGGCCACACAGGGATGGACACGGGGTAAGGAGGTGGCCATGGGCATGAACTGGCCAAAGCAGCAGATTCGGCTCACCTCACCCAAGGAGGAGGCTGTAGCACGCAATGCAAAAAATTTGGTTTTCTTTTAGCTGTTTCTAGGCCCATAGGGTGTTGACCTCCCCGGGAGTACCTGCCTTTCCTTCTTTCCCCTGACAGGAAATCCAAATAGAAAGTTTAAAAAAATTCCCCATGGTTCATTTTTATCAGGGTCCCAAAACAGTAATGCTGTTTGGAAAGCCTGCTGTTGGAAAGTATGCCCACTGGAATCCTAATTATACAAGTCAAATATATACCAGCAGTGATAAAAAAATATCCAAACGCCACATAATTCAGCTATAGAGCTTTATATCTTTGTGGTCTGATTAAAACAACCTTCAATCCCCTTTGTTTAGGATCTTCTTGATTAAAAGAGGACTAGATAGCTGTATTAGATTTAATTTTAGGGCTTTAGCACATTCCAGCTTTCTTGGTCCTCTCACTCTCCTTTAACAATGTAAATATCCTGTACATAACCAAGTAAATCATCCAAATCGTTATTCCTGCAGGTATCCGCTAATACTCCATCACAAAACTGCACGATTTAAACTATGATAAACCCAAACTAACATCAAACCTTTCACAGAGGAAAATGGATACAAGCTGCCACGCATCACGAGTCTATTTAAATGCAGATTTCAGGTATCTGCTATTCTTAAGTATCCTTATACTTTTCAAGTGGACTCTCTGGGAAGCAAGTTGTTTGTCTTGGCTGCACCCCATCTCATTTTTCATTCTTGTTAAGGAGAATCACGCTCTAAGCCTGAGCTTAAATCACAAATCTTAATTTTATTTTTTTTTTGAGAATAGCAAAAGGAAAAAAGTAAAATAAGTGCCTATGGTCTAAATTCCACAGAAAATAGCATGCCAAAGCACTCGAGAAAAGGAAGCACAGAGAACAGGCAACAAATGTTATGCATTGCTTTCTAAGAAAAAGGAGTGCTTGACTTACTACTTTAAAATAAGATCTTCATGAAAACCACACCCTGAGTAATACAGCTAAGCTTTAATATCTTGGGCTTTTATCTAGAAATATTGTAAGCTTAAGTGTTTAAGTTTGACTGAGTACATTTCCCCTTCCACGCACACAGAAGTCCAACGTCACAGAAACTAGAAGTGTGCCCAGTTATGTGAGAATCTGTCAAGATAGTGACAGAGATCCTAATAGCATGATGACCCAGAAGGCATCATAAGCCACTAGGAATCACTTTAGCCCAAATATCCTAACACCAAAGAACTGAAAACAGTCCAAAGACATTTGCGTGATTTCCAGAGCACTTTCTCTATAGAAGAATTTCACCCTTCACTGCACTTCACTGCATTTTTCTTCTAAACATTTCCTAGCATTATTACTAACAAGGCCATTTTAATGACGGCCACAAGTGTTGGCTGCTGGGATGTAGTAAATCTCATCATTGTTCTTATTAGGGAATTTATTATCAGTGAAATATTATCAATGAGACATAAGAATTGAATGCTGACAAAATTAACTTTTAGTGCTAACATTCATCTCTGTTACTTGAACCACATCTTCCAGTATTAAGGCCATGTCCACTTATAGAAATATATGGGCACAGAGCAACACTTAAGCTCTGAACAAGCCATCGTGAGCCTTTATAGCTGCTTCAAAAGCTCTGAATGGGCCAGATTAACCTACAAAGAACCACGTGACTTCCAGTTATCTCCATTTATAATACAGGACCTGAGATAAAATTATCCTGGAAACTATTTTCCTGACATTTGTCAAATGAATGCTTAACATCATCTCTGCAGTAATACAGAATTTGATGGAAAAGACAGGTTTGACCAACAAAGCTTTTGCATAGATTTTTGGAGATGCTTTAACAACAAAGGAGAAGAGCATTTGCTAGGACTGAAGCCATGTCCCATTTCGCCAAACATCTCACCATTACCTACCCTCTCTGCAGCACAAATTCTAGATGAAGTTCTTAAAGCCTCCCATTGTTCAGTTAGTAGCCAGCTGCAAATAAATCACCTCTAAACAAAAAGCCCAGACTACAGTTTTTACCAGTAAAATACTTAATATTGTGAGGTAACAGCTCCCGTTTGAACCATAAACTAAAAAGCATTGCTTTGTTTTATAATTTTATAAACATGCAATTATATATCTTTTCCTTTTCCTGAACTGATAGATTCAAGGGCCTTGATAAATTATAGCAAAATCTTTTTCTAACAAGGTCTTATTTGACCAACAGTACCCAACCAATTTCATTCACCACCAGAATGTACAACTACAAAATTGGTAACCAAGAAGCCATATTTAACCTTTCAAACAAGACAGACAGTTCTAGCTGTGTCATTCTATTTCAAATATCAGAGAGAAGGTAGAAAGTGAACCTTCAAATACAAATGAAATACCTCAGAATTGCTTTCATATCCTCTACAGTAAGAGAAATGCTTCAAAAAGGAAATATTCTTCCTTAAGTTTTTGTGAAGCATCAACATCCTCCACTAATTAGAGAGGAATAAAAAGGTATCACCTAGCTTTAATAGCACAAGACACTTCTCAAAAAAAGAAAACAAAACTTTATCACTTTACCACATGCTGAAGATTAAATCCTTTCTTGTAATACTTGTTAAAGAAACCTTCTGAACATCCTCACAAAATGTCATTGGATCACACAGGAAAAACATGTGCAAGTCCCATTTCCATACTTCCTAATTCTTTCCTTGCAGGTTGGTAGCACCTCATCTTTGTCTTGAGAGATGCCACTTCCTATTACATGCTTTCAGGTAACTTAAATCTATGGGAAATTTAAAGTCACAGGGCCTTGGTCACCTACATACACCTCTCGAGCTAATTAAATGCTTTCACTGACAGCAGCAGCAGACCCATTGACATTTTATGTGAACTAGGTATAGGAGGACAAAGGACTTGTAACTTGTAACGTACGTTACATTTCTAAAGCCTTTCAGGCACATTACACACATCAGGAGCTGTGACATCAGAAAACACAGAAAGCTGCTAAAATTTAACATTGGTAGTAATATTTGGTTTTACAGGCAAGCAAGATAGAAAATTTGTAGCCAATGAGGGATAGAAGCATTAATTTATGTAACTGCAGAAACCAGTACGCAGACAAAAGAAGTGACAAGCCTGTGGTTTAAGCTCTGCCTAAGGAAGCCTTGAGTCTATCTCTGGTACTGCTTAGTGCTGCTCTTTGCACAGAACTGAGGAACCAGTGATACAGAATATTTTCACTTTTAATTCCCCAAGATCTTTGCAGAAGCAAAATAAAAAGAAATTGTCATATGTATTAGTAGTTCTGTGCAGACCCCTTCACTGTCTGTGGGAGAAGAGACATTGACTTGAGAGCATCTCAAAATCTTCTGATGTATATATTATCAGTTGTGTTCAGTAATTCACTCTATTCATTTTAGCTGCATAGAAGACGCCTTGATATTTCTAGTAAAAATATAAGGAAACGTCTCTTGACTCTGCCATAGAATCATGACTAATATTGTATTGTTACCACTACTCACATAAAAGTCATTCACTTCACCATTATCCAACCTTAAAGCAATACCTTTGTGTGACAGTCATAATTTTTACTTTTTAACCTTTGTAGTGATTTGTGCCATTACTTAACTACCAGCATTTAAAATGTTTCCTTGTACTGCTTCAATTTCATTACCTAGACTCATTCCAGAAAGGTAGATCCAACTTCAACTTCTGTTGGGTTGGTAGCAACCTTAAAACACACATATTGGAGAGTCATGGGAAAGCATGGGCTGATTTTTTAACAAGGAGAAAAACAGCAGTTAGAAGAGGTATTCCCACTGCCAAGAACACATGCTGTGTCCCATGCTCTTTTTCAGAATGCTTTCACTTTCCCAAATGTTTGCCCCTAAGCATCTGTCCATAGGCTTTTGAAAGCTTAACTTAGTAGAAATAACACACATAGTAACACAGATAATGTTCTCCCTGGAGACTCTGCTGTGGGATGAAAGGTAAAAGATTGCACCTGCTCTTTCAGTGACCCTTTCCTGTCCTTTTGTCTTCCTTAATTCACACACATATCACCTGAAAGAAACAGCTAAAACAGGACCAGGATGGTGCATCAAGCTGATAATTCATCATTCCTTTTCTCTCAACAAACCCACAACCCACATTGATCTGGCAGTGATTTCCCCCAGTGTTCAGAGAACAGGAAAGCAGCTGTGCCTCCCCCCATACCTCTGTCCTTGATGGCCCCATGATTGCCCGCACAGCTCTGGGAGCCCTCAGGCTGCTGACACAGGTTCTCAGGCCTTAAGACAGGGATAGACTATCTAGTTCACAGGGCTCTGTCCTTAAACACAGTGCAGTTTCTTGTTTCAAATGAGGCACCCCTCCAGATTTCTTCCGCAGCTCAGTTCTCATGATGGAAAAACTACTGTGCAAGTACCCTGCCTTCTGCATTAGGGACAGAGCACCTTCCCGGGGCTGAGCCAGAAACTTGCAATGATTTTTCCATCCTTACCTTCAGGCTCCAAGTTTCCTAGATTCAGCTATTACTTGCCTGGGTTAGACTATTTCACACAGTAGTTGCTGAAGGGCTGTTAGGCATTACACCAACATAAATATCACCGCTCTGACCGTCACAGGGAGGGTCCATATCCAAAACTCCATCTCCAATTGAGTTTCACATTATTAGGTTCTTGTCTCTCCCTCTCCCACTGCTAAAAGTCCCTGCTTCCATTAAATTTTCATATACTCACATACAAAAAGCCCCATGTCTCAAGCTGTTCACTGTATTTTCTCCACCTGACCCCAGTACAAGACAACTGCTTCACTACCAGGACAGCGACTAAAAAAAGGAAATCAAACTTCTTGACACAAAAATAGTCCTACAAGTAGTGAGGCAATACAGTGACTTCAGAGACCTGATATTTCTTTCAATTTTTGCTACACTGCCTGCTCAAATGTTTCTATTGTGATGTGTACCAAGGGAACATTTAATAGACCTGCGCCTGGATGGATGTAGGTTTTCATTTACCTTCAAGGTTATTTTCACGAAAGCATTAAATTTTCCCCTTTTATCACAAAGCTGCCAGAGTACTTCAGGTACTTCATCTGCAAATTATGAGTTACAATTCAATTGTCAATGCAGGAAATGATAGACCATCTTTAGTTAGGAACATCATCCTCCCCTCCCCTTCTTACACTGGGAGAATATTACAAATGAGTCATTACAGAATATGCTTAGCAAGCCAGGTACTGCACTATACACAATTTGGGAGCTTGTTTTCCTCTCTGAGGATAATAAATCAGTAGTTCTCCAGTTTAATCTGAAGAATTGTATTTCTATTAGAGGAAATGTCAATTTCCCTGTATCTTGCTTTTTAACCTTTCCTATTATCTCCCACAACATACCTCCCAAATCTCCACATAGAAAAGCTACTCTAATATGATACAAGCAGTTAGTGTGCTAGCATCTAGGTCTACAGCTGCCCTTGCCTACATCAGAAGCAGCTATAAGGGGAGGCACTTGAGGAAAACCAGTTCCAGTCTGCACAGGGACACTGTGATGCAGAGCTCAAAAGAGGCTGTATTTTACACCTACTGAAGCAGCTTCTGCTCCCCATAGGAGTCTGCCCAAATATGTTTTCAAACATAAGCAAAAGTTCAAAGTGTTCTAAGAAACCAAACAAAAGATGGCTCACAGGACCACAACTACTGCCATTATCTATTTTTCCTCATCCCAGTAGCCCTGGAAATGGCAGCAGTTTGTGGCTGAGAGGCCTGGCATAGTCTCTGCTCTGTAGTTGTACTGCTGTTAGGAATAACTCCAGTGAGAAAAGAATAGCTACCATGGATGAGGGAAGGGACCACAACTTCTTAGTACAGAGAAGAAGCCACAGACAAAACACTAATCTGCATCTTCACAGTAAGAAAGCAAAACAGAGGCTCCCAGACCTTCTTGAAAGCATGCAGACTCCCTTCTTACAGACTCTAGCAAGCCAACCCAGCATCATTTAGCATTTTGCCCCTTTTATTATTTAAGCAGTGTTCTCTTCAAATGAAAGGAAGATAGGCCCTAGACACTCAGCTCCCTCCTAATGATACTTTATACTCGGTAAATATCCCTGGTCTTTTGCTTAGACATCAAAAAAAAAAAAAAACCCAAACAAACCAAAAACCTCCAAAAAGCTTCCCAAAACAATACTCACCCCTTCACAGCCACCACCCAGCAGCAGTTCTCTAGTTCTGAGAGAGGAGCTCTACTGGCCTTTTATCTCCTCCCCTAATCACCACCTAATAATTACTTCACCTAAATAGCAGCTGTTTCCCTTCCACCCCCACATTCCACCTAAAAGAGCCAGCCCAAATTGTATCAGCAGGTTCATAAACAAATAAAATGGGAGAAGATTGATTGCACCTGTTGCATTAATACTAAACTCTCCTCAATGCTACTTTGATATTTGTGCTTGTAGCTAATCATGCAGTGTGGCAGAAGACATCTTTCTTAAAAACACACTAATAAACCCAATATCTTGCCCTAGGCCCTAATTGCAGATCTCCTCAGGAACAGAGCAAGGAAATCACTTGTGTAAACTCAGTCTTGTTTGGAGCCAGCTATAATGAATCTCCATTGATTAGGAAGAATCTTGAAGTGTTGTGAGTTTTTCCCTTCTCCACTTTCTGTTTTACAGATCACTTCATCTGATTACTCAGTCAGTCTGGGAAACTATGTGTTTATTGCCACTCTTAATCCTGTATTCCAATTAATTTCTTAAAGCATTTTGTTAAATCAAGTTTGTTCCTTTATCTGTATCTACTTTGAGGGCTGTTAAAGGCCTTAAGCACACTGCCCCAAATTTCTCTTTCCCCATATTTGACAGGTCCTGACTTTTAGGCCTCTTGAGAAATTGTTTTGGGGCCACTTCTTTAGGCAATGCTTTTCTGGGCATGCTTGGTAGAATGCAAAGCCTTTCTCAGAGCTCAGCAGTGAGAAGCTCATAGGTATCATACTAATCTCAGGGCCTCATAGCACTCATGCAACCTGTTCTCAGTCCCAAGCATGACCAGCTCCATCTAAGGACTTCTTCGGTGGATCTCATTTTAAAGGGCAATGATCAGCAAATGGCTGAGAACTGCATCTCTGGTTTCAATTGAGATTTTGTTCTGTTCAGCACTGGGCTTGATCCACTGTTGTGGTTTAACCCCAGTTGGCCACTAAGCACCACAGAGCCACTCCCTCACCCTCCCGCCCCCCCACAGTGGGATGGAGGACACAATCAGGAGAAAAAAAAAAGTCAAACCTGTGAGTTGAGATAAAAACAGTTTAATAGGACAGCAGAGGAAGAGAAATTATTATTATTATTATTATTATTAAGAATGTACAAAACAAGTGATGCACAATGCAATCGCTCGCCACCTGCTGATCGATGCCCAGCCACCCCCGAGCAGTGATCGCTGCCCCCCTTGCCAACTCCCCCCAGTTTATATACTGAGCATGACATCATATGGCATGTAATAACCCTTTGGGCAGTTTGGGTCAGCTGTCCTGGCTGTGTCCCCTCCCAGCTTCTTCTGTATCTCCAACCTTCTCAGTTGGTAGAGCATGGGAAGCTGAAAAGTCCTTGACTTAGTAAAAGCACTGCTTAGCAACAACTAAAACATCAGTGTGTTATCAACATTATACTCCTACTAAATCCAAAACACAGCACTATACAGCTACTAGAAAGAAAATTAACTCTATCCCAGCCAAAACCAGCTTTGCTTTAGAGTAGTCTGCCTCCTTACTGCTGGGGCAGTATGCTTATGCTTCTTCCTTCTGCTCCCTCTTAGGAGAACCTTCTTCATCCCTTACTAAACGAGCTGACTTTCACTTCCAAGATTTCTTCTTGTATATGGGGGCGACTGATAATGGCACGGGTTGGTTCTCTGGTTCAGTTGCAGTGCCTGTCACGGGGGTTGGAGTAGCTACAGTGCCTGTCACTGGGGTTGGAGTAAGCGCAGTATTCTTAAATAGTTGTTTAACCCTAAGCAAGACCTGACACACATTCAGGAGACATAGCAATAGGACCATGCTGGTTTGAACATCCCAAGGATATTCAAAATTCTCAAGAGCTATTGTAATTAGCCTGGAGAGGAAGGGGAAGATGGAGGAAGGTGTCTCCCCCATCGGCTGGCTCTCCAAGGAGAAAAAGTAAAAAGTGTAATTATTAATAATTTCCAATAGATCGTTCCCGAAGTACAGAGGTGACAGCAATGCTGAGTACAAATATGAGATTGATCTCACAACCAACACTTTTATCATAACATAAGCCAGTGTTACACAGTACAGCAAAGCAATAACCTTAATCCACCTCCCAGAGGAGATAAACGGCACATAAATACTGATAAACAGTATATATGGCAAGTAAGGTGTTTCATAACGCAACTCTGAGAACAAATGCAACAATTTTGAAGCAAATGAACCAACATTGTGAACAGCAACTACTAAATTAATATTCTGAATGCTTGTAACAAATTTGTTTTAACACGCTTTGGTCAGGTGTGTTCTTATCTCAACCCTTCGTGCCCCATGTTGGGTGCCAAAAAGGACTGTTGTGGTTTAACCCCAGTTGGGCAACTAAGCACCACACAGCTGCTCGCTCACCCTCTCCCCCCCGGTCCCCTCTGCAGTGGGATGGGGGAGAGAATCAGAAAAAAAACCCCTAAGACCTGTGGGTTGAGATAAAGACAGTTTAATAGCACAGCAGAGGAAGAGAAAATAATAATAATAATAATAATAATAATAATAATAATAATAATAATAATAATAAAAGAATGTACAAAACAAGTGATGCACAATGCAATTGCTCACTACCTGCTGACCAATGCCCAGCCAGTCCCGGAGCAGTGATCTCTGCTCCCCATCCAACTCCCCCCCATTTATATACTGAGCATGACGCCATATGGTATGGAATAGCCCTTTGGTCAGTTTGGGTCAGCTGTCCCAGCTGTGTCCCCTCCCAGCTTCTTGTGCGCCTGGCAGAGCATGGGAAGCTGAAAAGTCCTTGACTAATGTAAGCACTGCTTAGCAACAACTAAAACATCAGTGTGTTATCAACATTATTCTCATACTGAATCCAAAACACAGCACTATACCAGCTACTTGGAAGAAAATTAACTCTATCCCAGATGAAACCAGGACATCCAGGAGCCTGTGGTTTATTGCATTCTTGTTCTAAGTGATCTTTCTGTTAAACAGAAGGTGAGTTCAGAAAACCCCTTTTCTCTTCAGCATTTCATTCAGCATTTTGCTGTCCTGCATACCCACTGGGGTAAATAGTAATTACACTGTACTGTTTTGAATGGAACCTCACCAATCCAGCAACATCCCAAATGACGGCCATGATATAGCTCTTCTGGCAATTGGTAGCTCAGCTAAAAGTTACTGCTGTCACTCCTGATAATTACCCGTAAGAAACTGAAAAGGAAGCAATTTTTGCTGTACCAAACCACTCAGTGGCTCCCAGATTTTAAATTCCACTGCAGCTACATTATTTTGACATATGTCAAGTGACACATCAGAACAAAAAAAGCACATTTAAAGCTGAAAAGTACTTTTTCATTTTTCCTACTTGATTTCTGTATCCCTGAAGAAAATTAAAGCTTTACCCTTGATCTCTAGCTGTATATCTTAGCAGTCACGTTAAAACAATCAAATCTAGTTTCCTTTTCACTCTCTCAACTGTAGCTACCCGTAGCCTTGAGTCAGAAGATAAATTAGGTCAAAAGGACAAAACTATTCATTGTAAGACATTATGCCACTAATCAGCATCTATAATAATACGATGCTTATTCTTGCAAAGATTTTTGCAAAGAAATTAGCAGGCAAATAGATAACTTTGAATTAATATATGGTGTATGATAAAGTGTCCAATCAAAAATTGGGAAGAAGGAATGGTAAAACAATTAGTAATAACTAATATCTGCTTATTATAAGGCTTTGGTTTGGTCGGTTGTTGGGTTTTTTTTCTCAAATTGCCTTCTGGAGTAGGACAGCATTATTATCTCAGATTTTGCCTGCATAAACTGGGTCCTAGAAGATACCTTTGATTTATCCCTGCTCATACATCAGGCAGAATTGAAAATATGTAGAAATCTGCTTCTAGAGAAAAATCTCTTCATCACCGTGTGCAGTGTTGGAACAGCTGCTTTCATTTACAACCAGCTAAACCTCAGGTTCAGTTGAATGGGCAGGTATAATCCTGAATTTGCTGTTGTTTGTCTGCTTCCTTCCATTGATGCATCCTTAAGGTACCCATCTAACTGGGATAAATCATAACTGAGGTCTTGACTACGACTGAAAATAACTGAATTGTAATGGCAAGCCTCCACATCGCCTTCCAGAAGGACACCACTGTATATGACTCAGGGGAGAGCACTTTTTAGCATTTTTTGCAGTCATTCACAAATCGTGTGAAGCAGATTTCAACATACCATACATTTAGGCTCACTGTAAAGGTGATATTTACCATCTACATTGTTTAGCAAAAAAGTACCTAAGAAAAGGAATGGGTCTCAACAACAGTGAAAGGTAAACAACTGGAAAACTGCTCTGACATTCAAAATTGTCTTGTTGGGAATAAGGTACCAAAGCTGATAAAAGTTCTCTCCACTTTTATCTCCACCCATGAAAATCCGTAACTAGGTAAACAATCAATTTAAATCAAGTACATGCCCAAATGACTCCAAAGAAATAAAAAGTACATTTACTGATTTCTGTGCAAATAAATGCCTTTAATGCTACATTAACCAATCTAAATCCTAGAATTATTTAAAATAAAAAGATACAAGTAGGCAATTTTCAAGGAAAAGTCACTAAAATAGCACAAAACATCACAGCTTCTCTCCATTACATAAGGAATTTATCCTAACAGCATTTCTGTAGAATTTTTCAAACCTTTCCAAAATAGGCTTATTTATATCTTAGGTTTTGATTTGCTTAAAATTAAAAACAACTGTTTCTTTGTAAGAAGCCTGTATCCGTTCTGCTTGGAGTAAAACACAAAGAAGAGGAAGGGTAATCTTTTAGGACTGAGATTGTTAAGGAACTTAGGTCCCTGTAGCCAACTAAAATTCAGTACGAGTTAGATGCATAAGTCTCCTTGCAAAAATCTCAAAGATTCAAATCCACTGACCAAATCACCAAATCCACTGACCTTAGCTGAACCTCGTGCAAGGTGTTTGCTAAGCAATCTCTTGATTTTCATCTCAGCATTTTCAGTTGTGGAAAGTCAGCTTAAAATGAAGCATACAAAACACAGGTGGAAATAGCCAGGAAGAAGACTGTAAGGGAAAGGTATGTTTTAATCTCTTTTTTTCTTTTTTTTTTCCTTTTTAACTTCAAAAGGCTTTCTGGATCTGCACATAATCAATGAATTCCTGGCTCTCTTGAGATATTTGCTACTCACTCAATCAACAAACACACATCTGGAGCTTCATTTTAAAATTCATACATTTTCCTTGTGCTGAGATCCTCTGTGGGTTTTCTCTCAGTTCTCTTTTGTATCAGTCTTTCTACTTACTTTTTCTTACTACCTACCAAACCCAGAAAAACAGAAACCAAATATATTGATTTTCACCTGGAAGAAGGTGGGCTATTAAAGCCTCCAGCACTCTGAAGGAGAGAGTATCTGAGTGAAAACTCTGTCCCCCAGAACGCTGCCTCTATAAAGGCATCAACAAGTAATCAAATTCTGGCAACTCTTGAAACTTACTCTTCTTTGACTTTCAGTCTGAATAATTTATTTTCTGTTTGAGCTTCTGCCTGGAATGAAGCATTCGTAACACTGATGGGGCTAGGATGCTACACTGAACACACGGAAGCTATGGTTTGATGATTCAGTCTTCAAAATATTAAATCTCAGGATAACTTTTCCCTTGCAAGCCATACTTACACTTACAGAACAGCAAGGTAACCCCATGGAGATGAGGTCCAGACAAATAGTACATCAGCACAGAGTAAACCTGAGTCACACATGAAAGAAAAAAAAGTTGCTTGAATGAAGAAATTGAAGAGAGGGAATTTACTTTGTTCTGATTAAAAAACCCTTGGATAATTCTTTACCTATCTTTTAAGCTCCACACTTTGAGGGGGATTGATGTAATTGACCCATCTCTGCTGTTGCTTAAAATGGAGATAGAGACAGAATGATAAATATTATGTCTTTTAAGATTCTCTTCAAATAAAAAATCAACAAACAAACAAACAAGAACACTTTCAAAGCCTGGAGTAGTAGGACCTGCCCAACAATTCTGGAGGATGATTGCTGATCTCTGAGTGCAACAGAAAGGACTGTGCTCTTAGATGTCTCTGCTTGCCTTGTACACCACTCAGGTTCCCAGTCCTTCACTCAAGACATTTCTTTCCTTACCTGGCAAGAATGGTAAAAACAGGGTGACACACAGCAGCATTTGCTGAGTTCTGTCAGTTCCCAGTGCTGTGTTGCTAAAGGTCTCTCAGCCCCAACCAAGATGTTGAACAATTTTACAGCTTGTCAAAGCCCCTGTCTGCCTTCAGGCTGCATTTTAGCAATTCATCTCCCTTGCCCTATGTCTAGGTAGTCCAGGGGTAACACCAACTCTCTGCCAGACATGGATTCCAATGGGTATTTTTCCTGCAAAGGAGGGGAAGAGAGAGAAAAAGAGAGAAACAGTGGAGCTCTGCCAGATCCTTGCCCACAGGGCTCTACCAGAGTTGGGACATGACCTCTCTGATGTGCATTTGCTGCCAGGCTCTGCCTCTGGTGCAAGGTAATGGGAACCCAAGCAGAAGAGAATACAGAGAAATACAAGACTGCAGAAAGTGAAAAGGGTTAAGCCCTTTATCTCTTCGACCTGATTCTCAGAAAGGGAAACCTGATCAAGCCTCCCATTTCAGGGCATGAATAACATCTGACAAAACAGCTCCAGTACAGCGTAGATTGTCCCTGTAAGATCTGTGTTTCTAATCATGCTAAGAAGATGCCAAATAACAGGGAGTCCTCCAAGGAGGGCTAAACTCTTTACTAGGAGGTAAATATGTTGAGATGCAAGGAAAGCAATCTACTAGGAAAACATTAGATTCAGAAGACTGATGTTTATGGGATATGTTTACTGTATGAATTAAAGGCAATCCATCAAGCCTTTCCTTTGATGCAAAAAGCAGGCAGCAGAGGTACTAGACTTACTGGTTGTGGGTAATCCTGCCATCTGAAGCATGCTTATTGCTCTAAACAGGGGTGCTGAGGCACTGAAAATCTGTCAGCTGACCAGAAACATGCATACGCAGGCCTGGGGACTTGGGCAGTAATAGGTGCAGAGGATTTGACACTGCTAATTTTTTCTCCTTGGGAACATGCAGCCTCTGAGATAAGAAGAGCATTTGTTGAGGCACAGGTCTCTCACAGGTGAAAAACAGTACTTCCCCTTGACATTTGGCAGGGTGTTGACAGACGATTAAATGAAGAATGGCCACAGACTGTCCATGGAAGGAGGTGGCAGCAGAGCTTTTCTCTTACTTGTTGTAGCAAACTTGCTCCTACACTAGCGAGGCTTAATGTAGAAGGAGAACATGAGAGGTCTACAGCCCCCCAAAGCACCCCACTTTGCCTAAGTTACTTCATCAAAACTGACCTATGTGTCCGTCAGTGTCTTGGATTGACAACATAGTTGTGACCCTTCTCCCTGCCAACTTGTGAACTTATGCTTCTGAACTCATCTACTAAAAAGTTTCTAAAGCACATGAAGCATGTATTACATAAAGCAGTCGTGACACCCCCAGGGTCTAAAAGACTGGACGAAAGGATGATGAAGATAAAATTTCCAAGTGCGAAAACCTATCATGGAAGACATTGATCTTTTTCAGAAATGACATTGTGAAAAAAATCGTCCAGAAAAAAGGATACAAGGGAAAGGGGAAACTGCATTCAGATCCCCACAATTAATTGCTATCAATATTTGCATTATTTCTGTAACCGCATCTCCTAGTCATGGACAAGGACCTCTTGTGCTAACTACTAATATATTAATTCTGAGGCATATCTGTGCAGTGTTTGACAGCCATTATCATTAAAACATAAGGCACTTTGTAGCCTTGCCAACAGACCAAGCTTCTCCTTTTTAACTGTAATTGGCATGCTAGTGATAACTCTTTGCTCTCCAGGATGTCAGAGGAAGCGCTGTATGTCTCATTACTAAACCAAGAACTGCAGTGTGGCATTTAAAAGACAATGAGAACAATGAGGTGGTGTAAGAAATCCCTGTGATATTTCTAATGGAAAAACATTACTAGTTCCTGAGGAGAAGCCCACCTCATACTTTTTTGGCTTTTCCAGATATCACTGCGAATGACCTTGCTGCCTCTCTTACACTTGCTGCAAATAAGAAAGAATTCCCCTGAAGTCAGTGGAGTTTTATAGCTGTAAAACTTGCAAGAGAAGAGATTGCATAGGGTATAATAAGAAGGCAGATAGTGCCTTGCACTTTTGACTAAATCTAAGATTAAATCTATTTTCAGACTCTGTCAAAAACAAAGAAGAGGAAAGTTTGCTTTATCTTGCTATTGAATGACAACATATTTCTTACGTCTGCAGTTAGACACGCCTGGTAGCTGGCTCATACCATGTTTGTATGTGTCGTGTGTATATGAACTGCATATTCATACAAATGAACAAGACTTTACCTCTACGTGGCTGTACAGAGGAGCTTTGCTGAGGAAAATAATCGGGAGCTCACACCAGAAACCAAGGTGCTATACTGGGTTAGGGGATTGAGAGTCTCTAAATTTGCATTCATCTGTCTTTCACTGCTCTTGTACATGTTTGCATGTGAATGCACGTGAGGAGGGGTAATGGGCAAATTATAATATTCTACAACACACAGATACAATTTGTCCCCTTTAACTCTGGAGAGAGGCAGTAATTTAGATATTACAATGTTGTGTGCTATTGTTTAGAAATGCAAGAAATAATCTAGCGTGATGTTTAGTTTCATCTGCTCTTCTTTGTGCACGTACTTATTTCTAGCATGCAATACAACATTCTGGCACTTAAAGAAGTTGCTGTGGAGATATCTCAAAAAAGTGTTCAGTAGGGGAACAAAGTAAGATATACGTGGCTATTTAAAACCTGGGACCATTCCCATAATGGCACCAAATGACATCAGAAACCAGGTAGCAAAAATGACATACAAAATTAGTGCTCTGTGCTGGTTTACAGCATCATCCAAAGATCATGAAGTCCCTGATTCAAAACATGGTCCAGGCTGTGCCCTCTCTGAGAAGCTGCCGTCAGAAAGAACAAGAAAGCAGCACATATTTCTTGAGTGGAAACTCTTTTGATATGTTCCATGAAGCATCAATAGTAATGGAAAAATTTCCAGAAAGAATTTTCTGTTATCATCCTTAATCTTTCCTGATGCCTTATAACATCCCATCAATGTCTGAATAAGAGAGCAGCTTAGTCACATATCAACTGCTCATTATGCTGTGTGTATAATTTTAGCTGCAGGTAAAGAACAGACTACTTAGAGCTTCAGATCAACAGTACCAGGAGATCCTGCAAAAACCCCACATTTTTAGGAGACTTCTCTAATAAGAAAACAACCCTAGTTTGTTTCCACTGGAGCATTTTCCCTATTTCCTGAATATAGACTATGTTAGAGACATTAGTGCTGCCAAGACTCTGGAAAGTAATAGTAACTGGGTTTGACTTACTATAAGGTATTTCCACCCACCACTGAGACAGCAGCATTGCAGACTTCAAAAAACACAGCAGTTGTGCATAGCAGTATTAACCTAATTATCAAGATCATTGTTGACTTTCTCTTCCCATACAGTTTGTCTTTCTAATTACAACTACAAATATACAACCTAGATGACCCGCTTCCCATGTATATTCACCAAATACTGAAAGATCCCCCATGCAATTCCAGATTCAATCAGCTGGTGGTTAACACAAGTCCTCTTTGGAGAATTGCCATTGACTCTAAACACATATTAATTAAATCCAAAGGTACTTCTGGGATGCATTTAATTTTCCTGAGTCAACATAACCTCATCTAATGTCTGGGAGCATTACTCCTCCCACTGTGACTTGCTGTGCTTAACTGTCGTGGTTTAGCCCCAGTCGGCACCTAAGCACCACACAGCAACTCGCTCACCCTTCCCCCCCCGGTGGGATGGAGGAGAGCATCCGGAGGCCAAAAGTAAGAAAACTCATGGGTTGGGATAAGAACAGTTTAATAATTGAAATAAAATAAAATAAAATAATAATAATAACGACAACAACAAATTCTAATGAAAAGAAAAACAATGGGGGGGGGGGGAACTCAAGAAAAAACAAGTGATGCAACAGCTCACCACCCACCGACCATTGCCCAGCCAGTCTCCAAGCAGTGATCGCTGCCCCCAGCCCCCCAGTTTCTATACTGAGCATGACGCCATATGGTATGGAATAGCCCTTTGGGCAGTTGGGGTCAGCTGTCCTGGCTGTGTCCCCTCCCAGCTTCTTGTGCCCCTGGCAGAGCATGGGAAGCTGAAAAGTCCTTGACTGGTGTAAGCACTGCTTAGCAACAACTAAAACATCAGTGTGTTATTCACATTATTCTCATACTGAATCCAAAACACAGCACTATACCAGCTACTTGGAAGAAAATTAACTCTATCCCAGATGAAACCAGCACATTAACACAACCCTGGTCAGCTACTTAAGGGCAGAGGACATTGCTCTCTGGTGCTCTGCATGTTGCATACCCATTTGCACTCACAAAAAATGTGCTACTCTTACTTACTTTTGCAAAATATTGCACCTGCCACGACCTGCTCAAAGCACAGGACAAAATGGAGTTTGGCCTCTACTTTGGAATTTGTACCCTTTCAAACCAAAGGAACAAGGATATGTTCACTGTCGGCTAGCTCCTTTCTGCCACTTCCACTACAGTGGGATCTTCTAGACACCATCTCACACTCTCTGGAAAAAATGTGCTTATTTTAAAACAGTCTGCTCAGTCTGAAAGCGATTTGGGAGGGGGAAGGGTGTTTGCCTCTATATTTCGCTTGTTTGTTTGTTTGCCATTCTTAACTGCACGTATTTGCATAAAAGAAGGACTGTTGTATCATCTTCTCCCAGAGCTTATTCCCCATCTGAATCCTGTTGATGACAGCTTAATCATTTCCACAGCAACCAAGATCATGACATCAAATAGGGTATAAGCAGCAGGAACAGATGATCTCTCTGGAAACACAGGTCCTCTTCCATGTACATAAATACTCTGAAAAACAAGAGAGAAACAGAAATACAGAAAATATCGGCCACAAAAATGTGATTGTTCTAACAGGGAATGGCAGTAATTTTTTTTCTTTCTTTGTCTATCTGCTGCTTCTTAACAGCACAACATTATATTATGTTATACGGTTTAAAACAGTATTAGATGACAGACCTAGCGCTAGGGACAGACAGCATCCCTGGGCAGAGCTGGTAAGGCAGATTTACATGCAGTTACTCTGCCAGGCACAGCCCATGTTTTAGATGGTTGCAAAGGAACTGTTTGGCTGGTTCGGTCTGTTTGGCTCTAGCAACTTTTGCTGAATTTAGTCTAACCCTAAGGCCTCAGTTTTATTTATTTCAGGTGCTTTTCCTTTGATAATAACCCTTTTTGTGATAAAACAAAAACCAAACCTGTGTTCTTACTAGGGAGACATTTTTTTATGTAACCTTGCTGAATAAGCGCCTTAAAATCTGACCTTGCAGTTCCTCCAGCAAATGAGTAACATGCCACAATGCAGCATGTAGCAAGTAGACCTGAGCTTCTTGTCTCCAGAGCACGTACTGATGATCGAAGCACCAGTGCTTGGTTCCCATGTTAAGTACAAATTAGTCAGTGATTGGGTTTTAGGAAAAGAATTCTCCTGCACCTCCTTGCCTACAGTGCAGTGCCACACAGTGTGTAGGCTGCTTCCTTGCTGCTTGTTCTGCATTCTGCTGCTCCTTAACTTACTTGCAGCTGTACAGGTAGATGGAAATAGCTGTTTTTTTTGAACCCTTTGGGATGGATCACAGAAGATTGCTTAGTTCAGGGATGGCCAATTGCATGTAACTCAGAATTATTTAACCTTACCTCCCATGCCGAGCTATGCTGTGGCTCACGGCCACATGCAGACTGGTATGCCACGCCAGGGTCAGGGACAGGCATATGGTCATGCCAGACTGAATAGATAACATCAAACCTGCAGGTGATAAAATTGCTGAGGAAACTAATATATGAAACACGAGTAAACTAAATAAAACTGCCAGCAGAATAGATTATTGATCACCCTGCCTTGTGTTTGAAAATTAATGCTACAGAGGGACAGAGAGCAATACCGCTCCCCCTCCGAGTGAATAATCTGATAAAGGCAGGAGCTGCTAAACTTAAGATCTGTGGCCCTCAAGTGAGCATCCGTGGTAATGCGTGTGGGAAACACCGAGGCAGGCAGCATGCTCTCACGCTGAGGCAGGCAGATGCTAGAAGAGAGATCAGCGAGGGAGCGCAGGAAGCCGTCGCGCAGGGACTGGTGTGGAGTAGGGAACGGAACACCAAAACAGCTTTGAAATGTGCAGGCTCCTGGAACAGCCCCAAAGCAGTATCACACCAGTTAAGGTAAAGCCTTTCACTAACCTGCCACCAAAGGCAGGGTGACACCCCACAAGATTTCCGGCAGGGCTTTTGCCTTTGATCCAGTCTCCTTTATTATTACATAAAGTCAGCTCATGTAGTGCAAACCGGAGCACGACTGAAATACATCTCATTTTTTCAGTCAGGATTGTTATGGACTTAGATCTTCTGGGAAATTTCAGCTGAAAAGCCGGTGATAAGATTAGTACAGAAAGATTTGCACTTGTCTAGGTCAAATGCTACAGGGACGTCTCCTGCCA
This sequence comes from Mycteria americana, assembly GCF_035582795.1. Lineage (NCBI taxonomy): Eukaryota > Metazoa > Chordata > Aves > Ciconiiformes > Ciconiidae > Mycteria > Mycteria americana. The sequence continues at coordinate 33,503,928 of NC_134370.1, forward strand.
CTGGCTGGTAGTCAGAAGGGAGCTGAGGATTATACAGCAAGCTTTAGGCAAAGGTGAAAAGCATGAATGTCTCACTGACCAGAGTAAGCCACACAGCTAAAACTGGTGGTTGACTCTAGAGTTTATGTCTTCAAAACAGCAGATAATCTCTTCCCCAAATTTTTGGAGAGGACCAAATAGCGATACTTTTTATGAGTTTCAGCATGAGCACTCATGTTTTTAAATCCTCTGCTGCTCGAATTGGGTGTTAATGCGAGAGACATAAGCCTCATGAAAAACTGCAGGTGGTCAGCTCCTCTGGAAAAAGAAAAAAAAAAAAGAAAATGTGGCTATATACAGTTTAAGGTATCAGAAAGCAAAGGATCACAACTTTTTTCTAATCATTACTTTACACAAGCTCCACAATGATTTTGGGTCTGGCTCATGAATTTTGAAATGCTTTAAGCTAGACATATTCCCTGGTGACTTCTTGAGTGCTCAAAGGAATGTAAATCTGCCAGTTCTTATTGTTGGCTACCCACAAATTCAGGTCATTTATCAAAGAGCATTATACACGCTCACCCAGGAGTCTTCCCTATCATCTTTCTCACAGGATGTACTAGGTTGGCCACACATAACTGTTTACTCATATAGTTTTTCTGTTGCAAGTAGCTAAACCTCCACTGTATCCATAGGTATGCATTTTTAAAAAAGAAAATTTGAGATACCTGAAAAACATCAACAGAACTATACACAAAGCCACGTACAAATCTCTGATTTCAATGGACAAAACAAATCTTTCTGTGACACACTTTCTACAATTAAAGCTTTATCATGTTTTTCACTGATTTTTCCCTTGTGCTCCAAGTGGCAAATGTTTCTTCCTGGCAGAAGGTATCTTTCTGAATGGCTAGTACATACCAGCATAAACTCAGTCAGGAGGGTTTTAGCAACAATAAAATATCCAAATTCCCCTTCCAGTGAGCCTCCAAAGGACTGGGCCTTTGTTTGTACACACACTTCAGGTAAACACTGTGAACATTTTATGCAAAGCCAATTACTTGGTAACCAAAAGAAAGGTGTGATGTGCAGCACAATTTCCCAATTACTGTTACTCTTGTCATCACATTTCCTCCCAGCGTACTTTTCACATTGCCTCTAAATTTCCAAGAATCAACTTAATTAGCCATATTGAACAAAGACCCTCTGACCTGTGTAAACAGACATGGCTATAAAACATCCTCATTTCTTTATCAGTGTTGCTTCTGTGGCATGTAAAGGATTTAGCTTACTAAGATACTCTGCTGAGAAACACATTATCTAGGTTTCAGTGGTGGAGTAAGCAGTTTGCTGTAGCTCTTTGCTGAATAGCATGGCACTCCTTTAGTTGAAAACAGTGGATTGCCAAAAGGCCTTTATTCTCTATATCCACACACTTAAACAGAAGAAAAATGTGATATTCTGCACTGATATATTGGAAGAACTGTAATACTCACAGCAAGCCTTGGGTGTGACAAAGCTGTGGGCCACTGTATCAAATGTATCTCATTATTAGTAAATTGTCCAATTGCCCAATTTGCCCAATCTAAATGTTTAGACATTTAAGATAATCTTTTTACTACTTTCCCATTCACAGAAGTCTCTTCCTGAAAGAATTGACATTATATCTATACCTGTGGGCAAAACCTTACGTGCAAAATGCACAACCTGCAAATCCTACGGCCTTTACACATACGCTGTGTCGAATGCAGGAGGCACTCATTGCATGCTGACCAGCAGTTTCAGCAGAAGCATCTTATCCTCATGCTGACATGCAGCATCTTGGTGGCAGAGCAGGAGGGACGCCTACGCAGTCATGGTGTCCACGCCAACAGATGTGTACTGCTGCCAGTGGCACAACTTCCCCCAGGTCTGTCAATAAGGAAGAACTGACCTCTGCGAAAGGAGCAGAGTGAGTCCAATATGCCTCATTTCAAGAACAGGAGCGATCCAGATTTTTAATGAGGCACATTTCAGCAGCTAAATCAGCTGGACACTGTCTAGTGATCAAACTAAAGCACTGAAAGTGGGAAGATGGGCTTACTCTCGTCCCTGCCAGAGATGGAGGGGAAAAAAGAGGGGGAAATCAGTGAAACTTCTCACTGCTTCTATTCCCAAAATGTACCATAGAAATGTTTATTGATCTCAGGGAAGGTTGCGAGGTGTTCGTAGCTAGAGTGTGTCAGCAGTTGAGTCTCTTCGTGTGGAAAGAGGTAGAGCCAAAGAGGATCTGTAAATGCTATTGAAGACAAGAGCACTGCAAAGAAATTTTCTTCGCCTTTAGTTTATCAGAGAGTCACTTCCCATCTAGTGCCCATGTGAGCATCAAGGACACCCCACTCTTTCCCCATTTCCATTGCTCTGGAGAAATAATTCAGGTGTCAAAGTATTGCTTGGATGAACTGCTAAAGAACAGAAAAAAGCCAGACTTCCCAGTGGAACAATGTATTTACATAAGGTAACTTAAATTAATGTAATAAATCTACTTCATCAGCTTTTATTGAGGGTCCTGGTCTGGAACTACAGATCTGCAAATAGCTCTATAGCTCTGTCAGTTTGTAACAGCTGATGTGGCAAAACTCTTCTTTCAAAACCAAGTTAATTCTCCCTCTCTGGAAGATATTTTTTTCAAGTGGCTGCAAACGAGGAGCTGAAATGTGTTTTCATTATTAAATGGCACCAGCTGAAAGATTTTCTGCCTTTTACTGTCTTCAGAGTCTCCCTGAGGTCACCCATCTCAGCGAGCGCCTGCACAGAAAGACAGTCTCAAAAAGATATTTCACATCTGCCAACCCTGCCTTCCGCACGGCAGAGAAGGATGTAGTGAAGCACCTGTGCGTTGGCTCCTGGCTCTGCCAGGGTAAGGGATGAGCGAGGCCACGCAGGTTTGTGCGTGAGGAAAAGAGCATGAAAGGGATAGCCACTGACTGGGTCAGTCTCGCAGGGTGCTCTCTCAGAGCCCTTTGGCTATGCAGCTCCTGAAAATGAGCCAGGGCATGGTAGCTGCAAAAGGAGGCTGTTTATCATGCGAAGCAAAATGCCCTTCATATTATGCAAACCCTACAATGCCTCAGATCATATGTTATACAGAGCTGTTTCCAAACGAGGCTATTTCTCAAAGCCTCTCTCATGGACAGCTGTTGCTCTCAAAATGCTTGTATCACATCTTCCAGTGGCTCAGCCTGCTGTACTACGTGGTTCCAAGAACAGAAATGCTGTATCAAGTACCAGAGGAAAAAAACCCAAAACATGCTGTTATTATTCTCCTTCTATTGATCTCACAGAGGTGAGGAACTATCAAACAGTTTCAACACTTCAGGAAGATGTCAGCTGAGTTTGAAACCCTGTCCTGCAATAATTTGAACTGGTATGAAATACTGACAGTAAGCAATGGATGCCTTTGTCTCTTATCAGATTGTCTTTAGCATGAATTTCAAAACCAAGTACACTGAAACTTCAATGAAACTTAAATATAGAAAACATTACCTAAGACTTGTCCCTCCTTATGTCTTTCATAAGCACTATCATGAAAGACTTGCATGACAATCTAAGGCAGGAAAGAAAAGAGTGGAACAGGACAGGCAGCAACAGAACTTGAGATGGGTGGATGTAATCAGTCAGACTGCCTTTTCCTAATTTTGTTAACACTTATGGTTTCTGGAAAACAAGAAAAGACAGGATGCAGTAATGCATGCAAAAGTAACAGCCTTTCCTGTCACATACAGGTCCTTCTTTCTGTGAACTTCATGGGATCCTAGCTTGAAAAGGTCAGCAGTAGTATTTCTGTTGCTGTTCAGATATAGATGTATGGGGACACATTAAAGCAGCAGGCATGCAGCATGTGACATCCGTCTTGTAGAGGATGACCGATGCCTTGGAAAGGATAAGTGCAGCTATACTCAGTTACAGCAGAATGGACTCTCCGTGCAAGTGAAGTGAATCTTCAGTACGAGCCTAGGCCAATTCAAGCACAGCCTAAGGCATTTAAATGTTGAAATGTGTTTTCAACAACTAGATCAGATCTGGCAAATCTCCACAGATTTGGGGACAAAGAGAGGGACCAGCGCGGTGAACCACCAGAAATTTCTGAAAGATTTTTTTAAGGAATCTGACTTTGCTTGTTGGACTGAGCTATTCAAGCACTAACATTGCCAGGGAAGTTTGCAGCCCAGCTGAACTGTACATTTGAATCTCACCAGTTTGCTTGCCCTTGTTTAAATACTAAGGAGGAAATCCTGCTGTGGGAAAAATACCTGCAATCCCCGTCGCTCCTGGTAAATGGTGCCTACACATCCTCAGGGCTTCTTTATCCACTGTCTCTGAGATCAGGCAAACAGCACATCAGAATGCTGGGACTGCTGAGTCTGGAGCTTGGAGTGGTGACACCAGGACTGTTATGAGATTATTTCTGACATGATGACAGAGAAATATGAAGTAAAAAGTTAAAAATAGCTTGTGCGATAGCTAAAGCAGAACCGTTTTAAATGCATGAGGTTCCTGCCCCCCCAAGAAATGTCTGCTGCACTCTGCTATGTCTGTGCTTATATTCATTTCACATAACACCAAGTGCAGCACTTGGATCACTGACATTTGTGCAGGGATACCTCAGCCTATTTGCTACAGGATCTGTCCCCTGGAATCAGCTCTCAGTTACTACGAAAACCAGGTACACAACAGAGGCAACAATAACAAAGTTCGCAAAAGTGGCTTAATTTTGCTTCATTTTATAGGATGTTTTTAGAACGCTTTTAGAGGCAGTTGAATTATGACTAACATTTTTATAACTGTCGTGGTTTAAACCCAGTTGGCAACTAAGCACCACACAGATGCTTGCTCACACCCCCCTCCCCCCACAGTGGGATGGGGGAGAGAGTCGGGGAAAAAGTAAAACCCATGGGTTGAGATAAAGACAGTTTAACAGAACAGCAGAGAAAGAGAAAAAATAATAATGATAAAAGTGCATAAAAGTGATGCACAATGCAATTGCTCACCACCCGCTGACCAATACCCAGCCTGTCCCCAAGTAGCGATCGCTGGTCCTGGCCAACTCCCCCCAGTTTCTATACTGAGCATGATGTCATATGGTATGGAATAGCCCTTTGGGCAGCTTGGGTCAGCTGTCCTGGCTGTGTCCCCTCCCAGCTTCTTGCTGGCAGGGCACAAGAAGCTGAAAAGTCCTTAACTAGTGTAAGCACTACTTACCAACAACTAAAACATCAGTGTGTCATCAACATTATTCTCATCCTAAGTCCAAAACACAGCACTATACCAGCTACTAGGAAGAAAATTAACTCTATCCCAGCTGAAATCAGGACAATAATTTTTTGCATAAATAATCAACCGAGATTTAATTGGCAGCAGTGGTGAGGTCTCCAGCGCTCCAGTGATGGTATTTATCTCTTGATTCTTGGTATCTTTATCCACATACCCCACATCAAGCTTAGTGGAGGCTTGAGGCACAGAACAGAACTTCAAGGATTTGCTGAAGTCTCCTTGTCCTAATTGGCATAAGATAAATGTTAGGGGTGACTACCATCCCTGAATATTCCTCAGCTCCTTAGATGATAACCATCTTCATCGGAGATTGCCATCCCCCCGCTGCATGTCCCGTACACCCCCCCGCCCCGCCCCCAGCCAGGGCCACAGTCACAGGCATGAACAAGTGTACTTTGTAGCCTTATTTCTGGAGGGATCAGCTGTCAAAGACAAACAGTGTTAGTGTCAGGAGATCAGTTTTGCCATAGGTACCAACATCATTCAAGGAAGAAACAGCCTTCTGAAACATCAGTGCTCAAGCAAACAGCAGCCACTTTAATAGGAGTTAAAATGAATAACAAATTATCCAACCTTCTTCAACAGGTATACAGGAAAAAAAATCCCTGTCTCCATCTCCGTTCTCCTTTCCCTCTCCATACTTTTGATTTCCCCAAAGGCTGTCAAAAGGAATAACATACCAATGTTGTTTGTCTCAGTTTTCAAACCCAAGCTTTGTCTAGCTGCTCAGAATTAGACAAATTGTCTGGCCCTAGTGGTTTACTCCAGCATTTTCCTGACAAACATATATAGTCACAGAAAGGCATTAGCTTGCTTCTTTCTTTCCTCCCAATATGTGGCATCTGTAGAAAATGGTGTGCTGATCTCATTACCTTGCAAGGTATGAACTGATATACAGAATAAGGTGAGCACATGTAATGGCACCTCTGCAAAATAAAGACAGCTCCTTTGCTTTTCATCAATAGTGTTCCCCTGTTACCATAAAAGCCTGCACTGCCAACATTTACATGTGATCTAATTCCAGATTAAGCTTGTCCCAGATTCCCTGGCTGTTTTGATTACCAGTGACCAGAAGAAAGGAAAGGGCAGGATGGGCAAGTTGTCCGCCAGTAGCAGCCACATAACAGAAATACAGATTCTTTCTTTCTCTCCCTTAAAAGAAAAAGGATTTGCTGGGTTGGATTTTCATCTCCTTTCCCTTTTCATTCAATGACAGTTATTTGATTCTGTGTGGCACGTCAACAGTTTGGATAAACCAATGTATATCGCTAGAGCCATTAGTGTATACTGCTAGGGCTATATTTATGGCAGGAACATCTCCTCGTGAAAAGCATAGGTTAGAGACTCACTGATAAACTATTACAAACGATTCCATTTTCTTTATGTCCTTAGCAGCAATGCTTATTTTAGCTATTTTAGCTTAGGGGGGTTACTTGGTTTTGGTTTTATAGGCATCAGATTGCAAGTCCCCAGGAAAAGTCCTCAATTAAGAATCCGTATACTAGAACATTCAGTCTCTGCCCAAATCTGGAAAGATCCTGTTGTACTCATTAGAGGCTAGTTCATGATTCCATATCTGCTGAGATTATTAACCACACACCAAACTCTCTGCCAATTCACAGACAGCTCAAACACTGCAGCTCTAGTGTATGGGTAGACAAAAAAAAAATCACAAGAGAAAATACAATAATTTTCCATTAGCTACTGACTTTTATTCAACCTCAAATACCTCCTGGAAGTGGCACTTGGTCCATACATATCTCAAAGCATTAGACAGCTGATATCAGCTCCAGTTCTACACATTACACTACAGCTGTCCCCCGTACCTCCAGTAACTACCATCTGTTTTCTTGTACTTTTGCATGACCATATGATGCCCAGTTCTCCTTATCCAAACACTGACTAATTGTCACGCCAGCCTGGAGTTCTTCTCCGTATGTGCCTGTTCTAAGCACTCCTTGGAGAGATATCAGATGGGGAAGCAGGACTATGTGTCTTTCACCCAAGTGAAGACCATGACATGTTCCCTCCTCCTGTCAGAAGTATGGCTAAACTGGAAAATGTTGAAGTTGTCCACCTCTGCATATCTTTCTTGGACTCAAACATCTTTTTCATTGCATTCACTTAAGAAAATCATTGCTTCAAATAAAATATCCTTCGTTTTTTGAAGTGAACTCCACACTAGACTGACAGACCAGCAGACTGACTCCTTTTCCATTTTTCCAGAAAACAGATAGGAATGGCAGTGGCGTCACATCACTTACTGCCCTTCAGCCCTTCCTGGCCAAGACCACCATCACTACATTTCCAGGTTTATCACTTTAGTTTATTTGCTTCCTTGGTGAGAATAGGACAAAACGAATGCTGTGAATCCTATTCTTTAGCCACTTATCTGCCAGGAACATGAAGAGAACTCACTTCCCCGGAATGACACATGACAACAATCACTTTTGGAAGCAACTTTAGGAAGGAAAGATGTTACGGACCATTGGTAGTCTGAGTCATCCCTGCAACGATTTCTTTGTAGGAGGAACAATGGATGAAACACAGAAACAGGTAAGGACTGTAGTTGTCAGATTGAGAGGATGCAGATAGGGACCAGGGCTTTCTCCTTCTATAGGGTGAGAGCATGCAGACTGGTGGAGTTTTGAATATATGTGTTGGAAAGGATAGAACTATTGATCTATATTGAAGGGGAGGGGAATGCTGGTGGGAAAGGAAAGGGTGGCTAAAAATAAAACAGTAATTCTGTTTTTCAGTCAGGAAGAAAAAAGAGAAAATGTCTGTTCCTATTCTGCTCAGCAAATCAAAGACTTAGTGATTTATAATCAGAATAAAAGACCTAGCTTCTAATCTGCCCAGTTCCTCACTTGCTGTAAGTCTACACCTGATCTGTCAGCAGCAATGAAAATGATTGATCTGTGACTTTGTTGGCCTAATAAATGTTAGTGTATACAGATGAGGATTTTTCTTATCATCGGCTATCTCAAATTATACCAGCTACCAATTAATATAAACATGGACATTTTTGTCATTCTCTGTCCCCTGCTTGGAACCCCTGGCTACCTGCAAGGGATTGCAAGGAAAATGAGAGGGGCTGTGGGTCTTGGAGAGAGGGAGGGAGGTAGACCAGCACAGACACAACCTTACCAATTTATATTGCTGGTGCTTTTCATTCCATTTTTGTAATGGCTTTCAAGAGCTAAGCATTGCCCTTCTGTGCCTCCACCACAAGCTAGTACACAACCAGCCTTAAAAAGAGAGGAATTTGACGTTCTTTAAGCAACAGAATATTTTCTGTCCAAAAAAACAGCCCATATTCTTCTCTGAACCTTCAACATCCTCCCTTCCTTTTCACTGCTTTCCTCCTCTCCCCTTCAGGCCATTCCCTTTTCTGACCCTCCACCTGTTCTGTCTTGGTCTGGAGCCTTTGAAAAACCAGACTGGGCTCCCTTTAAAAGCCATCAGCAGAGCATATTCTCAGTCAGAAGAGCATGCATTTCATCCTGGAGAAAAGGAAGCTGGAGGGGAGACCTTTTTCTCCATGCCTGGAGAAAAGGAGGCTGAGGGGAGACCTTATTGCTCTCTACAACTACCTGAAAGGAGATTGTAGAGAGGTGGGGGTCGGTCTCTTCTCCCAGGTAACAAGTGATAGGACAAGAGGAAATGCCCTCAAGTTGCGCCAGGGGAGGTTTAGACTGGATATTAGGAAATTTTTCTTCACTGAAAGGGTTATCAAGCATTGGAAGAGGCTGCCCAGGGAAGTGGTTGAGTCGCCATCCCTGGAGGTATTTAAAGGACGTTTGGATGAGGTGCTTAGGGACATGGTGTAGTGGTGGTCTTCGTAGTGTTAGGTTTACGGTTGGACTTGATGATCTTAAAGGTCTTTTCCAACCTATATGATTCTGTGATTCTGTGATCAATATTTGCTGCTGTTCATATTTCCACAAAAACTTCTAAATGAGCAGGACACAAAATGTAATAAAAGCAGAGTCAAAAGATGCATATTTCTTGTTGCCATTTAAAAGATGAAAGCAGAGAACAGCTCAAAATTAACCCCCCACTTCTCCTCCACGATGAGTGTTTTAAAAAAACCCCAAAGTATAACAGCAATAACAACAGAGAGATACCGTTGTTTCAAACCTTTTATTTCCCTCATTCTTTTTTTTATTCTTTTCCTTTGTGTTTTGGCAGCTGTGAATAATTCTGTACCCTGGAATTGTTCTGCAGGCTATTAATGTCTGTGACCTTTTACATCAACACCAGCTCTACTTTCCAGTCATTTCTTGAAGTGCTACCTAATATGAATTTTACATAACTGAGGCAGCCTCCTACACTCACACACACACACACACTCTCACCCTTTTCTGAGGCATGCAGAAGCATGCTTCATCCCATCCATATACAAAAAAAATTTCACTTCATCAAGAGAGGTATATGCTTGGTAAATAACTGTGTTTCACGGCAATGGGGAACAACCACCTATATTAAAACCTTCCCAAGTTCTCTTGGGGAATTAAAAGGACTGATATTACAGTGGGATGATTTCATTATATAAGAAAATAAGATCTCATTAAATCTGAGCCATTATGTGGTTCTTCTTTGAGTTAGCTGCTGCTGCTTTTACTTCTTAGGAGTGTGTAAAGAGCCCATATGTGATCAAACAAATATGAAGAGCATTCTCCAACTCTATGATCAAATGCATGCATATATAAAGAGTGTCTCTAGTTCCTTTTAGATTCATTTAATCAAAGAGGTTAATAGACTGGAGTCTAGTTATCAGCAGCACAGTGCTGCTGCAACAGTCTCCCATAATGGAAACAAATGGCAGGTATCCTGTTGCAAAACAGACAGATAAAGTGGGCAGCAGATATGCAGGATGAAAGGGCTTAAAAAACAGATGCTTTTAATAGTCCTTTAAGCCCATGCATAATTTCAAGGTACACCTCTCTTCACTTAGGAGCCAAAGATTGGTCAAAAGAGTTTGCAGAAGGTTGTTTTTGGATTTTGTTTTGTTTTGTTTTGTTTTTTTTTTTTAACAGGTTAAATGAATTGCCTTAACAGGTCAAGAATTACCCAGCTTAACTCCTGACTATGATTTATGCTTTTTAGAAGTCAAAGTTAAGTTCCTAAATGTTGCTACTCTAGTTAAAATTAGAAATGAGATGTTAAAACAAGCCATAGAGATGTACTGGAGTACAGCAATGCCTAAAACCATGAATATTGTAGAGAGCAGTGAGTGCCTGTCTAAGCTTCCTTTGGAAAAAACATAGATTTAGGGACTTCAAAGTTTTCTTCCTGTATCTGACTTAGCTAAGTCCCTTGCCAGTTGCCATCAGACATTAACCTCTTCGACAAAATTTTTTGGGTCTCTATTTCTTTTGGTTCAGGCTTTTCATTTTTTTTCCAGTCACACAGACCAATGAGCAGGGCCTTCTGGACAATTTTCTCTGAAATCCATTTGTCAGGAAAAAATGAGTTTCTGACAAAACAAAACATTTCAAGAAATGTGTCTTTCTCATGGTCTATATCAAATGTTCATAAAAATCTGTTCAATTAAGTTCTTCCTAGATGAAGCTGTTCACGTTCTCTGATGAGAAGCTGAAAATTTGTAAGGCAAATGAAGACAAAAAGTGTTCTGGCCTGGTTTGAGTTTACATTTCTCTTGGAAAAATCCCTCATCACACACACCTGTAGCAAACTGGCTGTCTGATGAGGGACCCACAGTAATAGAGAAAGCAGACTGGAGGTACTCCGGGAAAAAAAAGAAATTGCTCCTTCCTATAATAATGTCCTTTAAACTCAGAATAAGGAAGGGAACATTATGAATGCAGGGGGACATTTTAGGATTCCTGAGAACTCCTGAGTTCCTAGGAATGAGTGATCCACTCAGAAACCCATCTTCCAAAGTAGAAGATGACTGTGATTTCTCATACTGTGTACATGGTAGATTGCACAATGCTGATCCTTCATCTGGAAATTATTACAATACAAATTGTGACTAATATAAACCAGGACTTCTGTTTTTAAATAACTCAGGTCCTTCCAATCACCTACTGCAGAGTACACTTCACTTTGAAGTTAGTGATTTGAGACTAGCCCAGGTAAGGAGTTACTGCTAACTAACAGCTTCTTGACAGTCACATTTCGGCTCCTGGGGAACAGTTATTCAAATCACCACCATAACCAGTTGTTCTTCTGACATGTTATACCTGACAGGAAAAGGTCTGAATACCTCTGAAAGCTGGTACCTCGGAAATATTAATCCATCCGTATGGCTCAGCGTGGACTGGTTTGGCAGAGCAATGTGGGGATATTAGCACATCTGCTGTCTGTCTTACACTTGTTTTAGAGAGAGAAGCACAACTCTCTGCTGATGTATTTGTGAGATCTAACACACTGCAAAAAAAAGAACCTTAAAAAATGTAGATTTGTTTTGCTGTATCCAATATGTTCTTGTCTCTTGTCTAAAAAGCCCATCTGGTCTAAAAATACACAGCACCTGTGTAAATTTTTATGCATTGAAGCTTGAAGTGCTAAATATTCCTTGTCGCAAAAGTAAGTCATGGATATCAAGGGGAATTTTTTTTTTTATGTTTGCAAATTGATGTACCTATGGCTTTACTGACACACGTTTTCTGGATTCTTCACCGCAAGGATTTTCACACAAAGATGGGCATGCTGGACACAGGAGAGAAATGAAAAAGATCAAACAATGGACAAAGGACTTCTCTGCACACTTCGCCTATCTCAGTGATAACTTTCTTCACAACTGTCTAAGCTGAGCTCCTCCAGCTCTTTTCTGATGGAGGAAAACGTTATTCTCCATCTTTCCAAGAGCTACCTGAGTCACAGAACAAAGAAAGAAGTACTGCAGAAGTAGTCTACATCTCAGATACACACCAACAAATCCCAGTTAGTGATGATGCTAAATATGCATTTTTTTTCTATCCCAACCAAGTGCTATGTCCCTTGCTCTTTTCACTGCTGTACTTTCAAATGTTAGAGAACTGTAGCAGAACATTGCTATCTAAGATCTTACTTCTAATTTTCAGAATAAAAGAATGGGAGACAATGAACAGATGCTCTTGAGGTCACTGGCATAACATCCTGGGCTGTAGAAACAAACTCAATCCACACCCATTTACTACCCTAAAGTATGCTATTACAGCAGGACACTAGTGAAAAAAATGCCCACTTCCTAGCTGGCTAAGATGTAGTTTATGATTCAACTATCTGCTTCCAAAACATAGCATGAAATGCTACTGTGATGTATATGATTTGTGTTTTAATATTTCAAAGCAAAGAATAAAATCCACTTTGAGTTTTAATGATTATTATGCAATTGTAACAATTGCATTAAAAAAGAGACATAAAGACTGTGAAGGCTGAAGTCTGCCAAGATACGTGAAGATACCACCCATGGCTGGGAAACAGCTCAGGCTCCTACTTTAAACTCTGCGCATGGAGAGCCTGGGATTCTCTACAGAACTTTGCCATATGTTAAGATGAGCATTCAGACTTCTCCTACAGTCAGAAAACACACCTGAGTGCTCTGAATAAGGGATGAGAAGACGCTTTTCACATGGACTTACAGGCCTTCTGCTGTTGATCAGAAGCAGAGCAACTATTTATTGCTCTGCTCTATTTCTAGCAGAAAGAGTTTTCAATTAACTCACCAGGTAATCCTGTACAAGGTCAAGTAAGCCAAAAGTAGATGAAAGACCTAGATAAAGGGTGGAAGAGCAAGAGTAAAAGTGATCCTTAGCATCCTGCTCAACTGAGCTATTCCAATGCTGTAGTAGGATTTAAATAAATCAACTTAATCACTCTGCTTATTAGCATTGCAATTAATCATTGGATTTCTAAGGCAGCATCACTTTGTTACTTAGTATTTTTGTGACTCTTCACCTTTCTTGTTTACTGATCTGTTATAAATTAAACACAGCTTGGGGGGACTGCCTGTTCCTAAAGGCTCTTTGTTATGCAGTTCTTCATAATTTCAAGTTTTGAAACACAAAGTATATGTTAAAATCCAATTAGAATGATAAACGAATCATGAGAAAATCTAATGGCATAAAACTAATTTGAAAGATTAAAAAATTTCCAATTTACAGTTCTATTGAATAATCCAAGGCAGCTCACCTTACCAAGTGGCACCATTAGCATTTAAACTTCAGAAGAACACCATATGCAGTGAAAGGATATTGATTACTACCCACTACTGGAAGGAAAATTAAAGCTAAGAAAGGTGTGGCAGTTCTGGACAAGGTGTGCTTGCAGTCACCTTAACCCAGACTCAGGGACTAAGAAGGTCATCTCTGTACGGTTGGAGCCATTCCCTCACTGGTAATGTATGCGCAAAACAAAATGATCCCAGATTCCTCTGTAAAGATCCCTGTAAATCCATTACAGATACACGAATAAATTGCACCATTTTATCTCTTCACCTATCTCTGATTGGACTTTCCAGACTCAACAGGACAAGCTAGACAAGTCTTTTTGGGTGCAGGTCTCGGATCAGAAAAGGGAGACATGTTGATTTGCTACACCAAGAAGTCAAAAGGCTTCACTTCCAGAGATAGTTGAGAAGAGGAACTAAGGGAGGTGATATAGGAGAGAGTTTAAGTGGAAAGATAAGAACAAAGGAACTAGGAAAAATTGTAATGATTGCATTAAAAAGGAGACAGAAACCTGTAAAGTGAGTGTTGAACATGAGTTTAGTGCATTAAAAAATTCAGTATTCAATCATCTGGGCAAACGTGGGAAAGAGGGAGGAGAAGCAAAGAACTTAATAAACACAGAGAGGAGGACTGAAACATAAATGGGACAGAGATTGGGAGGGAATGAATGCTAAAAAATAGTTCAAGAGAAGCAACCAAGGACTGCTTTGCTGAAGTCAGACTGGCAAAAGTATGGATTTAGCACAGTCTGAGGTTTTATTCTGCTGCTGTGCTGTTGCAATTAGAATCAGCTCTTTTTAACAATTACACTGCTACAGCTGTGGCTAAACATGAATGCCTACAATTTAAGCAGATGCAGTCTGATGTGTGCATGAAGCAAAGGACAGTTACGGGAGTTTTTAAGCTTTCGGGACACCTGTCAAAGCAACTTGGGACAGGAGTCAGTACCAGTGATGAATAAAACCTGACCAAGTCTAGATACAAGTTCTTAACTTTGATGCAGAGCAGAAAAATAAGGCTATGTATTTTAATGTTGTAAGTCCTGTGAATGTTCTTACAGCTCCTGTTTACCCACTTTCAAAAGGTTGTCTCACTGGCAGAAACTTGTAAACATGCACAGATCAAGATCAGAATTTATTTGTAATCTTAAACTCATATTTGAGCGTAGATTGAGAAATGTAAGAAGATCCTTTATTTTTTGCTTTCAAAATGTTACGTTTCACAATCAAAGCTAACTGAGGCTGAGCTAGATTATATAATGCTGCCCTTCCAAAAGGGAAAGAATAGAAAGGTATCAAGAAATCCAATAGGAAGAAACCATCTTCCAAAAAAAAAAAAGGCAAAAGAGACAGACCTACTTATTTACTTGTTCCCTTTGCATAGCAATATTGTACAAATATCCTGCAGGACAGTATGCAAGCTTCTGGGAACACATTAAACCTTGATTCTCCAAACATGTCAACTAATTGCTTAAAGGCAATGTCCCTAGCAGCCAATTGAGACTGAACATCTGGAAGGTGAACGCTTGATTCATAGGTGGATCCTGAAGCCATGGCTGCAGGATGCTGCAGAAATGGCAGATGACATTTCCATGCTCTGCTTCTGTAACAATCGTTCCTGCCCTTTGAGGGGCTGCCTTGTTACCAGACTTGTAGAGGTTGTGCCTGAATGTCTTTGGTTTGTGAATGAGGACTTCTAGATCAATACTGGACCATTAGAATAGATTACAGAATTGGTCATGTGCATTTTCTAGAGCAAACCAGAGGCAATAGAAATCATGTGGACACTTTTTATATAGAATTTAAATCCATTCAGGAAACATACAATAAAATTGGATGATGCTTTCCCTTTCTGAGACTCTTATTCAAACTGTAATTTTCCTCAAGATCTCACGGTCACAATGCAATCTGGCATGACTGACAGTCTTAGCACATAGAAATGCTTCATCTCCATTGTGCAACTGAGCTGTCTTTGAAGAGTTGTGTGCAGGCTCAGAATTTAAACAGCTAGAGGTGTCAAGAAATCTGATGCATTGGCCAAGTGTGTGTACATGAGTGTTTGTGGTCACATGAGTGTGTGCATCATTAGAAAAGCTGAGGACATTGCACACCGGAATTATTGTGCTTTAGAAATAGGAAAACTGTACAAGGGAAGTTCCTACCCAAACCATGATTGCTACACGAACAATCAAACCCAACTGCCATTCAGTTCCTAACAGTAACTGTAAGGAAAACTTTGAAACAACTGAAGAATTTTTCCAGCTTTTGCTACTACAGACATCTCTGTGCTAAGACCCTCTAAGTTTAAGATTACCTTCTTGCCATACCAACAATGCAAAATACCTGACTCATCCCTCATATACAATGTGTATTTGAGTCTATATCCCATCTGTCCTGGTCACTGTGCTTCATTTCTTCCTCGGCATGACAAATGAGGAAGCTGAAGCATATGATGAAACGTGCAATAGAAAACAAACGTGATTTTGGAGATGGGTTCTTTTTGTGTTTCTCCTGTGCTTTCTTTTAATTTTTTCAGAAATTATGCATAAACGGTGTGGAGATGAGCATGAAGATTCTTATCTTTTTTTTTTTTTTAATCGCTGCTTCCAATATCAGTTTCTACTACCTTTTTTTCCCCTGCTCATATATTTTGGCTCTGTCACAAAACCCTTGTAGAGAACTGAGAACAACTGCAACCAACCAGTCAGTAAAATGGTGGCTGCCATACCCTGGAGAGCCTGCAGCCTTGCCTAGCAATTATATGAATGACAATTTGAAAATTCTCGAAGCCACATGAAAACCAGCGTATGTCCCAGACATGACTTGCCTATTCACATATTAAAAGCATTGCTGCATGTTTGCACCGCTGAAGTCTGTCATTTAGATAGCAAACACAAGTCAAAAACTCATGTCACCTGCCAAGTTCCCGATCCAAGAACACAGAGTCTTGGAAATAAGAGTCTGAGATATTCAAAAGGGTTTTGTAATTAACCTTTATAAAAGATGGATTTGGAACAACTCATTTATCCAAGGCAGGCAGCACATGTCATTACTGTATGTGAATTCCTGGAAACATGACTCTACATATGCCTGCGTGCAAGAGAATTTTTGGGTAAATATGCATGTTTAGGATTGTTATGGTTATTTTCACATCTCTCTGTAGATAATGTCTGAATACAGCTGAACCTGAGAATAGCTAAATGACATCCAGTAAGTATAGAGTCATATGTGCAAGTATGTGAGAGAAATATACAGACATGTGCCTATGAAGATCATTCTTTATACACCTCTGTTATCAGAGGTCAGTATAGATTATTTTGCACAGTTATTTGACAGTGCTTCCAGCACCGGAGAGAGCTTCTACAGCTCTGATCCTCTGCTGCAGCTTTTCTGTATTCTGCAGCTGTTTAGTATAAGCTATCCAAACAGATGTTCTTCGTGTTTACTGGGTTTTCTGTTCCTGTTCTGCCCCCTGTAGCCTTCAAAATTGTACCCTTAGGTTCTAGTTGCAGAAATCACAGGATTTATGAGAAGTAATTTTTCTCCTGCCTGTTTGTATCCCTTGTAGTATGTAACAGTCAAGGCACTTGATGGCCCACTAGGAGGTTGGCATAAGCAAGGGAAGAGAAGGGAGGGCTGCCAGTCATTTTGTCTCAAATGAGCACTTGAATTCCTTCACTGCACAAGGAGAAAACTAGAATTTTGTACAAAAGGTCTCAAAAATATGACCTGGAGCTTCAACAGCATAGATCTCTTACATTCCATAAAGAATCACAGGTTTTGCTTTTACCTGCTAGGTTTTGTGTTTCTGACAGCAATAGGTAAGTGTAACATATATGTTAGGGAGCTTTCAATCTGTGCCTGTTTTCTAGTAAACATCTGATTAAACTACTGGGAAAGCCAGGGTGAAATGATTAATAAAGCTACTTAGTACTGCCAGCTTTCATAGTAAGGTAAAGGGAATTCCAAGGAACAATGGAGTAAATGAAATGGAAGAATCATAACATACAAAAAGCAAAAATAGCTGGCAGTATGTATTCACTCAAGTATTCAAGGTATTTTAGAGGTGAATTTTGCACTGTTGATTGGCAAAGTTCAGTGTTTGATTGACTGACTGATGTTTGCTTGGATCTTTCGACAGCTGAAAAGTCCCAGGGCATTTGTTTAAGTTACTAGGAAGGTAAAACCTTTCCGATAGAAATCACAGCTATTTCACAACCTCATTCTACAGAGGAGCCCATCAAAGAGTACAGAGCATACCAACATTTCACTCTCTTCGATTCAGTTTCTGGTCATCAGGCCAGTTACAAAGGCCAAGTCTCAGCACAAGGTAACAGCTCTAAATAATCTACTCATGTGTGATCATTATGATAATGCAGCGGTATCTTTCAAAACGAAGTCACACTCTGTTGTCTCCTAGCATGTCTCTCCTTGTAATGAATTTCACTGTTACTGCTGATGGCCTTGTTTTGAATGTTATAAGTCATTATCCAAAGGAATGTTATATACACTGAGTGAGTTTTAGGTATCTTCAACAACAGCATTCATTTTTTGAAAAGTTCTTCCCTCTGTCCCCAGTATTGAAAGGCTGAATGAATTTATATCTTTCAAATGAGTCTGCTGGACTTAATATGGCATTTGAGACCTAATTTTCCCAGGAGAGAGTTTGGCCTTTAATATTCAGTGTTGAATTACTCCAAATTCAATCCAAATTTAAGCTCCTGTGTGCTGCTTTGAGTTTACCTTTGTTTTGCAGGAGACTTCTTTCTACATTATTTTTATGTGAGTTATTATCAGATTAGTGGCATTTTCTGGGTTTTAGAAGAAAACCCCTAGGACGTTTAACTGCCCTTGGAACTTCCGAATGAGATAAAGAACAGCCTGCCTATTATCTTTGTATCGTCTGTTCTCTGGCATGACATTATCTCATGCTACTACAAGAAAACAGGTATTTGCATTCTTTCCAAGTCTACTCCTTTCTCAGACCCAAACAGAAGATCTATACCTCTCAAGCATCCAGTAAAGGTGTGTAGGTAATAAGAAGTACTCTATATTCTGAGATAAGTTGCTTAGTGAAACCTTTCAATAAACTAAGGTTTCACATGTAGGTTTTTGATGTGACAGACAGAAGAGGTTTGCCTTTTTGATCTGTTCAGTTGGTATCTCAGAGTATGAGTGGATGTGCTCTTCTGAGTATTTCTGAAGATGCCCAGCGCTACTCGGCACTGTATTCTCCCCTTTCCTACCAAAGCTTGCTGTCACCTCACAACTGGTGATACACCCACACATCAGCTTTTTCCCTAACCCAATGTCAGTCAGTGTAGCCCTGGCAAACATCAAATCTACCTTCCTATCTATTTATCTATCTACTGTTAAATGTTCTTTTACCCTATGTCTCTTAATATTAACAGCATCAGTTTGGGCAGCAACAACAGGCTGTTAGGCCGGTAGCTCTGAGGGGGAGGTATCCATGGCCATCTCAGGCTAGGGAGACCTAGCTCACCTGCCACTTAGGCAACACATCCCACTGCAGCCTCATGTACCCTTCTTCCCTTTCTGACCAACAGGATTTCACTACTTAGAGAAGACAAAACGATGCTTGTTTCAAAGGAACAGGTCCTATTATATATACTAGTCAGAAGCCTTTGCAGTCAGTCCGATCAATGAGTTTGGGCTGATTTAGACCAGATTATTCTCTAATGCAGTCTGCTTAATAATTCTGAATTTCCTTTCAGAAAACAGAGGGTATTTGGATCCAAGATACATGACCCATAATGTGATGGGAATGTGGCATCCTCCAAGAGTAAATTCAAAGAAAGATGTGGCTGGGTTTCTAAAAAGTTTTTTTTTTAATATTCTTCATTCGGTGGCACAAATTGTGCATTTTCTATACCCAAAGCACCACAAGTCTTTTACTGGGCTTGTATGCAGCAACACTGGACACCAACAGCCTCGGAAATCCACTCAAGGATTATCAAGCCTGACAAGATCAGTGGGGTGATGTGCTATTTAATTTCCCGGGTGTAGATAAAAGGCCTTCGCCCTGGAGTCCCTCTCCTGCGCAGAGCGCTGCTGAGCGCTGTCCCAGCGCAGCGTGCAAATTACGGGGTTCAGCAAGGGGAGGGTGGCAATGGGGGCAGGAAGTATATTTTGGCAGAATGTTGACCCAGCCATGCAGGACACCTTCTGATAAGGTATCTAAATCACAGCAATTTGTGAGACCTGCAGAGCCCAGATGAACGGCAGGTGTGAGATTTATAGAAACTCCTTGTAATTGTGCAGCAACAAGCCCTTTGGAGAATGGAGCTGTGAAGGGGGAAAAGAGGAGGGCAATGAGGGAAAGAATAAAAGCCGTACAAAGAACTATCATGTCCCTCATCACAGGAACAGTAGGGAAGTGGAGGAAAGAAAGGAGAGGATTCTTTCTTTCACATGGATTTATTCTTAATTTAAATTTTGTTATACTCCTCTGCGGAAGCCTGTCTCCCCACTTTCTTTAATCTTCAGCTAGGGAAGTGGTTTTCCCACTGGCAGATTTTCAGGCAAATCAAGTCAAGCTGCAGCCTACATCAGCCCCTGACTGTCTCCAGCACCAGTATTCTATTGTCAAAGTAACCAGACAATTCTGGATTGCAATTTTCTTTTTGCAGCAAATCCCTTCCTTCCCCTCCTCTAAAGAATTCCCCAAGAGAGAAGGGAGAACATCTTTTCACTGCTTCACATGACCCACCGCACAAAGGAAAAAGAGGCCCAAGAACAGTGAATTTCATTTGTGCCCGTTTGATAGTCTCAACAAGGCTGGCAATCCCTAGTTGTAGCAATAATAGCTTAGAGTCTTCAGGGTGGAATAGCCCACTTTTCTCAACTCCTTGTTATGGATTTTGTTTGGAAACGTTCCCAAAAGAATCTAGGCAACACAAGACTAAATGTGCCATGTTCACAAGTTCACTATTTGACCTATGGCAGTCTGGCACGTGAGAAAGGACCCCAATACCATTGCAGAGTGCCACTGAAATAAAGGATCCTCACACAGACAGAAAGGTCACCCACATATTTCTGATTTCAGGGCTGGGGCCATATTTAGTATAAAATCTTTCCAAACATGCTGCAAAACAATTGGCAATTGCAGGTGAAGAAGTGTGAAAAAGGAAGAGAAATGACTTACAGTGAAGGACGCATCCCTTTGTGTCTTGACCCTCTTCCCATGGATCTGTTAGCTGGTGCTCAGGACTACTCTGTCCCTACCACTTGCCGAATAATCTCAGTAAGATCTCAGAGGAACTAACACAGGCAGGATACCTGGTGAAACATCACCCATCAGTCCTAAGTTAAAGAAAAAGGGAAAATGTGAGTTGGAGTTTATAGCTCAAACATAAAAACAGTTAAAACAGCAAATAGCAGATGAAAGAACTTGTGAAAGAAGGACAGGAAACTGGATAGGTTTTTGTGGCTGTCAGCTAGAGCACCTTTTTGCATTCACCCAGCATGTCCAGGGCAGTGGACTACATTTCACTTCAAGCCGCAGATACGATTCATTACTCCTGAAAGAGAATAGACACAGTTTTGTTGCTTCTCTGGCAAGACAGGTTTAATCACGTAAGTGATGCTGATACAGAACTCTCCCGGAAAGCAGTGAGACTCCCCACTGCCAGATCAGGCTGTTGCTCCTTTCTAAAAAGACAGACAATGAGTTGATTTGGATTATGAACTTGCTTTTGCTCTTACTTTCCAGGGCCTCTATTTATAGAGGAAATCTGGACCCTCTATGTAACCTGAAAAGTTTCCAACGCTTCAATATCACAGTTCAAAGTTTGTGTGTGTAAGAAAAGGGGGTGAGGACGGAAGAACAAAATAGCCTTTCCCTCCGATATCTTGCAAGGTTATTCAAATAAGATCACAGAAACAGCAAGAAACATCTTGAAAATATGTATGCCATTAAAAGAACCCCCAGGTTTCATTATGCAGTCTACATCAGAGTCAGAGACATTTCCTTTTGATAACTTCCCTATCTGAAAAAAACCCAACTGTATTATCCTGCAAAAAATAATATGAAATATAATACATTTTGTCCAGTAAACACGCAGAACAAAAGCCTCTTTGCAACAGCACCACTGTTTTCCAAGCCTGAAACACAGCTAAAGGATCTTTATCATTCTACCTTGTAGTGTTTGCAGCTGTGACAAGCGTAACCTAGATAATAAGGAAGTGATAATGTTACAGAAACCTGCTGATAGAAGAGCAGCTCCTCTGACAGCTCATTTATTCCACGTGGCTCAATAATTATTCCTTATTTCTCTGCTGCAAGATTTATTAACCATTGTATCACAGTTTGCCAATTAAAATAAACTGATTAATAAAAGTCTAACATTTCACTTGGCACAAGAGAAAAAAATTCCAAACAGATTCTGGGATGCTGTTTATTTCAACACATAGCTCACAATTTCACTTTTATCTTCTGAAATTCAGCTCTCATAAGCAGTATTTCTTTATTTCCTGCTGTATCATATTCTCCTCCATCCATGCACAAATGAGTAACCATACCTGATATTTATACGATTCTCTGAGTAACATTTCTCTATGACAGAATGCTCAGATTTTGTTAGTGCCTCTGAACAGCATAAGGAAAGGTTCTCCCCTCCTCAGGTACTAGGTAAAATGGCACATTAAAAAGTTTAGAGATATGATTCACCAGCAAGAAACACATCTCTGCTACATTGCTAGGCTTTTTCCCTGTCAAACTGCAGCAAATCATTTCACAGACTATTTTAAAATACGAGGGCAATTAAATCTGGGTGGAAAATACCTTTTCCATCTTGCATAAAGGTTAAAGTTTTGAAAAGTTGTCCGATCCTGAAACATGCTGAAACATGAGTATCTCAAAAATTATTTGAACTCAATATACAAAGATAAGAAAATACGTTTCTGGGTCAATCAAAGTATTTTGGACTCCTTATGTTTGTGTGTTTCTTTCCTATTTTTGACAAGCTTTGTCTTTGTTTTTTAACTATAATTAGCTGGCATCTCAAAATGAAGGGAAACTTCAGATCTGAAACCCAGAGATGCTTATAAAATATCCAATCTATGATTTCTACACAATTTTATCAGAAATGTAAGTGGAAAAGAACCCAAAATGGCCAAAATAAAAGGTCTCTTCAAAAAGTTACAAGTTCAAAAAAACCACCCCAACTCCTACTATTTCCCAGTTAATGGAAAAAGGTTGCCCTAAAAACCTCCAGGCCAGTACTACATCTAAGAAAGGTTTTTGTTCCTCCATCAGTTTCTCAGTGATAAGGGCTGTCACATTGTTACTGACCCATGTTAGACATACAGCATGAGCTAACCCAGGGTATGGAATGTATTATGCTCAGATCTGATCTCGAGTGTGCTTCTTCACAAAGAAGCTATCTAGAAGACAGACACCTCCCCAGGATCCTTCCTCAGGCAACAATGTGATTTCCTCTGCTGGTGGAGAGGTAATTCACTCCCGCTCTTATCCCCTGCCTCCCAACCCCCTGAGGACTGGTGCTCACCCTAACAGATACGCTCCCCTCCTGCTACTGACTCTGGCAGCAACTTTTTGGAATAAGAGAAGGTAACTGATGTTTCCATACTGAAAAATCGCATACACGTGGAAGAGCTCAAATCCTCATCCATCCACCAGAAACGTAAAGCTCCCTGACTTAGTGGAGAGAATGACACAGGTACCTGGACTCCTTTCCATGGCCAGGACAAAACTAAGCCCGTATCAATGAGGACCAATTTATGTCTCTCTGCTTATGGACAGAAAGCTCTGAGCACCTTTCTTTCTACTTCTTTTGAATTAATAGAAGCCCTGATATAATTGTCCTTGGGAGGGAGTAAATGAGGGGGAATAACAGATGTAAAGAATCATACTGGCACTGCAATGAAATATATATATATACAGGAATCAAGGCTGTTGGTTTGCCTTTATAGCATTCTTATATCTGTGCTTCATGGTATTTTGGTGCTAAATACCACTCCTTTTTCATTATGACAGTGGATGCCAGCTGGTGATTGATTTGGTGCTGAAAGCTACTTACACAAGAAATACTCCTCCTTGTGAAAGAGCCATTACAGCGTGTTTACTAATACCTGGTAAGAAACTCTTTCCAGATGCAGAATGCAGTTCCTGTAGGTGTTAAAAATATTCAGCGAGTTTCCATTTCTCTTTCCAGCATCTACATAAAAATAAGAAAATGGGTATACTCTACCCAGAACTACTACTGTGCAGATGATCCATCGTCACCTTAGCAGCAAACACAGACAAAATGAATGGTGCCATTTAATGAGTAACATTATGGCTTCTTGCAGCTCCAGATTACTTCTTGGAGGCATCTCAAGAAGACAGAGACTGAGACTGATCTTTCAGTTGAAAGAACTTGGCTAATCAAAGTCAAAGTGGACATGGCTACAAGCAAGATAGGAGTGTTAAAGTATTCCTAGCCTGCTGGAGAATATCTGTGGAATAGGTGTATGCACAATTCACTGCTCAAAGCAGAAATAGGTACATTGTCTGACAGACCGTCAGATAAGTAGGTCACAGCAGTCCAGACTGAAGTCCACAAGTCTTTCTTCCCTATAGCCTAGAATGGTCTGTTGCTAAGAAATCTGCAAGTCACTGCTGGTTTTATGTACACTTCAGAAGAATCACGATCTGACAGGTTTTGAGATCAAACACTGAACAGATTAGACCATCCTCCATACAAGTCAACAGAGGCCTCCCAGACAGTCAGCGCAAGGTTGTGCCAAAGGCTTTCCCACCTTCTGAGGACATCTAAATGCACTTGCAGGAAGATTAATCTTGTTGACAGGCAAAGACTGTGACTGGAAAATGGCTGGCAATTTAACTTCAATGTTGTGGATCCTTCTAAGGACCACAAAACCCAGGAAAGAAAACCATGTTTAGCAATCTGTTCAATAGCGGCCTGAATCAGAAGTACTTTTGCAAATCAAGAGTTGATGGCCCCAAACCCTGAGGAAGTCTTAAAGGTGAGTTCCTAGTCATACTACCACTTGCTGACATTGATGCAATAGAAAATTATTTATGTAAATTTTGTATGACATGAATATATTAAAGTACCTTTGTTGAATCTACGGAAATCCTGATGTCATCAGAAGGGTTGGAAAGTTCAAAGACATGTTTTCTGGGATGTTGCAGGCAGCAAGTATTTTTCTAACCCCTGACACCATTTGCAACAGGCCTCATGACTCACCTTCTGGCTAGTTTCCTAAGGTGGTTTCTTGACACTACACTTCATTCAACGCCCGTTCTAAAACAGGCTTCCACTGGGGGTCATAAGAAGCCATACAGCCCAGACTACAGGATCTTGGTGGGGTCCTGCAAGAGGTATAAGAGCATCTGCTCTCTTAATCAGGGCTACAGCCAGTAGCAACTAAACAAACAAAATGCAAAAAAGAAAACAAGAGTGAAGCTAGAGTGCAAGCTACAAAAATCAAACTGAAGCTTTAAAGACACAGTTAGGGAAAAGAAGGAATAAATTTATTTTGGGAATCTTCTCTGGCATCACACTGTATGAAGCACCGTAAATTTCTCCTCTTGGGGTCCCACAGTACTAGGACTTTGGTGCTTTTAATTCTCACTTAGTAGTATTAGTAGGTCCTGAAAACCTATTTTTCATTGGTTCCTCTGGTACAGTCTCAGGGTCAAAGACCCTGCCGCTCTTTCATTGAAATTCATTATATGTGTCTCTCTTCATGGTAGTTCACTTTCACAGAAGGGGAATTGTAGAGCTACTCTGACTTATCCCCAGGGATACACAATAGTGGATGGAAATAACACACAGGCTTCGTAAAAGTTCTTAGTACAATTACTTTTTGCTTGAGGTAATGCAAGAATCAATAAAACATGGGGATCTGGTGTGAAAACCTCTCTTTTGTTTGCCTGTATCAGTCCTTTTGGATTTTCAGTCCATTATGAAGGTAGAAATAATTGAGGGAAGCCATGTGAAGCCTACACTGAAAAAAAAATTTGCAATTTGGCACAGAAGTACCAAGCCTCTGAGGGAAATAAAATTTCTATACCAGACTAGTTGGGAGCCACATATTCCAAACAAATATGAACAAAAACAGGGGTCCAACTATTCATAATTAACTTCCAACATTAACCAAACTGTTTAAGTCTTGCTTCATACTTTATCTAAGGCTAAAATGCAATTTCCACAGGTAGGAAAAAACCCACTAGTTTTGCTATGAAAATGACAAAGTTTTCCTACTTTCCCTAAGATGAAAATATTCAATTTTGCAAAAAAAATAATTCTAGCAAGCACAAAGTTTCCCCATGCATCAACTCCACAAAGCTTTTCAATTTTGCACGTTTAGAACTGAGGACTTGCAAAGAGGAAATGGGTCCAGTGCTCAATGGAGACTGCTTTAGATATTCTTGGTTTTGGATCTTCTGCTGCTACAGAGACTCAAAAAAACCTGCGACAAACACATTTGGCTTTATGACTTAAAAACAGGAAGAATTTTTAAGCACAAGTTCTTAACCTTTTCCTTGCAAGAAACATGACAAAAGAGCAAAGCTCCCTTTTTGCAGCAGAACTGTGGAAGACGAATAATTTATATACCTTGCAAAGTTGGAATATGTTTGATGACATGTTCTGTCAATAAAGCCAGATGATGGTTTAAACCCAATCCTGTGTTTAAGGGGAAGTTCTGCCCCACCTCCCAGATCCTGATGCTTGCAGCAGTTGTCACATGCTAGCTGAAAACTAATCCTACAACATGACAACAAAATAACAACCTTCAGCTGGATCATCTCCCTGGCTCCTCTACAGCAGGGCCCAGCTAGTATCACCAGGCATGATAATAAAGGTTGATACATTCTTTGATACTCCATGCTTCTCCCTGACGATATACAGCACAAAATTCATGACATTTTGCTAATTAACTTGAACACTTCATTTAATAATCTGAGTAACCAAAACATAAGCATGCGATTAATATTCTCTAAGCATTCAATATATGAAAATGACTGAAAGTGTTTCCGAGCATACTTTAAAGGCAAAAGCTAGTTTGTTACGGCCTCGATACTAAGACTGTATTACACAACTTTACTGGTCCATTTTGTATTACTACTAAGGTCCAGAAAACCCCAATCCAGGCAGGAGTCTGAGCGTTGTGACCAGCAGCAGCGGCATTGTGACTCCTTCAAGAAACGACACTGTATTTGGACAAAACATAAGAGACTATATGACCGAAGGAACAGCTTTTTATTGATAGATATGGTTTCATATGAACTTTAATTTGCCTGGTTGAAACCAATTAGCTTGTTTATTTTACCATGCATACTAATTTTAAATTGTGGTTTAGACACACTTAAATAGCATTTGCTAATTAGTAAATTAGAACCTGGCAAATCGCATGCAAATCACTGGTTTACATATACAATGTGAACACTCTTGGCTCCATTTTTCCAGAAGCATTATATAACTCAGGAGATCTGAAAAAAATACAGGATGTAAACCTCCCTTCATGGCATATTTGGGGTAGGGAGTGGCTTGGTTGGTCAGTGGTTTCAACAATTAAAAGAGCAACTTCTTGCTCCAGTCAAAATGATTATATGTTAGGAGGAAAATATTTTCCTATCACAACAATCCAGTAAAAAATTATGACAGATAACGTGATAAATCCATCAACATTTAGACTTCTGTAGAGAAAGACATAAAGGCAGACTATCAGCCTTGGCCTGGGTGACACTGCCTCGGCTGTAAGTCACTGTACCTCACTGAAATACAATGATGAATCTAGGCCAGGAAATTGCAGCAGTGGCTTTGTCCTTAAATATGAATACTACTTGTCCTTACAAGCATGGTCAGTATGCTTCCATCTTCAAAGTGCATTGTATTTAATGAATGCTAGGCACAAACAAGCACTAAATTCGACATTGTCTTTTCACCTTGTTATGACATACCTATCTAAAAAAAAATATAAGTAGTGCAGGAAGAATATCCTTTTTAGCTTTTTACTTATGCCCATGGGAAGTGGGAATAAAGTACAACCAAATCACACCCGTCCCCTGTCTATTGCAGACATATTCATAAAGAACAGAAAGATTCCTAAGTTTACTTTGGACTTCTAAAGTTAACACGGGTGGGATTTGGACTGGTGGTTGCAGGAAGAACGTGTCATAGGTCTTGGATGTGTCAGATAGTCAATTGCTATCCTAATGTTTCAGCCTGTGTTATGACCTGTGTGTTGCACCTGACTGTAGTGGGGGGGTTACCTGTGAGAAACATCCCTGACCTCCTACGCAGGAGACAAAGATACGTTTACTGAGCAGTGCTCAGGGCGGCAAAAGCACTGGCACTTCCCACATAAAGGGTGGGTCTCAGCCACAGGCCAGCCTTGAGCAACCTTGCACGGACCTGTGTGATACCCAAGTCTGGAGAACAGCCCACCACGTACTGCATGTACCCAGATGAGTCTCTCTCTACGTTCCATCAGTTACAACAAATAGATCCTCATTGACTATAATGGCCTCTTCGGCACCTAACTCAGATGTGGACTTTTACACTGTGGACATCAAAAGTCAGAGGTGATGAACACACGTGTGTGGGCACCCTCCAGCCAGAGCACCCTCACTGCCTACCTCTGAGTATGCATGCTGGCTCCACTTAGTGTTCACTAGCGACTTCCCCTGGTGAGCAAACTCTCCTTGCTCAACTCCTGCCCCTGTACAACAGCTGGACACAGCTCCAGAAGAGCCCTTGGGGCCCCACTATTATGAAAATGGCCAGAGCGAGGTACCTGGCCTTGAGGGCTTGGTGTGCAGTCAGGCACTACTGCTATGAGTGTTGACATACCTTGTGAGGCTTGAGCCAATCTCTTCATCCCTAAAGATACATCTTCAGCTATTGATCAGGAAAAATACTGGGAATGGGAACAGTGATTTCACGGAAGACTCCCCCTATGCCTTATTCTGGAATAAAAAGAAAATGCATTAAATATTTCTCCAGTTTGGAAATGTAGTATTTATTTCCATCAACAAATCAAAGTCTTGTCTCCAGTTATATCTGTATTGAAGACTGGGAGAAGGAGTGTTTCAAATTTCAGTATTATTTCTTTACTTTTTCCCAATGACTTCTGCAACAGTCATCCTGTATCTTTTTTAAGGATAGGGAACCGCTGGCAAATATAAGGAAATATTTCTAAAAGCTGTGTGGCAATTTAAGACATCACATTTGCTTGCAAGAAGGCTACTGCCTTTTTACAGTCTCAGGCAAACCAAATGTAAGCCAATAATTTCATTTTTTAATTGCTCACATGTTCCTCACACATGGATAAGTTCCCTCAAGAGAATCCACTGAGCTTTTAGGTCTAAAATACACAAGATACAGGACTCAGATTTAGCCTCAAGCCCTTTCCCTCAATGGTTGTCAAAATAAAGTGTAAAGGAATTCCGCCTGAAATTGACTGTGTTTCAGGGAAAGTTAAGACATTTCACACTACAGAGAGAAGTTAACCTTGGAAAATTCCCTTGTTTCAGGATAAAAGAGGCCAGTTTCCCTTCCTTTTAGAAACTTCAACTGTCTAAAACAAGACTAGGTCATGTTCAGTTGTGCATATTATTTTAACAGATTGTCTTTGCAGCAGGAGGGATCTTCTTGTTTTTAAAATAAATTCTTAACAGCTTCAATTGTGGCCACCTACAGATCAGACTTCATGCAAAATCAAGAGTCCCTATTTGAAAGAGGGGAAAAAGGGAAATGAGAAAAAAGGGAGCTGTGAAGAGAAATAACTAAGTCAGTAACTAACTGCAAGATGTAGGGATCAAAACATGCTATAACTTTACAAGGGAAACAAAACAAAACAAAAAAAGAGCTGATAAAAGGAAAGCGAATTACTTGTAAGGTCCTTTCAAATATACAGAAAATACATTTTCTAAAAGGTCTGCCTGCTGCTGGGACTCCCTGCAGTACAGGGAGTCTTCCTAAAGGTAGCTACAATTTTAAAAGAATTGGGGATGTTCCCACATACAAGGTAGGGGTGCAGATCTTTTTTCCTCTTACCAAAGCAGAAAGAAACACTGGTATTTCTGAAAATTTGTGCAATATGAGGCAGCTGAGCTAAACACTCTGACAAACCCTGAGTGAAATTTTAGGCACTGATTCTACATGTCATGCCCTTCTGCCTAAATCTTGTGAGTCCTACCAAAGTCAGGGGTGGTTGTACACATACCTCAACTTCTCTAGGACTGAGGCCTTACCGAAACACAAGTCTGCCTTTGCCGCTCGTGTCACTTCAGCATTTTAGCTCAGTCCTTAAAAGGGAACATCCAAATCAACATGAAAATTTAGGTCAGATAATGTAATCTAAAACCTGGATTAAACTACTTCAAAGAAACAGATTATCTTTCAGCCAGATGTGTGAGAGCAGGCACTGACAGCTGGGAGAATTTGAAACATGGGCTAGAAGCCAACAGAAAAAGGTGAGACTTCTCTTTTTGGTAGTTGAGTGGATTTAGATTGGGCCAAAACCCCCTCACCCTACATGTAGCCTGTCCATTCTTGCCTTCTAGCTTCCAGGAAGGCACACAACACAAGCTCTGGCCGTTTACAGGCAAATGTGGTGCAGGAGGCAGCCCAAAATTCTTCTGCTCACCAGCTCCTTAAATTAGGTGAGCCTCAAAGAAAGCACACAAGGGTATGACAAGAGTACTCTCCACATGAGCTGTCACTGCCATCCAGTTTGAATGTGGTGATCAAGGACCTTCAAACTAGTGAAGATGTCTTTTGGTGAAAGGAATAAAAAGATTAAAGATATTTTGATAAACAGAAAAAACAAAGCTATCACATACAAAATTACTGCAGTGTGGAAGATGAGTTTGGGGATTTTTTCCTAGTTTGATCTGGTTTTCATCTAAACAAGCTAATGGCACTACCTATATCTGTGTACTGTTAGGAAAAAACCCTCTTTAAAGTCTTCTATGATATGTCGACTTAAGAAGCGCATAGTTACATGAAAAGACCTGCAAGTAGTTTTGCATTTTAGGTGACCAGCTGAATCCTCACTCTTTGAATCAGAAAGCAGGAAAAAGCTAGCATTGACTTTACTGTCTTGTTTATTCGAAAAAACAGGAGTTGAAAGGCACAGAGAAACAGCCCACATGAAACACATATATAGGGTGATGACAAACAAATCAACATATGAGCCAGCAGAGTACTGAATGGCAGTATAAAAACTAGATAACCCTGTATAGCACATTCGACCAAAGGGAGAAAGTAGTATGATGAAGGAAAAAAGGAGAAAAGAGGAGAAACAAGGATCATAAAATATCAATCATTTGAAACCCTAGAGTGCCTAGGTGAAGAAAGGTAAAGTTGGCCATATTCTCAGCAAACCAGGAACAGGAGTGCTCAGCAAGGTGGGAGGGATTTTGGATGCTCCCATTAAAAAAAAACCAACTGATTTTTTTCTAACATTGGGGTTCAAAGTGCCACATTTCTCAATCTTTCCTTTTCCTATCCCCTCTGCATACTTCCTCGTGTTTTGCAATACCATATCTGCTTTATGCCTTTCATGCAGCAATAGGATATGTGGCTTTTAAAAAGGAAAAAAATCCTTACCACTTTCCCAAAGCAGCTTCCTGCTGAGGGATGTACTTCTGGGTACAGATAGAGATCAGCTGTGGGTACCCAGCACACTGGATCCTGCAACCAGCTCCACAAAACAGCAGAACAGGGAGTCACCGCTATTTTCATCCACATGAAATAAACACTCTGAGTTTTGACCAAACCGTATTCCATTTCATTCACATTTGAAGAAATCAGTACAGGAACTACCAGCTGAGCAATACATATGAAAGAGACTGGTTTTGACTTGTTATTTGGTGGTACTATATAAAACAGGGCAAATCGGTACCCTGCACCTCCCACTCTGACGATCACCGGCAAGTGCTGGAAATGCATTTTGTACATTATGTGACACCCCACGGCCCCCCTGCCTGCCTCCTCACTCTGCCAGCGGTCCCCATGCCCCAGGCGCAACGCTTCTGTCAGGCCATCTCAGCTTAGCATCGGAGCTCTTCTGAGATGCCCCACTGTTCCCCAAGCAATGCAGGTAAATTTGGGACACTGTAATAAGATAAATTACTGTGAATGTTTCTTCAGTGACCTGGAGCCAGAGCTCAGATGGTCAAAGGACACAGTGGTGTTGGGCCTACACCTCCTACGGATTTCAGGGTGCCCAACGTTCTTGCGGCAGAAAGGTTGAATTTACCTGCTGTTGAGATCCACCACAATCCATTATCTCTGCAGTTCACCCCAGGTGCAGGACACTGCAGCACTGGCCATCTCTGACCACCTGCAGTCCATGGAGTTAAGACAGACAGAGTAGAAGAAAGGAAAATAATTATATTTTCATTATTAATGGGTCCCTGAGGACCTGATTCATACATTAAATCAGGCACGCACTTGTTTCCTGAAACTGGACCTGGAAATCAAAGGTCCAGATTTGCAAACACCTTTGGGTGTCACGGTATTGAGCAGGCACAGTGGCTACCTTCTCAAGAAGCAAGTAGTATAGGGGAGCCCTGAGTCAGCTACCTAGGATGTGCATGCTACATACAAGGAGAACTAAACGTATGACATCCCAAAACAACCCTATATAGCCTAGGAAAAAAATCATGACTATCTGACAAGTCCCCTTCAAGAGGAGTCTGCTCTGACCTGAGCAATGTCATCCTAGGTCTAAGGTGAGTTGGTTTCCTATCAGGACAGCTGTCTGCATGTAATTGTCCCCAAATAGTTGCCTCCAGGCTCTTCCCCTGACTGCCATAATCTCAGAATTGAAGCACAGAAGCCAGCTAATGAGCTGGGAGCTGCCAGAAGGCAGCCAGCTGAGCAGGGAAGCATCTCTCTGAGGTAGCAGGGAATCCTGAGGACAAACCTGAAATCTCGTCCTTTCCAGAAATTAAAGCTAGAGGAATATACCTGCCTTTGAGGAGTCTTGCCCCGTTCCTCAAAACCTCTCCTCCCCTCTCCTCAAAACCACTTCCCTTAACCACCTTTTTCAAAGCCAAGTAAAAACCTCTCCTTCCTTTCTTTCAAAAAGCATCACTACCCTCATCTTCAGTATCTGAGTGTTTGAACCACTCAGAAAATATAGTGAAAGTGTAATTTACTGTCTCTGCTTTATAGGCTCACAGCTGTCTACCCCATCCGTTAAGTGACTATTTTAAGAGGCTACCCTTATCCTCAGATGCAGGGCTGAGGGACTCTTGCTGGCCAGCATCACTCACCAGCAGGACTGGGATGCGTGCCCTGGGATCCTTAGCCTCTGACACAAACCCTCTCAATATGGGCAGTTTAGTCTGCTCAGCCCTTCACCTCAAATAAGACACTCAACCTGAAGGGACAGACTCGGTTGACTAAACAGTCCCGTATCTGAAAGAAAAAAGCTCATCTAACATCTGCAGTTTTTAAAATGGTGAAAGAATGGGGAGAGAGGGAAACAGTAATGCCTTTTGAAACCATGCGAGAATCTGCTCGACCAGATTTGAAAATTACTGTCTGGATATGAACTGGATGCTCTACTCGGAGCTTTTTTTTTACCCCTGGAAAAAAAATCAGTGTGTTTTAAGACAGTGCTTTGTAAACTTTGCATAGAGCCAGCTGCAGTCTATCATATCAAGTTCTCTTCTGGATTGATTCTCCCAGAAAGGTTTCATCAGCTTACAAGCAGCTAGGTTGTAGTTTCATTTCCCCTTAGGATTCTGCTGTGTGTCAAAGTAAGAAATCGAGACTAAACAAGAAAATGTGGAGTAAAGTCTAAGTACCTCTACTGTGAAAGCTGTTAAATGAGAAACAGGCATTGCAGACTAGAAGTGTCAATTAGGTACTGGTTCCACTGGGAAATGACATTTTCACATTGTTTCTGCCTTCCGGTTTGCTGTTGACAAATCTGGGTTTAGAAAAGTTATCCTCTAGTTACATGTTTTCCTGAAATCTTTCCTTTGCAGGCCTGTCAGCACAGACATTCCACAGCTAAACTTATTCGCCCCTATCATTTGAAACTAATAAAAAAAATCAAATACTATAATAAAAATATCTGATTGCCTGCTCACTTACTGCAAATCTGGGGTACTCAGTTGTCAGAATGGAGTACTGATTTCAGAAATCTCTGGCTTTTGGCACCCAAAGGTAAGTATTTCAGTGAGATCTGATCTATGATTGACAGACAGGTGCAATGCAGTCCTGAAAGTCTTCCTTACAGATTGTAAATTGCATTGCCTTTGTGAAAAAAAAAAAAAAAAAAAAAAAAAGAAAAGAGTTGGAATGACTGGGAGGCAAAGCATCCAGTGAGTGCGTTATGGAATCTGGTGAATTCCAAAAACTGAACATAATTTCACAGTCTTCCCAAAGTGCTTTCTAGGAGCTTGACTCTTTAAGAACATATCCTCTCCTATGTGGGGCATGTAATTGAAGGTCCTGCCTTCTAGCGATGAAAAGACCAGTAGAGAGGTATCCTCCCCGACAACACGCTGCTGCAAGAGCAGCTTTCGGGACTGGGAGATGCTCTGTTCCAAACCCCACAGAAGGCAGGCTGTGAAAAGGTTTTGAGCCCAGCGCAAAAGGCTTTGCAACAATAACAAATCAATCCATGCAGAGACCTAGTTTATGAAAAATGGCTGATTGACTCCTGAGTGGCTGAAAAGGTGTAACTGAAACTGAAATTCAGTCTTCTAATTCTATCTCCATATGCTATTGTAATTCCATCAGTCTCCTTTCACCACTCGCTCCTGGACTCCTTCAGCCTGAGATTTCTTTTTTTCACTTAACCCCACACTTACATCTGAAATCAGGAAAGAAACGTGTTCTTGCAACATGTGGTGTCATGCCATTGTTCTTTCTGAGGACCAAAAATACCCTCCCCTGCACCAGCGCCAGGATAATTGGAATGCATTGCCATCAACATGATAGCGGATGTTTCTGCTGCATCTGCATTCCACATGGAC
This sequence comes from Mycteria americana, assembly GCF_035582795.1. Taxonomy (NCBI): domain Eukaryota; kingdom Metazoa; phylum Chordata; class Aves; order Ciconiiformes; family Ciconiidae; genus Mycteria; species Mycteria americana. Next base: position 33,538,400 of record NC_134370.1, read on the forward strand.
TGTGAATTTGACAAGTTCCCATAATAATGGAAAACATTTCCGACAACTTTCAGAGCTAATATAGTCTGATCCCTACAGAGCAAATTTTGAAAAAGAAAAGTGTATCAATTTACAGCTCAGGATTGGTTAAGAAAGGCAGAGGTTTCCGCAGAGAGGAATATAACAGCGAAGACACAAAGGCAGAGAAAACTTATTTCCAAAACTTTCAAGCATACGTTGTGCCTAAAGCAAAGCTAGCATTTCCCCTTTGCAAATGACATGAAATTGCAGGGAAACTTGGGAACACGTAGTTGAATTAGAGCCATCGAGACTTTGGCAGAGGGCCTGTTCAGTTACTGACACAAATTAGAAGTTGAGAGTTTCCCTGCAACATCTCCCCCCTACCTACTAACAACACAGGGAGGACAGGTAAGCCTGACTGAAGTCCCATATATAGCAGTAGCTGTTGGAAAGTAATAAAACACATGGTGACTCAGAGCAGGCAAGTGGGCATGGACAGAACCAGAGAAAAGCCATAGAAACTCCCCATGCAGAAGGACTGAAATATGCAGCTTCAGGGCTCTGCGGGAATGAGAGCCAGTGCCCTCCAGGAAGGCAGGCGGACATATGAGTTCCCCTGCTTGCTCTGCAGGGACCATTTCATAAGGGATCCTGGGTTAAGTATCACCGTGGCAGAAATGCAAGCACAGTTCTATAATGGGATTTCTCTTCCTAAGTGGTGCCATTGTGCAGAACACAATCAAAATAAACCCTGCAAGAAAATGAAAGTTCAATATACTGTGCAGCACAAGATGGCAAGCAGCCTCTCTTTTATGCAGTCAGCAGCCTATGCAGTTTTATTTGTTTAAAGCCTTCAGATAACTGCAATTTCTATGCCACAAAACAAAGTTTCTGCCCTTGTGGACAGCCAAACTGATGCCTTTGCAGTGTGGACAGGCATTGATTGGCTATTAAAAAATTTCCATGACCAAAATTTTGATTTGGCGTTTGCTCCTTACGTTGATCCAAAATAACCCCAATGCACTCGATCTCCAGATGTAGCACTCTGTCCATGTTTCTGGGGAACAGGAGCTACTGACATTTCTGGGTCTGGTTTGGCCTAACACCGCTCAAACTAATGCTCAGCCTGACAATGAAAGCAGTTTCTCCTTTTTGTCTTATTTCATTATACTTGAAGTTCTGTCAAAGGTGTCTGCAGTCAGAAGCGGCCTTTACAATATGGGATTCAAAACCAAATGAATACTTTCAAATAACATTGTTTATGGAGCTAAATGGTCAAGCACAGCTTATCCATATGTTCATGCATTGGAACCAGATGTTCACATTGTTAGGTTTAAACGTGACAGCAGGGCATGATAAATATGATACACAGCTATTCTACATGTTTCTCTCTCACATTTCAGGCTGCCTATTGCAACAACATCTACAAGGGTCTATTCAGCTAGAAAAGAAGAGATATTATTCTATCTAGAAAGTGGTATAAAACCATAATATTGAAGTTTAAATTTTAAGCTATGTATGCATATAAGTCCAACGGAGAGACCTTCTCAAAGTCATCTTTCTCCAGGAGGACGTTTCTTGCCCTGGAACTGACCATTCACCAGGCATGAAGAATTCTCAAAAAAAGTATTTAAGCCCATGTATAGTTTTAAGTGTGTGCAGAAGTCGCTGTCACCATTATAGCTGCTCACATTCTTCCTTTGTGCACGGTTTAGTGCTTTAATGGACTTAAATGTCATTAAGCTACAAAGTGGTTTTGTGAGATTGCCTCAGCACCCACCAGTTGTGTTTTTCTTTCAAGCCTGCACTCGTCATCTGAATGAGCAGATGGAAATAAAAAAAGAGTACTTCTGGTAACAAATTGTGTCCTATTAGTGTGCTTAGACAAGACACAAAGCATTAGAAACAATTCAAAGGTACTCACCATATGCTGCATACAATCTACAAATTTTGACCTTGTATCAGCACAAGCAGTTCAAATACATTACTTAAAAATGAATCAAGCTGGCAGTCTTAGAAATTTCAGCTCTAGCATGAGCTATTGATTCTGGTTTTGCATAACGATTGTCAGCAGTTCATAAATTTTTACTTAAAAGGAGAGAACTGGTAAGGCAGGAAGCATTTACTTAATTTTAAGCGCCTTCTCTCCTCTGAATAAAACCAGCCATGTTTTCTAGAATATCATGCCTCCTCCTCTTTCTCGCTACTAAGGCTGTCATTTTTTCCTTAGGCAGCCAGACGAGGAGGGAGCATATGGCCTATTTTGCTATGATGAAAACCTTGCAATTACAGCAAAGAATTCCCATCAGAAATCTGTGAAAGCAGCAGCACAATGCCTGCATTTGAGTGCTACTCCTGGTCGCTCACCCCTCTTCCCTCCTTGCAGGCCTCTGCTCACAAGCCAGAGGGGTTATTGCTTCCCTGTTTTATTCAATAGAGTTGAATTTTTAGGTTGGCTCTTACAAACTATATACTTTGCACTGCATGAAATTAACATACGAACACATCTACCAATATGATTAGGCTTATCAGTTTCTGCCTGCACCTTTGCAAGGCATAGATGTTAAGGCAGTTATTCACGCCAAGTTATACTTCGTTGTTCTGATTATTCCTGAGCTGCAAATAGTGCACAGAGCCAAAACATTATCTTTCCTTTAAAAATCCTGCAGAGGCTTGTAAAGCCTGCTGAAACCTATGCCAATCTGAATTTGATACACTGCTTCTACCTTACAGGCTTGCCAGACTCATTAGCAAGTTTTTAACTCACCTTATTGCGGCTGTTCTGTGGGGTATAAGCAACTTCGTATTGCTGGTAATGTTCTCCAAGCACTCTGATGCTAACTTTGCTTTCCCTATCGATTCTGCTCATTCGGCAATATTAATTTTTTTTTTCTTTTCCACATTTCTGTTGTGATGGGGAAGCCACTGCATTTGCATTAGCTCCTTTTTTGTGTCCCGGGATCGTCTGTGGAGAAGCAGGCACCACGTTGCCAGTTGAGTTACTGAGGTGAATAAAAAGGGTCCAGAGAGAGTAACTGATATAGCTGGCCTGTGTATCACACAGAAAGGGCAACTCAAATACATATCATGTAAATATGCATGTATGTATATGCATACGTAAAGTACTTTTCGGCAAAAAACAGTATTATTCCTTTCCACACGAAAAAATTTCTTCCTTTATAAAAGGAAGAGATCGTACATAGAGCACGTTTGGGCATGGTCACAGCATGTCACAGCTGGCCTCTGGTGGCCCATACCTAACGGATAGCATTCAAGCTGTTCTACCCTACGCCAAGGCCAGAACAAAGTCAGTCTCAAATCAGGGAGCCATAAGTCCCTTTTCAGTCTTTTATTTGTACCCAGTGAATACTGAGGGCATCTGCAAATCTCACCCAGAGAACCTTGAAAAAATTTCCTCCAGTTTTGAAAGTAGCCAAATAGGATTGTCATCGACAAAATGCTCTTGAAAAAGGTCCAGCCTATTCTGATGTGTCCCTTTTTCCCATTTTCAAGCCTTTTCCAATGGCGTACCCTGTCAATGCAGAGACATGGCAGTGTGAAAGCATCAGCGCTTCTCTTTCTAGCTTTTAAAAAGGGAAAAATATTATCCCATTGTCTTTTACAGAGACTAGGTATACAAGAATTAATGAGTCATGGAAATTCCTAGAATGCGCTAAATACTAAAGCGCAGCCTGAGCTCTAGGGAATGCAGTCACTGGGCCCTGTGCTCTCCCTTACCGCAGCTCTTCTGTGAATCTATTTGCTGCCTTTCAAAAGCTTACAAGTCTGGTACTGCAGCCATTGAACCTTTTGAACACCCTGGAGCAACTACAAAATTGTACCAATTGTTTTAAAAGCTGCAGCAAAAATTCAACAGTCTTGATCTGTTCCAAGAAAGCTTCAGCTGTAACAAAACTCCCACTGACTGCAAAGAGAACAGCAGTATCCAGCCCTCCCTTCGCCCAGAGCATGGTCCTGGTACACCACCAGGACCTATATAGCTGTATTTTAAAATACCTCCTAACAAACACAGGAAGACACAATTAAACAACTGCCAAATATGATGAAAAATTTCCTTCTGTTTAAAAGAGGTTCTCTAATTTTGCTTCTCCAATGGCTAACATAAAGCTTGAAAACATGATTAGCAGGCTATAAGGAAAAAGTAGAGAGGCCTTTGACATTCTAAGCTTTTGTTTTAAAATAGTAATGGCCATACCGTACTGATTGATTCATAAAAAGATAATGCACTCTGGAAATGGAGAAGATTTGGTCTAGGGTCCTTTTTGCCCTTGTGTCTCTGGACAGTCAATTTTCCACCTTTAACGATCACAAGATGCCATTTGATGCTGTGTTTCCAGGTTCCACCCAACCAGTCCACGCACCAGTATACTCCAAGAGCAGGCCAGCAAACGCCTTTCCATACGTGCTATCCTTCTTAATTCCAGAAACACAAACCCAGAAATATATTTCATCACCACCAGTCATGTCTCTAGGTGCTCCTACCGCTTCTGCCACTGAAGCTGTGGCTTGGTAAAAGGAAGCCTATTGTCATACCAAAGAACTGCAGAATTCACACCACTATTGGCAGATGTTGGGAATGAAACTGAGTAAGGAAAAGCAAGTGAGTGAGCATGTGAGAGTCGGGCACGCGCTCTGAACACTGTCATAATTTCTCAAAGCTGCACCATACCTTTAGGATTGTAAGTAGGCAGCTATTTCTTTTTCCAGCAAAGGATGCAAAAGGTCCCTGTTAAAAATATTCCACAAAGCATTTTCAAGACTGTTTTTGCAAACAGAATAAAACCTTACATCCTGATATCAAGTTGTTTTTCCATATTATGTAAAAATTTACAATAGATATAAAATACACAGTAGCTAATCTCAAACCTGTTCCTATTTACCTCAGCAAAGCTTTACATATTCTGTTCCTGCAGTAGTCTGACCAGTGTGTGAAACACCGAGGTTACTTAAAATGAATACTGTTAATTTAAAATTACATTAATAAGCTATTAAAGCAGAAAGGTAAGTATACTGTGGCTTAAGCACATCAGTCAACAAAGATAAGCATCAGCCTAGAGATTTTTGCTGAAACAGGGACTCTGCTGGTGGGAGCCATTTTGTTTGAAGTGACAAGATTTATGCAGCCGTCCTTCTCCGACGTAAACTCTTTGCAGCTTTGGAGCATACTGTGCCTTTGGAGCCTCATGCCTTGTTGCCAGCATACACAGAGTCACCATCTTCTGTGTCAGGTAGATTGACCCTAAATGCCAAAACCCCGAGGAGGGCTGTCTGCGTAGATGCCAATTCCTACAAAAAGGAGCTGGCTGGGAGAGGCTGAATGCCAGATGGGGCCAACACCTCTCCTTTGCCATTAGGACTTCAGTGCTTCTGTGTGTCGCAATGGTTCTCTTCTCTGTTTCCTCCCCTCTCCTGCCTTTATCTGATGAACCCACTTGAGCAAATGAGACCAGATTTTAACAGTTCTTCAAAGATAAAATGTCAAGAATATTCTAGAAGGTCTTGCTTCCACTAGAATATGCTTTAGGAAATCAAAAAGTTTTGTAGAAGAAAATTCTTTTAGCAAAAGGTTTCCATGGCAATTACCAGAATATTTTCCTTCAGTAAGGTCAGGGGCGTGTGTCCACTACCCACTTAACTAATGGTAAATAGAACAGGAGAAATATTCCAGCTCTCAAAGGAGCCGGATACCCAGGTACTTTGAAACACTCCCTAGCACCTTTCTGCATCTTTGAAAATGTTCCGATTATCTCTTTGTCAATATTCTTTTGCTTTTATTTGCTCCTGCCGACCCTCTGGGAGGACTGAGGGGGAAGATTACCATCTAAGGATAAGATCATTCTCGCTGTTTTTTTACAGACACCTGCACATTTGAGTAAGTAGCACACCTTTAAATATTTGAAAGCTATCATGTTGATTTGCTTTGGAGAGTAGATGGCAAAACCCTATCTCCCATGCTGAGCTTACTTTCTATTTTAAATAATCTAAAAGTGTCCTTTCCTTCCACCTCCTGTTGTTACTTTTTAATATTTAAAGGGAAAAGCAAATCCCCCTTGGGCAACTAAATGCCAAGTATAGTAAAAAGAATCTTTATATTGTTATATTATTAATCTAAAATGAAGGGGTATATATTAAAGTTTACAGTACAACAGAAATAAAAATTATTTAGACAGAGGAATTCACATAGTAGAGGTGCCTGGAGATTACTTTCTTTTTTTAAATTTTCTGAAGCAAATTATATTGTAATACTTGGACAAATTCCAACCTCCAAAGAAAATAAGACAGAAAGAAATATATATTTTTGAAGTGTCTCTGAAAATTTGCAAATGATGATTTATTATGAACTCTGTATTAAAAAATAGGGGGAAAAGTATTACAGAAGACATGGCACTTTATATGCGTGCTTTTTGAATAAGCAAAGGAAGGCCCTTTGTTATACACCAATTGATTTTAAATACAGATTTCATACAATGCAAGCACTTAGGATATTTCTCATTTTTAAAAATTAATATAGGAAGCAGGGAGATAGATTCAGAAGTGAACACAACACGTATTTGTAAAATAATTGCAGTTTATTGACCAAAACCATTAAAGGCACTGCAGACAACAGCATTACTTGACAGTCCTCATCGGGTTATTGATTTGCTTCTCTCTCCCAAAAGCACAGTTGCTCAGGCTTTGTTCAGTGTACTGAACGCAAGGCAGAAGGCACCTTTTCATTGCCACTGTTCCAGTTGTTATTAGACATCGCTCTCCTGTGCTTCTTTTGGCAGGAAAGTACTGGTGTAAGGTGCCTAGAACGACAGACATTAGCACTTTCGACTCACAGCTGTGTTTGCTATTAGCACAAAGACTACATCTCTGGCCTGGACAAAGAGTGGAGTCTCCTCCAGATGCCTGCTTTGCCCTTGTACAGGCATCTTAATTGGTATGAAGGGCTTGCAACAACCTGTATATGCAATGGTGACATCTTGATACTGCTTGCAAACGAGGAAATCCTGAAGTCCGAGCTTCCTGATGGAACACAATAAATCCACAGCCCTCTTCTCACAAAGGAATGGATCCTAATGATGTGAAAAAACTGAGGGGTACCCAAAGTCGGGTGTGGAGCCCGTGCTTTGAGAAAACAGCCAGTGTTCACAAAGGAATTCAGTGTGGCAGGAACGCCAGGTAAGCAGGGATCTAAATGCAGATCTGCCTCTGGGCACCCAACTCAAACTCGTCTGATTAAATTAGTATTTGAATCAAAACACAGAGCTATAAGAGGTTTGAAGAATCAGGTACCTATTACCATGACAGTAAAAGGAGCGCTTAGGCCCCCTGCCCTGCCCACACGAGCTACAACCACGACTGCACGTGCTTCCAGGTCACAAAACGTGTGATGATGTGGTGATCACTGCAGGTCCTCTGCCCCATACCCTCTTCTGCCAGGCAACGGCTCTTCCTGCTGAGTCTCTTCACAGTGCTCATCGCTTTGGAACAACATCACAGCCACCTGAGATTCAGAGAAACCTTCTGGGAAGGGATTTTGTGGAAAAGAAGCTTCTGCAACTTCCTGGAGCTGTTTCAGAAATAGCCCACCACTTTAGTCCAGTGATTCCTCTGCAGATGACCACAGCTGCTGTAGCCCTTGGAGGAGAATTCAGTGTGCTGCTTCGTGTTCATGCTGACACTGTTTGATGGAGGAATTCCCAAAGAAGCGCCACGCTTTGTAACTCTGTGCCATAACACAGAATGCGTTATTCACAATTAAAAGCATGATTGCAGGCACTTGTTCTTCAAATTCTTTTCAGCTACCCGATTGCAGATCAACTGGCAAAAGCATGCATGGTTTTGTTTCAGATTAACTATGCGGAATATAGTCAGACTTTGATCTAATTTTCTGGGCAGATCATCCACGGCATGTCTGTGCTTCTGGAATGGAATTAACCACTTCATCACATCTCGGAGTGTAAGCTGAAAAAGAACAGTTTAGGGATCTCTGTCTTCTCTATATGCTGTGACTGATGACACATGCACAGTGAAAGCCGAAATAGAACTAGCACAGGCCCCAGACCTGCTTACAGTTGTCTTTTGACAACTTGATGTCTGGTTGAATTTCCTTCAATTCATTCTAAACAGTTGCAGACGATGAAAACACATTAACTGCTGTGCTGTACAGTAACTTCAGAACGAAAAGTGCTTGTTCCACGTGAGGAAGTGTATTCATAAAGTAAACCATTTGCCACTCCATCTGATACGGTTTGTTCATTGGGTCAGCATTCACCAGCGGCAACGTGTTCTCATCAGAACTCGGACTTCAGTGCTATTGTCTGATGCAATCCCATCCCCACACCAATTGCCACAGGAGATGATCAGCATCTAACTCCTCTGTTGCTAACCGATCTTTTGATCTGGAAGAACTTCTTCAGTGGACGTGACCAGATCAAAAAAAACCTCTCAGTCTCTGTACTGGTTAAAGAACTTCCACTGACCACAAGGAAATCATTGCTATGGAAATATGGTATCACAGCAGAATTGACATACGGTACTTCAGCTGTCAAAGGTGAAAGAGAGAGAGGTCAAGCAATGGCAGAACCGTCTGTTCTTTGAATTAGAGAGAAAAGCGTCAGCTGAGAAACAGGCTAAAAAAGCAGCTAAACCAGGTGGCCTTGCTCTCCCAAAGTCTAACAATACCGAAGAGAAGCGACCTTGGAACCACTCTAATTCATTAGAGCATGAGAGAACCTGCCAAACAACTCAGCCGTAAAATAAAAATGCATGGTTTTTTACTTACCGTGTTGGGGGGAGGAGGGAGGAGAACAACAGGTTTCTTGTACGAAAAACAAGAAAAGAGAACAGGGTTTTCAGTTCAAAACTAAGTGTATAGGAAATAAAAGTAGCAAGGTCATGGTACTTATTACATAGAAGGGGCACTTGGGTCCTCATTTTACAAGCCAGGACTTAAACACTTCTTTTCAGTCACGAGATGAGCAATGAGTGCTTTATTTTTGACCTGTGGTATGAGCTTATTCCTATTCTTCCTTTTGCATTAATTACAATGGTTTGGGCCTTGGTGTATTCCTCCAGGGAACAATGGCTGAGAACTGACTGCATGGCAACAAACAGAACTGAGGGAATGCCACAAAACTAACAAAACAGTCACTTGAATACCTTAGTGAATTCACATCAGCAGTATTTACACCCATTTCATGTTTTCTCCAGCTGAACATACTAGAAAATGCGACTGTGGCAGGAATCAGGCAAATAACAGTGAATAAAAAGCTCAAATAGAGACTATTCGCAGGAACTGAATTTTGAATTTGCATCCAGGTCAGAAATGCCGGCGATAGCAGGCTCTGTTCACCCAAGCAGAGACGGGCACAGACTGGCTTCTCTGTCCACTTTCAACTCTCAAAACTTTTCCTCAAGTGGGTACAGACCACACCTTACTTTATTCCCTGAAATTAAAAGATGCAAAACCCTGAGCCGATTCAAGGAAACGGTGAAAAGAGACATCTGTCAGAAAGATGACTTGTTTTCAAATAGCCTGTCTACATCTGGTACAGAGCCATCTGAAATGGCATTAATGGCCATTAGGAGTGGAAGAGAGCACTTAGAAAGCAGTTGGTAAGAAGCCCTACAATACAGGCAAGCAAGAAGCACTTTGTATCCAGCCTCTTCAGTTTGCTGCTGTTTTGAAAGGAAGCCAGACTCTTTGTACATGGCATATCTTCATTTTCGTAATGGTAAACTTCATCAATTGTGTCTGCTTCATGCAATTTTAAAACCCAGCTAGAAAAGAAACCGAGAGACTTCATAACTCTTGACCTCTCCTCAACCCCACAAAATTTAGGAAAACAAATGTGCTTCACAAAGCTCTGTCAGTCCCCCTTAGGCTTCTTAAGTCTCTGCACTTTCCACCATGGTAACTGTCTTTGCTGCTATTTGCAGTGACTAAAGAGAATTCCCTCACTTAACTGTATTATCACAAGAGATTAATGCAATGTGGGAGCTGGAAGAGAGGGAATTTAGCTTGCCTGGCTTTGTTCAAGGCAATTCAACCAGTTCCTTTGAAACAGCCTTCTGGCACCTAAGCTTTCCCACCACAGAAATTCTTCCCTCACTATACTTACCCAGAGGTGATACCAAGTCTTTGCTTCTTTCCTTCAGACTTTTTAGTACTCACCACTATACCCCTGGGAATTTCAGGTGATCAGCATATTTTGAGATCAGACTCTGCTGGATCCTACCACAACAAAAGCTTCAGGGCTGCATTTATGGCAAAAACACCTCTTATTATTTTTGAAACAAATCCCCTTTTGTTTTAAAGTTGCATTTGGAGCAAAAGTAAAGCAGATGTTTCAGAGCGGTATTTTTAAAGTACAAAACCAGCTGCAGCCCAGAAAAGGACTTTTTGACCTCATTTGGAGGGCTGTTAATCCTCATGTCTTAAATACAGGAGTTACAGTTATGCTTTACAGCAAATTACCTCATCACAGGGCAATGGATTGGAGCCTTGGATTAATGATCTGTGTATATGACACTTTCACAACTGATAATCAATCTAAATAAACATCAAGCTTGGGGGCATTTTTTCAGTGCAGATGACACTCAACACACCTATGCAATTATGAAGTTGTCCATAACTGTCTTCTTCAGGAACTCCAGCAGTGTGAGGTCCCCAAATCTCTCAAGACTATCTGAGGATGCTGGTTCTTCTCTTCACAGACATACTCCTTGTCATGGTTACAAATAACTCCTCTCACTCCTGAACTATTTACTGCCCGCTGTACTTTCACCTCCCCGCTAAAAGTGGTGGTGTGCGTAATGCGATGTCTCAACGTTGCAACCCAAAACGGGGGACGAAATACTGCAAAAACACGACAACACCAACAAAAGAGAACAGACTTCTGCTTCTCTGTAAATATCTCATCAATTGTTCTGGCAAGCATGCTGACAAGAAAGGAATAAAATGTCATAGGCATCCTCTAGCAGATTATGTGTGTTTGACCATTTCGTACCTCCATGAGGCAGCACTATATCTGAGGGGGTTCCTTGATTCACTGAAACTAATCAGAGTCCAAACCATTCCTATCATGCTATTCTTCTTCCTTTACTCGCTGTATTTTCCCCGTGTACACACACACTTATCTGGTCACATCCTCACACAGTATAAATCAGCACAACTTCACTGCAAAAGAAGAAAGAATAAAGGTATTCACATGCACGGCATATGTGTGTTGAGAAGTTTGAGCAAATTACCTTCATTAAAACATGGGGTTAATTAATCAGCACACCAATAAATGGTGCAGACATGTCAAACTCCTTTAGGATATATAAAGCATTTAGATATTCAGAACCGCCAGCAACAGATTATATCAAAGTAGTACAGAGAGGAATGGGAATGAGCAAAATGAATGTATACAGAGGGTCAGAGTTAACCCATCTAACCTAGGAACTGGATTTTCCTATTATCTAAGTTCTTCAAGTGTCCTATATGTCTGCCTCTCCGGGTATCCATAACCTCCTGAGAAGCAAGCTGCCCAGGCCATGCATACAGCAGAGCGCACAAACTCAGTAATTTACTGCTTCTTACACCCCAGCATGGCTCTCTTCCAACCCCCCCACTCTTACCTCATAGCACAGTAACTGAAAAATTTATCTAAAACCTGGCAGATTCAGATTCAACGTTCTTCCCTTTCTGCAGGGACTATAAACAAGATCCCAGTTAAACTCCCTGATGTTTAAACCAAAATGTATTATCTAACCTTCCTGTTAAAGTTGTAAAATACTCCCTCAATCACAGAAAACAAAAGAAAAAAGAAAATCAATTACTGCATAGCGTGCTGACTGTAACTTCCATCTGGAAGAGGAGAAAAAGAATCTAAATCCAAGGACATTTATTGTGAGATAAATAAGCCTGAAATCCAAGCCTTTGCAGTTACAGACAGAAGTTAGCTACCACGTTACTTCTCACTCTTACTTACTTGGCTTCAATCAATATTTTGCTGTTCGCTGAAAATCAAAAAACTCAGCAGATTCTGATGGCTAGGGCACTCCCCTAGCCCATACAGCATGCAGACTGTGCTCCTGTCAAGTTACGGTCAGTAAAATCATGTCTCACACATCCTGGATATGAGCTCTTAACACTGATGTATCCAGTAAAATCTGAAGAGTAGGAGGAAAATAGTGTTCTTCCTCTTTCACCTGTCCAATGACAAAGAGCTGCTTTAAGTGCCTGTTTCTAGAAAGATGTTCATCAATATAAATCCCAAGTTAACTCCAGAGCTAAGGACAAGAACTTGCTCTGCTCAAAGCAGACATTGCAATATTCTGCATTGAATTACCCAGTTTTCTGTAGGTAGCTCAAAGACAGTTATATTCTCCCAGTCAATTAGCCAGCACTTTCTCTCAGCAATGCATTCATAGCACACAGCTTAGCTTAACAGGCTTGCTCTCACGCCTGACTCAGCTCCTATAACGTCTTGTGTTTTCTTCCTGTTCTACGTCTCAGAATCCAGTTTATTTTAAGCCCAGAGATATTCAGACAATAAGAAAACTTCTGGGAGATGCTGTTCCATGCATAATTTAGCTTCTTGTGTCATTTGGATATCCTAGGGGTACAGCACCAACTCTCCAGAAACAGAGGGAGAAAAAGAGAGAGAGAATGGAGGAGTTATGTCTGTAAGTGTTTGTATTAGTTATCATCTTAACTGAAACAGATTAAACGTACTAGAATTTTGAGGAACAAGCTTCCCTCCAGCCTAGCTGGTGCAATATAGCTCCCTTCTGTGGAGACAGCGTGTCACACACAGGCACAGACTGGCTAATTTCTCCAGGGGCCTGAAGAGGTTAGAGAAGGGGAAAACACATTTCCTAATTATCTAACACAAAGCAACACATAGAGAGAGATTAAATGCTTTGGCTTAGTCTATCAATAAAGATAGACTTGTCATAAAATAGCATTAGCCTAATGATTCATTTGATGGTAGCCTCCCAGCAGTATACTCTGTTTTGGGGGACACAAGCAATTGGCTCCAAAATACATTCTGCAGTGGAGGAGTGTATGTTGAGGGTTTAAATTATCTGCATATCTTTAATCTTAATCCACGGAGCAATGGAGGATCTGCTCGTTATTTATAGCTGGGCTGGAGTGAGCTGCTGTGAGCAGGGTAATTGAAACAGTATTTCAGCCTGTCTGCCACTGATTTGTGTAATGGCTGCTGTTAGCTATGGCATAATCACAACACTAAATGGAAAATAAAAAATAAAAATGCATTAAACATATGTTTTTATACCGTGTTTTATGATCACATCTTATTTTTTATTGCACTTGCAAATTCTGTTGTTCCTTCCTTTCTGAGATCAATTTACTTGCCTGGCAGCAGTTTGCTATATTAAAGCTTGAGAAAGCTGATCTGCTTTCTCTTTTTCTCTGGATTAACAGGGTTTTCAGCTGAGAGCTGCTAAATTCTTAAGATTGAGGGCTGTGACCTCTTTTTAAAGTCACTGTTATACTAAAGGATCAGTTCATGCAAATTTTTGTCCCTTAAATAATAATTATCTTTATTTCTCAGAAAGGTGTTATTTTGTTCTTTCCTCAAGCTGCAAAAATAGCATAAAGAAATCCTAGAAGAATCAGTCTCTATGAATTTTTCAGGAAATATTGTTAATTCTGCAATCTATTACTTGTCATATACTATTTTTGTTATTTGACAATTATTTCAGTTAAATGATCTACTGCTGCCTCAAGTCAGGAGACACATGGTTTGATTTACCATCATGCCCAGTATTTCCTCTCCTTTTAAAGGAGAAAGTACTCCCAGGCAATGTGTATTGCCTTTGGATGCTATGCCAAGGTGCCTTGCAATTCCTCCACCAAGTGATAAACACCGGCTCATGTCCCTGCCTTTCCAGTCCTGGTGACTTTTGGGTGGGTAGCACCCATCTTGTATTTTGGCAGGAACCTGCTGACCTGTGACAGCTTTCCCATCACCCCTCCTGCAACTTGGTATCATAGGCCCCTCTATACTCTGCTCCCAGCACCCAAATCTGTAAACTTTTAAGTCACTGAATGCGAAATGACAGCCCCTTGACAAACAGCTTGCTCACCCATTTTCCAAAGCCTATCTAAATTTGTGCAGTCTCATCTGCCTTCAGCAGAGCAGATATCTGGGACCTCAGAGAGGCCTTCCAACTGTGATGAATGGGACACCTTGGGCTGGAACAAGGACATGGAAGTCCTGGAGCAGATTGCCTAGAGAGATCCCTCTAGATCCTGAAAGCTCCGCAGCAACCAAAATAGTGGGAGCCGCCTTGACACAGCTGGTGCTCAAAGAGCAGTCAGCACCACCTCTAGGGACTCCAGAAGCCCCTACTCTAGAGCAACGCCATTAAAACATGGCAGCAAACCAGGTTCATTTCCAGTAATTCCTGTATGTGTTCTGTCAGAAGCTCCTCAAAACTGGCAAAGTTCTGTGAAACATGTCAGACTTGACAAACATGCTTTTTCCCAAGAAATATCCTCTTCATCAGAGAATTTCCAGCTTGCAGAACCTGGGATAATCCTGGGCCATACCAGACCGCACTTCCAGGCAGGCCTTAACTGTCAAATATGAGCACACCCATCTTTACTGCAGTAAATCTGCACATCCCAGTCACGGAACCACCGGCACCCCCAGCTGTACTCCACTGCAGCTCTCAGGCTGCAGTCCTCTTTCCCTCAGTCTCTGAATTTTAAATATTACATCTTCCATTACCTTAGGAGCTATTCAGCCTAGAGCCTTAAAGACTTTTCTTGGGCTCAAACTTAAGTCTGCAAACTTAATTCCAATCCAGTTCTGCTCTCTGTTCTGATTTCTAGACATATCTGGCAAGGAAGCAATATTCTCTTTCAGAATCTCCTTCTAGTATCATAGGCATCACCATTACCGGCATCACCATCATCATAGACCGGAGAGTCTATGACCTCTGGAAGAAGGGGCGGGCAACTCAGGAGGACTACAGGGGTGTAGCAAGGCTGTGCAGGGAGAAAACTAGAAGGGCCAAAGCTGAGCTAGAGCTCAGTCTGGCTGCTGCTATAAAAGACAACAAAAAACACTTCTTCAAATACATTAGCAGCAAAAGGAGAGCTAAGGAGAATCTCCAGCCCCTAGTAGATGTGGGAGGAAACACAGTGACCAAGGATGAGGAAAAGGCTGAGGTACTTAATGCCTTCTTTGCCTCAGTCTTTATTAGCAGGGCCGAATGTTCTATGGGTACCCAGCCCCTGGAGTTGGAAGATAGGGATGGGGACCAGACTGGAGCCCCCATTATCCAGGGGGAAATGGTGAGTGACCTGCTGCACCACTTAGACACTCACAAGTCTATGGGGCCTGATGAGATCCACCCGAGAGTGTTGAAGGAGCTGGCAGATGTGCTCACCAAGCCCCTTTCCATCATTTACCAGCAGTCCTGGCTAACTGGGGAAGTCCCTGCTGACTGGAGATTAGCGAATGTGACACCCATCTTCAAGAAGGGCCGGAAGGAGGACCCGGGGAACTACAGGCCTGTCAGCCTGACCTCGGTGCCGGGGAAGCTGATGGAGCAGATCATCCTGAGTGCTATCACACGCCATGTAGAGAATAACCAGGGGATCAGGCCCAGCCAGCATGGGTTCAGGAAAGGCAGGTCCTGCTTGACCAACCTGATCTCCTTCTATGATAAGGTGACCCGCCTAGTGGATGAGGGGAAGTCTGTGGATGTTGTCTATCTAGACTTCAGTAAAGCCTTTGACACGGTTTCCCACGGCATTCTCCTGGAGAAACTGGCTGCTCATGGCTTGGACGGGTGTACTCTTCGCTGGGTAAAGAACTGGCTGGACGGCCGGGCCCAGAGAGTGGTGGTGAATGGAGTTTACTCCGGTTGGCGGCCGGTCACAAGCGGTGTTCCCCAGGGCTCTGTGTTGGGGCCAGTTCTGTTTAACATCTTTATCAATGATCTGGACGAAGGGATCGAGTGCACTCTCAGTAAGTTTGCAGACGACACCAAGTTGTGTGGGAGTGTTGATCTGCTGGAGGGTAGGCAGGCTCTGCAGAGGGACCTGGACAGGCTGGATCGATGGGCTGGGGTGAATTGTATGAGGTTTAACAAGGCCAAGTGCAAGGTCCTGCACTTGGGCCACAGCAACCCCATGCAACGCTACAGGCTTGGGGAAGAGTGGCTGGAAAGCTGCCTGGCAGAGAAGGACCTGGGGGTGTTGGTTGACAGCCGCCTGAATATGAGCCAGCAGTGTGCCCAGGCGGCCAAGAAGGCCAATGGCATCCTGGCCTGTATCAAAAATAGCGTGGCCAGCAGGACTAGGGAAGTGATTGTGCCCCTGTACTCGGCACTGGTGAGGCCGCACCTCGAATACTGTGTTCAGTTTTGGGCCCCCCACTACAAGAGGGATATTGAGGTACTGGAGCGCGTACAGAGAAGGGCAACGAAGCTGGTGAAGGGTCTGGAGCAGAAGTCTTATGAGGAGCGGCTGAGGGAGCTGGGACTGTTTAGCCTGGAGAAAAGGAGGCTGAGGGGAGACCTCATCGCTCTCTACAACTACCTGAAAGGAGGTTGTAGAGAGGTGGGGGTCGGTCTCTTCTCCCAGGTAACAAGTGATAGGACAAGAGGAAATGGCCTCAAGTTGCGCCAGGGGAGGTTTAGACTGGATATTAGGAAATTTTTCTTCACCGAGAGGGTTATCAAGCATTGGAACAGACTGCCCAGGGAAGTGGTTGAGTCGCCATCCCTGGAGGTATTTAAAGGACGTTTGGATGAGGTACTTAGAGACATGGTGTAGTGGTGGTTTTTGGCAGTGTTAGGTTTATGGTTGGACTCGATGATCTTAAAGGTCTTTTCCAACCTATATGATTCTGTGATTCTGTGATTACCAGATTAACAATGCTCTGAGAGGAAGGGATGGGCTGAACATAAAAAAAATCACTTGTAAACTGTCTGGACTCAGTCTAGTGTATTACACTTTAATACCACCCACTGACAGATATGAGAAATGTCCTGTAAGAAGCATAACTATGAAGTCCTAAGTATTAAATCTGCTAATATTTACATAGGAGCGTAATAAATGAAGTGCAGCCAGACCACCCAGCACACAACAGAGTCAAACCAACTGTTGGCTAAAGGCAAACATTTTATTCAGTGCCCTTTTGCCATGTTCCTTCCCATACACACATAAATGAACTCCCAAATCTTTTTTATTATGCAAAAAAACCCCTCTGGTATTTCCAGAAGGAAATTCAGGAAGTAAATTAAGAAATCACACTGGAATGAGGGGTTCAGCCAAATGCATCAAAGGCGCATGTGGGCCACCAGAACATGGAGAGCAACGAAGATCTTGTCATAAATCTATTATCAGTGAGTTATCACTTTTCTCTCTCATGAGATGGCATTTGGCTTTCCCCCCACCCCCCAACAATAACCTTCTAAGAACAGAACAAAAAAGTTGTGTGGCTTGCTACGGGAAAAATATCATCATCTGCACTATCCCAGTGAGAAGAGGTCACTTGCTTCCTTGGAAAGATTACAGAAAAAGGAAGAAACCGTAGCAAGGGAACTCTCTGATTTATGAGTTCCTAGAGACCCACTGAGAAAACCTAATCCCATACAACTGCTGTGCAGAAGCTGAAAGGCAGCCATTTAACCTTTGGACCGCCACTGCTACACAACTTACAAAAGCATCCATGTGAAGCCTTTAAATGATAGAAGTTAGAGTTGGGAGAGACTTATTCTACTACCATGAAGTCTGGCCCACTCACAGTGCCAGAAGGAGTCCCCAGACAGAAGATTCATCAATTACAGCCAGTAAATACTTTACAGATACAAAAAATAAGCATACTCATTTCTAAATATGGAAGTGATACTCCTTCTAAAGCAGACAGTTCCTCATCTAAGCAGGCAGGATGAATTTATTTTTCTATTGTAGAGACGCTAACTGCTCCTGACATGGGTTCATATTACCAAGGTAACTTCTTTTTCATAGTGGAGACATGTTCTAGGGAGGCTGGGATATAATTTTACTGACATACAGGCTTGGGTGAATCCTGCCTTAAGGATGTTGTTATCTAATGGTAAATATACTGTACACAGCTGCAGGGAGGGTGAAGTGTTACTTTTCTTAATCCAAAAAAAGGCGTTTGTGACAGAATAGAGCTTATAACATTAAAATCAGAGAGATAAAAGTTATTCTGGAATGACAGCCACAAAGGCTCTGACAAGGCTACCAGCACAGAGAGGAAGCACCCATAAGCACAGTGCCTTCACGATGGCCTAGACTATCCCCCTGCAAAATGGGTCTCCGGAGGAGCAAATCTCTGCAGGTCACTTGGCAGAGCCTGTCTTAGATGGGTCTTGCTGCAGTTACTGTCCCTCTTCAGCAAGTCATCACACAGTAAACCAGGTGTTAGATATGAACTCTTTCAAACACTTTTCTTTATCAGGATGTGCATTCCCCAGACTGGGCCTCAATATTTTATCAGTGCTCCTTGATCCTCTGCTCCTTCTGTTCTCAGTGTAATGCAGCTGAGCCTGGCCAGCTGCGACCCCTGCCTCCTTCTCTCTCTACTATGCAGCCTGTCTGGGAAGCCAAACAACCTTCTGGGCCATTAGGTACATGCTCTCCCTCAGAAAATAATTTAAAAAATTAAAAAAAAAATTAAAAAAAGGATTTCTTCTCTCTGCCTTTCAGAAAGCCCCGCTGCCTCTGGCCCATTCTTTAGCACCGTGTCCATGCTTGTTCCTAACTTCACTGGATATTTCCAAGTTCACACTATGCAAGGCTTAGATTCACTCATACCTGGGTTTACATTCATGCACAGCACTGTGTGCAAGTGTAAAGAGGAGAAAACATGACAATTCAGTGTCTGTTGATTAGTCTCTGATGAATCGGGGCCTGAGGGAAGCTGATGAAAGAGCAATGCGGTTTGCACACCATCCTGTTCAGGCAGTTCGTAAGACACATCTGTGCCCAGAGAAAGATTCATCCAAGTTCTAGCATATGACGACAATTTGAGAAAATGTAAAAATAGAGAAGGGGGTTAGGAGGAAAGTCAGTGGAATATAAAAGCATTTTTTCTTCTAAAGTGAAGGTGAAAAACTTTCAAAAATTTACTGTGAAATTGCTGAACAACTGTGGCATCTGGTAAATAAGAGGTGGACTCCTGGAGGTGTGCAGCACACAGATGCCCATACATCCTCAACATTATGAGGAGTTTTGTGCACTCTTGGGCACTGCAAGTCCTCAATACAAATAGCTTGAGAGCTCTGCTGAATACAGGTGGGCTTAAAATATGCTTTAAAACAAACACTTGCTTACATTCCTTGCTGAATCAGAATCAAAATCCTGTGTGTTGGCACAGCCTCAGTTTTACAGATTCAAGAATTACGCCAAGGAGAATGAGTTTGCAATTTCCAGCAAAGATAACCAAGCTTACAAAGCTATCGAGGGCCACAAACAAGAAGGAGAGAAACAAGGCCAAGATTTTTATCTGTCCTTGAATCATGGCAGGGCGCAAAGGAAGAACCAGACAAAGATCTTTCTTTTCCCCCCTTTTTTCCTCACTTGGCAGAATGAGTGGCTGTCTGCAGCTCCACTCAAATCGGATTATCTCACTTTCAGAAATGGATTTGCCAAGGAAACAGCTGCTTGTCATGAGGCTGCAAATAGGATGCGCCCCAGCCCATCAGCCCCCAGAACCTGGGATGAGCAATTAAACGTGTGACTAAATGAATGTTTGTTCTTCATCACAGAAGACAAGTATTGTTAAATTTTCACTGTGCCAGTTCCCTGCTGTTTCCTTTCTCACACTGCTTGCCCCAAGGTAAACTATATAATTTGAAAATTATGTCAGTCACATGCCTATTACTCCACTAAAGACATGTGAGGTTCCCTACAAATACCTCTGGTCAAGCCTTTTAACCTTTCTCTTTAACAAAAGAAGAAAATCATGACTAATTTGAAATGTAAATTGATGATCCCATCATTTTTATTTTCACTGTATAGTGACTGCAATTAGCTTGTTTAAAGTAGCAACGACACAGGACATAGCACTGTTCTTGCTTTCTTCATGCTCCTAAAACTAAGTTGATCTTTTTTTCTCTCTCTCTTTTTTTATTTTTTTTAACAGATGGACTAGATGGAGAGGGCAGATTTAACGCGGGTGACTTTTTCTATACCTCCACAGCAATGTCTAAGCGTATCAGGCTAAATGTTCTTGAGGTGTTTTGGCAACAGGATGGAAATGCATTTGCTAGTGCGGGCACACCCGAGCGAACCGAAGAGCAATGTGTCCCACACCAGAGCCGGAGGGTCGGTACAAGAGACTGAAGAACAGCGCGCTCTGATGAATACGCAGGGCACCACTTGGGAAGTCAGAGGGTGTGCATATGCAGGCCAGGGCAGACACATGCAATCTCCCTCTCCGCATGCTCCTGAGGCAAGGCAGCTCCAGTCCAGGTGCCACACGGCTGCATTGCTGTGGCACTGTACCAGTGGTAATAAGCCCTGCTGAGAGGCAGATCTATTAGCTCAGGCACAACACCGAACTACCACAGCTGCCAAGCCCCCACACCAGCATGCAGCCAGCTTTAAGCATGGGCAAAAGATGTATATGTCTGCACCCAACCACACAGACGTATCCATTATTCAGCGTTCAGCCCTGTTGTATGTCTGACCACTGACACATCCCTTACGTATGTAGCATAACCTAAAAGATGAAGCTTCCTAGCTAAGAAGTGGCAGGGACGTAGCTTGTCTGCAGCTCATTTTGGACTGGGTTTCTTGTCCCCAGGCAGTACTCTGCTGTGCCACACTAACATACCACCGTGTGTATCTTTGTGCTATAGCCTGTCACAACCTACAAACAAGCCCTGGCTCTCCGTGCAGCCCAGCAAGGACCAAAGACAGTCCTTGCTACAGCCATGCTTTGCTGAATAGGCTATGCTCTAGAAAGTGCTGCCAAGAGTTATTTACCCTCAAGCCCTTGGAAGCAAGCATGTAGATACTTATTTAAATATTTCAAGTAGAATCATAGAATGGTTTGGGTTGGAAAGAACCCTAAAGACCATCTAGTTCGAACCCTGCTGCCATGGTCAGGGCCACCTTCCACTAGACCAGGTTGCTCAAAGACCCATCCAACCTGGCCTTGAACACTTCCAGGGCATCCACAACTTCTCTGCGCAATGTGTTCCAGTGCCTCACCACCAAACAAAACAATTAGATTGTTTAGTTTTTCAGAAAAACTACATAAACTACAAAATATTTTGACAAGAATATAAGCTAAAGAAACACATAACCTGAATATAGAAAAAAACAAACTACAAGGAGCACTTGTACCAAGAAGGAATACAGAAAGTGCCTGAAACTTTCTTCTGCACTTACCTGATGCAACTCTACATCCCACAAAACTCTACTTCCCAGGGCTGCCTGCCAGCTTTCAAGGATATTAGAAATTTCTGCATAAAAACAGATTTCAAAGGACACACTGAGGACTGATTTTGAAGTATAAAGCAGTCACAGGACACAGACTTCAATGGTAACTTTTAGTGAGCGTAGCTTGAGGTTGCTCATGAAAGTGGGCTTAAAGAATAACTTCATCCTGCCATGAACAAGTCACAAGGACAATGAAGAAGTGTAGTGAGTTGGGGAGAAACGAACCTTAGAATTCCAGAAACGTATTGGAATGAGACCTGTAACTCAGTGTCAGGGACAGGCTTTGTTCCTAAAAGTGCTGATGCAGTGAGGACCATGACCCAGGGATTGCTGAGGTGAAAGAAACACTGCCGTTGAATTTAGTAAGTTCTGGACCAATAATCAACCCTTTTCAACAGCCCAACGTCTGGTATTCAGAAGATGGATTACATGACTTTCATGTTCCTAAAAGAGCTGCGTGGTCCCTTCTGTCTCAGGATGACAGGACTAAGGATTGATGAAGTCTGGAGCGGAGCTCCCACTGGTGAAATCAAGCAGCCGTCATTCCCCTTCCTCCCAGAATGAGTCAGGATTCTTTTTGTTTGTTTGTTTGTTTTGCATAGTCAGACACTGCCACACCACTCAACACCACCACGAAAAAAGAAGATCAGGAAAAAAATAAACAACAAATCATACCTTGGATGTGCAACTTAAATACTGAAATGAAACATGGGAAAAGCTAGAGGGAACAGCAAGCCACTCCATTTGCTTCAACTTTTGAGTGTTGCTGTTAATCTCCCTGCATAAGCAATAGGGGTGTAAAAAACCCATCAAAGGTGCTCAGTGTTCACTGGTTTGCCACAGCCCTCATCCTTGCTGAGCTCATGGCTGGATGCTGTCAGGTCTTGGTCCCCTCGCCAAGCACAGAGCAGCCTGCCTCACCATCTACGGCTTTTGCTGGGGCGGTTACCTTTCTGCATTCTGGCAAGTCTGAAGGGAAGGCAAGAAAAGGCAAGACTAATTCCTGTTGCTACTGCACAGCTCAGGAAGCATGAAGTATTTATCAGTTTGAGCGAGCCAATTACTTTGCCACTCTCAATAGCGACCTGTTAGATGAGTGCTGTGTCATAGCAGTGTAAGGAAGCTGCAGAGCTGGAGAAGGGTCACTTAGCTCATTGCTTGCTCAGCTCCTGTTTTGTGTGACCAAGATAACCATGCAAATAGATCCCAGAAGAAATTAGAGCAATACTCTGTTTGTGCTATGGTTGGCTGTCTCCAGACATACATGGCTGCCTTATTCCTGAATCACAGGATTAATGAAGATATGCCTAAGAGTCTGAAGGTGAATCGGGAACAGAGGCATTGATTTTGCAAACTGCTGAACTGAACTCTGGCTTAAATGTGAGCCCTGGAGATAAGTAAAGTAGCCCTTAAAGATGTAACACCTTATTGCCCCTCCCAGTCTTCAATTTCTCTTTCTCTCCTCCTCTGCAACAGATTGATACGAATTACTCAAGAATAATCACTGCCTCCCTTGGGGTTCAGCTTTCAATTGACAGAGATGAGCTTATTTCTGTTCTGTTAGTAAATTGTCCTGTTTATTTTTTCTAGTGTTTCAACTATTCGCACTGAACTTTAAGGACAGGATATCAGATTCCTAATCATAGCACAAATTCTTCTCTCATTTTATAATAATCAGGAAAAAATGTAGGAATCAATAATCATATTCAATAAACCCTGTGTGTGTGTAAGATTCTACTCGACTTTACATAAGTCACTGAATTTTTTATGCTTCTGTTCCCAGTCTGTTCTGAGAAATGACAGTTCTCTCTTCTTTCTGCTTCTTTTGTTTAGTTAGACTGCAACCACTTCAGAAGGTTGTGGTCTCTAAAGCAGCCCCCTGAACCACAGTAGTGCCCAAAGATACATGTAATGATAAATACATACATACATGCATATCATATAGACAGGTACTTCAAACTAGAGTTATGATTAAACCTCCCATACTGCAACATTTTGGGGTGAGAGGAGGAATACTATCAAACGCAGAGGCACTAAATAATTGGTAAATCATAAACACATATCCTAAATAAACCAGGCCTTATTAGCTGGACTTTACCATTCCCTTTGAGAGAACTCTCTCTCAGAACAAGAAAATGGTGTTTAAGGCTCTAACTCTTACTTCAGTTTCAAACAAGTCCTTAGCAGTAGCAAATGAAAGAAGTTATTTTAAGTAGATAATGAGTTTCAAGGTGAGCACCTTACCCCTGGCACTTTTAAATTAAGAGTGCGGGATTTGTGTGTCTTGAGAATAATATTACTGACAGCGCTGTTCTAATACATTTTTAGAGGATTGCCCTCAGGGCTTCAGTTTCTTCAATCCACATCCTCCTCTCTTCCTTCCAGAGGTTCCTGCTGAGTTTCTGCCAACCCATAATACTTCAACCTCTCTCATCCTTTCCACCTTCTTCCTAACTAAAAATGAACAAACATTTTCTAACCTACTTTATTGTTGTTGTTCTCCCAGCTGAAGGCCCCACATGTGAATAGGCTGTTTGAACATCGTCAAGAAAAGTGGTGATGGTTGATGAGAACTGTACTAACAGAACGGCCTAAAGAATTTCGTCGGTGTTATGCTGTGGGACTGCATACAGATTTGCTCAGTTTAAGCCTCAAGTACGCTCAGTCGTGGAAAACCAGCAAAAACCTCTGTATGAATAACCACCATCTCTCTCCCCCGGCTCCTGTTTTACACTAAATACAAAGTCTGAAATTGCTAAAAGGTAATTTTTGAGAACTTTGTATTGCAGCTGCTTATAATAAACAGCTGGACTTTGGACTTATAACAAAACTGGACTTTGACTAACACAGGAGACAGCTTTGCCAGTCCCTACCTGTTTCACAAGGCTGCTCTCCCAAGGTCAAAATAAAGCCACTGGAATGTCTGGAGAAGAGTTCCTGATGCCGTTCCAGGATCACATAGATTCATGCCGCTCTTCAGTCCTCTAACTTCTTTCGCAATAAATAAATATAAACAAAACAAAAGCTCCTCTAATTAGATTCAACGTCTTGTCACAAGAATGAAAAGTTCCAGGTTGTGGGTACTGCTGTAACCACTGACAGCTGTGATACAATGATTATTACTAATAACAGCTACAAGTATGCCTGAAGTAGCACACAATCCTTGAGCAAGCAGCCCAAAAAGATTATTTATTCTTGGCTGATGTTAGATTTATTGTTTTAAGAGTTGTTTTGTAATTAATCCACAACTGCAGAAAACTCTGCCATCTTTCTAATGCAGGGAGAACGTGGATCCCATGAGCTAGGCGTGAAGGTTATGAAGTAGGTAACGAGAGTCAGTAATCACAAAGCACAGCAACAAGTCCACTCTTCACCACATGCCTGGCAAAACGGGGTGTTTACAAATCCCTATACCTTTGTAAAAGGACATGAGACCCAGTTTCTATTGCATGCATCATTCGCCATTGCTAGGAGGAGTCAGTGATGTCTCTGGACAGGTACACCACTCCGATGAAATTAAGGAAAAATAGCACCTTCCCCAGTTTCCATTAACACAGAATAGTGCTGCCATCACCTAAACCACCATTCTCCAAACTTAGGTGAAATGGCTTGGATATCATAGGGGAGAACAAGAAGTTCTGAAGATCTGATTAAAAAAAAAGACCGAGACAAAAGCTCAAAAAACTTGCTAAAAAGACAGAGAGAGTGACCTGTAAACTGGGGAGTGTTCTGGTCCCCTCTTTCAATATAGGTGGACTTTTATGCAACTGAGAGAGTTATAACAGAGCATTACAGAATCTCAGAGGGCATTAAACACCTCAGCTTTCGCTTAGGATCAGTCTGGATGGGTCACTGCAGAGGTGTGGCTTAGTTTTACACCTCTCCCTCTGCATTTCAATAGTTCAGGTTTACTGAAAGATCAGCTATGTGAATGCGTGAAGTTTTAGGTAAAGTTCCCTCTTCATCTAGGCCACCTTAGGGAAAGGGAACCTCAGGACAAAGGCAGTGGAAATGGAGACACCCTTCTTCACAGTGAGGAGGGAATGAAGGGAAAGATCCAGTCTCACTGACTTTTAGGATGTGAGAGCATCACATTGCATTATTCTAGTTCTTCCCTCTCATATTCTAGAGGCTTCCTACTTATACACACCTAAGTCTCACTGTCCAACAGATGCAGAAATGCCCTTTAGGACCAAGATTGCCAATCCCTCTCTTCCACATTATAGAATTACAGAAACATAGAATACTTAAGTTTGGAAAAGACCTCTAGGATCATCTAGTCCAACCGTCAACCCAACACCTCCATGCCTACTAAACCATGTCCTGAAGTGCCACATCTACACGTTTTTTGAACTCCTCCAGGGATGGTGACTTCGCCACCTCTCTGGGCAGCCTCTTCCAATGCTTGACCACCCTTTCAGTAAAGCAAATTTTCCTAATAGCCAATCTAAACCTCCCCTGGCGCAACTTGAGGCCATTTCCTCTTGTCCTATCACTTGTTACCTGGGAGAAGAGACCGACCCCCACCTCTCTACACCCTCCTTTCAGGTAGTTGTAGAGAGCGATAAGGTCCCCCTCAGCCTCCGCTTCTCCAGGCTAAACAACCCCAGTTCCCTCAGCCCCTCCTCATCAGACTTGTGCTCCAGACCCTTCACCAGCTTCGTTGCCCTTCTCTGGACACACTCCAGCACCTCAATGTCTCTCTTGTAGTGGGGGGCCCAAAACTGAACACAGTATTCGAGGTGTGGCCTCACCAGTGCCGAGTACAGGGGGACAATCACTTCCCTACTCCTGCTGGCCACACTATTTTTGATACAAGCCAGGATGCTGTTGGCTTGCTTGGCCACCTGGGCACACTGCCGGCTCATGTTCAGCCAGCTGTCAACCAGCACCCCCACGTCCTTTCCCACCGGGCAGCTTTCCAGCCACTCTTCCCCAAGCCTGTAGCCTTGCATGGGGTTGCTGTGGCCCATGTTTAGGACCCAGCACTTAGCCTTGCTGAACCCCATACAATTGGCCCCAGCCCATCGATCCAGCCTGTCCAGGTCCCTCTGCAAGAGCCTTCCTACCCTCCAGCAGACCAACACTCCTGCACAACTTGGTGTCATCTGCAAACTTACTGAGGGCGCACTCAATCCCTTCATCCAGATCATTGATAAAGATATTAAACAGAAGTGTCCCCAATGCTGAGCCAGGGGAACACCGCTTGTGACCGGCCACCAACCAGAGTAAACTCCATTCACCACCACTCTCTGGGCTCAGCCATCCAGCCAGATTTTTACCCAGCAATGAGTACACCTGCCTAAGCCATGAGCCACCAGCTTCTCCAGGAGAATGCTGTGAGAGACAGTGTCGAAGGCTTTACTAAAGTCCAGGTAGATAACATCTACAGCCTTTCCCTCATCCACTAGGTGGGTCACCTGGTCGTAGAAGGAGATCAGGTTGGTCAGGCAGGACCTGCCTTTCCTGAACCCATGCTGGCTGGGCCTGATCCCCTGGTTGGCCTGCACGTGCCTGTTGAGCACACTCAAGATGAACCACTCCATAATCTTCCCCGGTACCAAGGTCAGGCTCACAGGCCTGTAGTTCCTCGGATCCTCCTTCCGGCCCTTCTTGTAGATGGGCGTCATATTGGGAAGCCTCCAGTCATCTGGAAGCTACCAGGACTGCTGATAAATGTTGGGGAGTGGCTTGGCAAGCTCCTCCGCCAGCTCCCTCAGTACTCTCAGGTGGATCCCATCCGGCCCCATAGACTTGTGAGTGTCCAGGTGGTGTAGCAGATCGTTAACTGCTTCCTCCTGGATCATGGGGAGCTTACTCTGCTCTCCGTCCCTGTCTTCCTGCTCAGGGGGCTGAATTCCCTGGGGATAACTTATCTTCATCTAGCCAGCCACTACATATTTACAGTGTTAAAGTCCAAAGAGATGACAATACTCTGCAATAATAAACATGGGAAACATTTCACCTGCTTTCACCTTTTTAGCTTACCTAAAAAAAAAAAAATTAAAATGATTCCTCCTTTTTCGGTGGAAATTTCTCCAATCTTTCATTGTGATGGCAATGAAATTGCCATCTTTGTACCTTTAAAAAGAGCAATAAGGATGCTTTTATTTGCTTGCAGAGTCTACACAGCAATGAAAAGAGATTGTGTCCCGCTGTAAGAGTTAGCAGCAGCAGCATTGTTAAGTGGGTCTCACGGCAAGGCCAAACTCTGATCTCAGTCATCACTTTAGCAAATGCATTTTCTGCAAGTGTCTTGCTCACAAATAGATGAAGGCAGAATTTGGCCTGCACAGCCTTTACCACTCTTGACAGGTCCAAATCAACACATCTTGCTTCTCAGATACCATACGTTTACAGGCCAACAGCTCGGAAGATCATCATTGCATCTATGTGTTGCTTGTAATTAATATGCAAGACACTAGAATGCCAAGATATAAAAATGCATTCCCTTAAGTTCATGTTTACTTTTACACACGCCAGTCTTTTACACAGACAGTGCAAACTCAAGCAAAGCACACTTTAACACATTCACTTTAGGAAGCATAAGCCATAAGCAGAGACCGTCACCTTGCAGTGATTACATAGAAGTATAATCTATGCCTCTGGTAACAACATTGGGATGGCGTAACACAGAAAGTAGCCCATCTATTTCAAGACAGATGCCAGAAAGTGTATCCTGGCAAGAAGCAGCACTTCCGCTTCGTGGAATCAATACGCGGTCTAAGTCCCATATACATGTTCACTGACATAATCCAAACTCCCTTTTGACTTTACATTTTTACCCTAATTTCTCCCTAACAGCACCAGCTGCTTTCTACGCGTTGGCATTTCCTCCAGCCCCTGCCTCTCCCAAGCCAGTGACATCTCTAGACCACTGTAACAAATACAGCGTAATACCAGAACAGGTCAGCAGCAAAGCACTACAACACTGACATTTCAGTGGCCAAACAGTAAGTCACAGATCCTCTCTCTCCAGCAGAGTCCAAAGCATACCAAAGCATACTAACAGACTGCACTACACAACCTCTGACTACAAAGCGTATGCAATATTTGACATACACACACCTGTAACACTCAATAACCTGAGAGCACATTTGGCATTTATTATACAAACAAGTGTCAGCTAAATAGAGTCACAGCTATAGCTATAAAAATATACAGTACATAAATATAAGTAAAACTTACATGTTGCTGTATCTGAAGCTATCTTGGCTCATTAACATATCTGTAAAGTAGGTAGTATACACAAATTGATCTGCAAGGTCAGGTTGAGATGGTTAACTATAAGCACACATCCACATTATCAGCACAGGACTTCTTGCTTAGTTGTCAACCCTTGTTTTTACGAAAATAAATGCAAGCCTACACCAGGAACTATTAGATTATAGATATAGTATTGTTTGTTCGTGAAACTATAACTGCAAAGTGGTTTCTACTATACTGAATTATTCCAAATTATTTAGGGAGAAGGCAGATTTTATTTTTAGATGACAACTAATTCTAGTCTATTCTAAATGGTGACTGTTATAAGAAAACCCATTGAGATATTTTTGATACATAAAAAAACTAAAACCAGTTTCCTCAGATGGTTACCCTGGTTACCACACAGTACCCTGAACCCTATTTGTCTGGTAATGCACTAACAAAATAGTTAATAAGCAATAAGGGAGATGAGAGAGACTGAGCAATATGAGATGTGTGGCAGAGTGAATTTTCAAGCTGTCAATGTACTAAGTATAATGCCAACCCATTCAGCCTCACCTTCATTTTGAAACTACATAGCAAAACAGTTGTGCTTCACAGGTAAATTAAAAGATCTGCACTTTCTATGCCGTCTCAGAAATCCTCTCCAAAATTTTCCTCAAACCTCTGTTTTGAGCAACTGTGCAGATAACCACACTGAAGGGCTCCAGAGGCACGGTGCTACAGTGCCTATCTAGGGACTTGCATGGAGACAGAGGGCAAAATGATAGCTGAACAAGGATGGCGACAGTAGATATACAGCTGCTAAACCACAGCCGCTGCTGATACCAGTGCAACCCCCAATGCGATGTGTAATCGTTCGATAATACAGCTGCATGTGATACGCACAGCAGCTCTGTTCTACCTCCTCATGCCAAATACACTCACTATTCAGAACTTCAGCAGTGCAAAACTGCAATGGACATGACGCTTCCCAATATTTTGGGCTCTAGTCATGCAACGGAGATGTAGCAGCATCCATTGCTTATACAAGGCAACGGCTATTAAATTACATTTCCATTATCATTCGTTTTCACTTCCTTAGATGCATTCACTACTTCAGGTCATGGTCCACTGCACATTAGAATAGAATAGAATAGAATCGCTTAGGTTAGAAAAGACCTTTAAGATCATCAAATCCAAACATTAACCTAGCACTGCCAAGTCCACCACTAAACCATGTCCTTAAGCACCCTTATCTACTCGTCTTTTAAATACCCCCAGGGATGGTGACTCAACCACTTCCCTGAGCAGCCTGTTCTAACGCGTGACAACCCTTTCGGTGAAGAAATTTGTCCAATCTAAACCTCCCCTGGCACAACTTGAGGCCACTTCCTCTTGCCTTCACCTACTATACGTGTCTGGGCAGCCAAACTGCTTCACAGGCCACCTGCTTGTGCCGGGCACACAGGCAGCCAAACAGCTTGAACATGCCCCCTAAGCATGTACAGAGATAACCTGAACACACTGATAGAGACAGGTGGGAGAAGGCTAAAAATGGAAGTCCGTAATAGCTAACCAAATTCATGTAAGCTGTGCATCCCTGAGTTTGTGTGTTAGCTGCCTTGGAGTTTCAAAAAGAGCTAGAAAGATTCAAATGACAAGTATGCTCCCATCTGGTGAAAAATGATCTTTAAAAGTAGAAGAAAATCATACCGTACTGACCAAAACGCCTTGCCAGTAAGGCTTTGTAATACTGTTGCACAATTTTCTCCAGCTGAGAAGAAAACTGTTTGGAAAAGCTTCCAGTCACAGATTTGAAAAACTCTGCAGGCTCACTCAACCCAAAAATTCAAAACAGAATTCAGGAAAAAGCAATCCATGCGACCCAAAAAATCAAACCTACCTATTAGCAAAATCCATATGCAATAGCACCACCAGCTTGCACAGAGTTTAACTAATATACAGCAGGCTTCTCTTTTCTCAAATCCATCCAGATCCAGATCTTTTTCACAGAATAATATAAAAATAATTTGAATTCCTATTTCTCATAAGAATAAATTGGAAGAAACCTTTTTTTTTTTTTGTCTTGGCTCTGCAAAAAATAGTTCACCTCAAACAAGTCAAGTTTGTTTAGAGCATATGGAGACAAACTTTTACATGATTTTAAGCAAACTTATGCAGGTAAGAGTGAAAGGACGTGATAAAAATATTTTTTAATTATTTATTACAAGCTGAGCAACAGATATGTAGGTAATATATAATACCTATATTTTATTCTAGATAATATCTAACATAGATACTTTCCATGAATAAGTTTTGTAATGTCAGAAACATTCATTACATACTGGCTCCTATAATCTGTTGGGAAATTACTGTTTCTCAGCTAATCAATAAGAAAGCTTACAGCGATAACATAATTGAAGCAGTGCATATGAAATAAATGGTCTGAGCAGCAGCAATCCCTGTTCAATAACCAATTAATACGTCATCTATACTAGCCACTTAACTTGGCATCATTCTGCAGGAGACAGAAAAAGAAAAAAATACTAGTGAAACCATCTCAATTGTTTTAACGACATGAACACCAGAGATCGCTCTGGGGAAGTCTAGATGACATCATCAGCCAGTTATTAGCATCTTTTTTTCTAGACATCCACATCCATTTCCACCACCCTAGTTGCACTGGAAAGAGATTTTGGAAATACAAGTTGGGTGTTGGGGAACCAAAGAGGACAGAGATGTAAAAACTGGTCCTACTAGTTTTTATTCCTGATGCAGAAAGGTCAAAAAGTTCTAGTTTTAACTGAGAAGCTGTCGTGGTTTAACCCCAGCCAGCAACTAAGAACCACACAGCCAGTTGCTCACTCCCCCCGGTGGGATGGGGGAGAGAATCAGAAGAGCAAAAGTGAGAAAACTCATGGGTTGAGATAAAGACAGTTTAATAGGGAAAGCAAAAGCCACACATGCAAGCAAAGCAAAACAAGGAATTCATTCACTCCTTCCCACGGGCAGGCAGGTGTTCAGCCATCTCCAGGACAGCAGGGCTCCATCACGCCCAATGGTTACTTGGGAAGACAAACGCCATCACTCCGAACGTCCCCCCCCTCCTTCTTCCCCAGGTTTGTATGCTGAGCATGATGCCATACGGTATGGAATAGCCCTTTGGTCAGCTGGGGTCAGCTGTCCCAGCCGTGTCCCCTCCCAGCTTCTTGTGCAGCCCCAGCCTCCTCGCTGGTGGGGTGGGGTGAGAAGCAGAAAAGGCCTTGACTCTGTGTGAGCACTGCTCAGCAATAATGAAAACATCCCTGTGTTATCAACACTGTTTTCAGCACAGATCCAAAACATAGCTCCATACTAGCTACTATAAAGAAAATTAACTCTATCCTAGCCAAAACCAGCACAGAAGGTCAACTCATTACTTAAACTAGGAGATGCCTTACCTGCCTCTCCAAGAGAAAGTGAAGAAAAAGACTTAAAATGAAATACAGTACCTCATTACACATGCTACCCTTTATCTTTTAATTTTAGCTAGAAATACATGAGCAGGTGATGTTAACAAGTCTTATTCCAAGCAAAAAGAGGAAATTCAAAGGCATACAGGACACACAGAGATATCCAAAGATTTTGAAGGGCAGGAAGAACTCTGGCAATCACCTAACCAGATCTGCTTGAGAGTACAGGCAATGCTCCCCAGCAATTTCTATACCAAAAGCAATAAAATGCAGCTGAATTAAAAGTACCTCTCTTAGAAAACAAATTCTTATTTAAAGACTGAAAGTAGTGATCAACAAATCACTTTCCTCAATAAATTACTGTAGCAGTTAATTAAAATTTGTCCCTTATGTTCAGTTCTCTTTGGCATCCAACTTCTAGATAGCAGATTTTGTTTTATCTTATGATACATTCAGGCAAAGTTTGTGAGGTCTGGCCGTAATTTTTTTCTACACAAATTGATAGAAACTGGAGGCAACCTTTCTGGTACACTGCCTGATACATCTATACCATAAAACAGAAGGCACAAGCATTACTTGTATTCCAATTTATGCTACCGGCTGGTATCTGGAAGGTTTGTGTTGTAGCTGCTAGCATGTGTCACAACTCATGCCAGCGCGTCTTTAATCATAACCATTAACTGCCCTGGCTAGGTCAACTCTAGTCCAGGAGTCCCAACACATGCTGCCATCATACCTGCATTCTGTGGTGCAGAGAGATCGTTCTCTAATAAATATAAAAGCTCTTTAATTTTCAGCAGTTTTCCCTCCACACTGCATACGTACTTGATGAAAGATATCTTGTTATTGTCTCTGATACTCTGAACAGACTGAACTCTGTAAACTCTCACAGAAGGATAAAGATTTCAAAAGATCTATGGGTGCAAGCAGGACAAAAGAATCTTTTTGGTTTCCCACAGCCCAGCTTCTCCTACGGACCCCTTTTTCCTCCCCTGGCCCCTTCCAGACATTGAGTCCTCCTCCCCGCCCCCAGGTTAACACAGACTCCTTCTCCCACCACATGAAGGGAAAAGTTGACTTTGCTGTTGCCAGCTGTGTGCAAGGGGGGGAGGAATTGGTACTGCAGGCATGACCTAGCCATGCACGCCAAGCCCTTCCTGAGCAGCGGTGGGCAGGGATGAGCGGCTGCTCTCACAGCTATCCTCCATGCCCCAGCTAAGACAGGGAAGGCATTCTACTGCCCTGGGCAGCTCTAGTCTAAAGCTTGCCCTGCAGCTACATTCATGCAGATCCCCCGGACGTCAATGAACTGGAGTTGCGTGTGTTGGGGTGAATTCACTTCTGCAGTATTTCACATTAGAGCTATTTATATAGAGAGTAGGGGGGAATTTCTATGTTTATAACACACCAGCAGAAACTTAAGTGCTCCAAGGTGCCTGGACTCACACATCTATCTTCTGGAATTACTTGTCATCAAGGTGTCAAACCCAGGAACATCAGTATGACAGTTCGTTAAAATGGGCAAGTCAAAAGATTCTGCTAAGTCAACACTTCAATGACTTTAAACCACTCATTTTAATATTTTATTTGAGTGAGTTGATTGTGCATGGAAGTGCAAGGCCTGACAATAAACAAAGGAGTCACTCATAGTACAAAAGCACAGCATTTTGCTTCAAACCAAACTTGCAAAATCATGGCAGGCTATCTCTTGTTCTGAACCTGTTTCACCTACAACTGATCCACATTCACACTAGTCCTGCTCATCATCTACACAGGAACAGTCAAAACATGTGACAACTCTGTGATCCGGATATGTTTTTGTTTCATACCATTATTTTATTTGCAGATGTTTTGTAAATATTCAGGTGTCTTCTACCGTGAATGTACATGCCATACGGTGCATTAGTCCTTCTAGCAACAATCCTCTTCCAGCTTCAGCTATCATGCTAGAGGATATTTCATCTAGGGCTCTCAGCACTCAGCTGCGTGCCACCAGCTCTCTGACAGCTGTTACCAACTTGGGAAGGCCTCACTTTTCTGGCAGAGCTGTTTGGAAGAGCACTGCTTCCTTCAGTCAGGAAAAAAAGTTGGGTTGGCCAAAGGGAACAGGTTTGACAAGTATGTGGGATTTGGAGAGGGTGGTAGATGGGATGTCCTCTTGGGCCTGACATTGTCTTGTACCATGCAAGCCCCTCAGCACATACTAGTGGGTGGATGTTTTTAATGACGCTTGGGCCCTTCTTTCACATCAGACACTACTGCAATCCAGCCACCAAAACACAGCATAATGGCAGAAGCAGGTAAGAGTGGATCTATGTGGATCTACCCACACATCTCTCCTTAACTACAAGCACTCCCTGAGACTCCAAAAGAGCTTATAAAACTCCAGAGGAGTTAGGAATAACTAAAGGCATTTTAAGAGGCAGAACCCAGAATGAGTCACAGTAAGAAATAAAAGGGGAGTGGAAACAAATCTCTTCCATGCCCATTATGTCCTTGCAGTCAGGCTTGATCCAACCCAATCTAACACTTCTTCATGAGTTCTCAAGGAGAAGTCATCCTCTTTCCATTTCTTCCAAGACTGGCTTTGCTCTTTGCTTTTTGCACCATGATCTCAGTCTCTGGCAGGCTGCTGGCTGAGCCTCCCTGACCTACCCTGTACTCCACAATCTTCTCCCACCAGCCACCAAAAGCTGTTCTTGAAGGAAGAGCAATCTCCTCCTTTCAGAGGCCCCAGTGAGCTGAAAGTGCAGCAGCTGAACAAGGAAAACAGGCAAATATTTCCTCTGCTGCCTGGTCACACCCTTTTCAAAGGGATGTAACTCACAGTGCAGTTACAGAGCAAACAAATCAAAAAGTCGCTATCCATCACACATACAACCAATGCAAAATACACCAAAGTCCTCAATATTATCAGTGAGCAATCCTAGGTATTTGTGCATTGGTTTATGGCAGCATGGACAGGAACTAAAATTTATTTAAGAAGCTCCTATTAGAAACACAGTATTTTCATCGAAAAGCCTCAGGCTAAGTTCTGAATTTTTAAATATATCAACAAATAAGATGACCTTTGCTATTTAGGGAGAAGCGGAAGGAAACAGGGACCAGAACACATAGGTAACAACACAACTAAAGACAGACCGACTGAAATCATGGTATAAAAAAGCAACATGTGAGCATACACATCTGACGGGACTAGGAAGGATACAGAGAAAATTTCATTGTGCATGCAAAGGATCTAATGTGTATAGCCCTTATTCTTGATTAAAGCATGAATATGCTACTGTAAAATTAACTTTAACTAAAAAATATATACCTATAAGCCCCACGACAGTTCTCAAAAGTCCACTGAAACAGAAGGGAAATGTTTGAAATTTTTGCTTCACTGAATCATGACTGGATTTGCCATTCATATTGCCACTTCTCTTTATATTGGTTCAGGGGATCTTAAAGTCCTAGACAAACGTAGCAACCACTGTAAAAAAGTACATGCTTCATCTAGGTGGGTTTATTATATTCAGACTGGATGAAGCTGCAGTGATGATGAGGTCAGGGAAGATGGGCTATGGTTTGGTATAATTTCCTCCATTACATTCAATGTAGCCTACTAGAAAATACAAACAGATGGGGCTACAGCCCTCAGTGGTCTTGGCTGATGCTGGTAAATCTGCCCTCGGTTACTGCATGCAGAGCTGAAAACAGTAGGTACAGGAAATGATTTGACTAAACCAGATACTCCCCATACTACTAAAGCAGGAAGTCTTTCCAATATTTCCATGCTGTAGCAAAAGCTTGTGATTAAACCAGTATGAAAAAATAGAAGTTTTATTTGGGAGAAATTCTAGGATTTTAAAATTTGTCTTCAACTTCCGGGTCTCAAAAATGCCTGAGAATAAAAATTCCATGAGTCAGAAATATCAGCATAAACTTCTTGAAGTACTTCTGCTTATTCCTACTCTTCATAATTTAAAACACACTGCATATAAAAAGCTACCATCCCAATTTTCATTTTATGATACAATATAATGAATCAAAATGAAATATTTCAGATCAAAAAAGGAATAAATCACAGAAATGAGAAAGCCATAGTTAGTTCAGTTAGTATTCCAAATCATTTGTTTGAAAAATTCAATTTCTTTGAAAGCAGCGAGCTCCTGACAGGTCTTTTTAACTCAACAGGCTTTCCTAATATAAACTACTCTGTTTATTATTTTTTGACTGCTTGACTTAAAATAAGGCTAGTTACAAGCAGATTATATTGCAATTAAAACTAACAACTTTTGCAAAGCACGGATTAAAACCTGAATCACTGGACTCTGACGGAGAGAGATTTACCTTAGAACACTGCATTTATATGCTTTAATAAGTCTATTCTTGTTCGTGAGGAAGTGGCTGATATTTCCTGCAGTCAGGCACTGAAATGACCTTTGGTAAATTGCATACAGTTAGAAGATTTGCTTTTGCACTGTAGATTTCCAAGCAACATTTTTCACCGCCATAATGCAAATTCAGTGTCAAGTTGAACATTTCAGGATGTATTCAGTGATAGGACTTTTACTCAATCATTTTGCTATGGCTAAAAGTCCTCCATTTGAACAGCACATCTACATCTGAGATCAGATAGTGACTGTAAGTAGAATCAAAAATTTGTAAGCATACTGGCAAACAACAGAGACCCATTTTCTGTTGGCTGTACATTTCTGGTTAGGATCTTCCGCTTCCTCAAGCTGATAAAGCATGGGACAGCCTGTAATTTTTTTTTCCTAAAACATATTTCATCCAAAACATGCCAGTTATAGCATAAAATAACAACATCCTTGAAGAGATAGTTTTGCACAGAAGAATTTGTGAATCATCCAGAAGAAAGGTGAGTTCTGATGAATATATAATACTGACTTTGACAGGAAATCTATGTCTCCTCTAAGAGGCAGAGTATCAAATTAGCAAAGACAGGACAGTTCTAGAAAACTGCAGCTCAGCAGTTAACTTAAGCAAGTGATGAACTTGGCATAAGCGGCCCAAAGATTTCACCTCCTAAGAAAACTCCATGTCTGTAATAAAACAAGAGTGATCACCATGCACGAGACTGACTGCTACATAACTGACGTGGGGCAATGGTGGGGCAGATCCATCTAGTTGTGTATGGCCTGCTCTTGATGTCGAGTCAAACGGGATGGCATTTCAAGAGAAGGTGCTAGAAATGCCCATGCACCTCTTGACTTCTATTTTCAAACGTCAGCAATCAGCAAGGATGGCAGTGTTGTGGCTCTGCCTCCACATTCATAATACAGTTTAAAAAAAATACAAACTATGGCAAATTTCAACGGATCCTTCTGTGAATGTAACCGTTACAAATGAAAGGACATTGGCAGCTTAGACAATATTGGTATTCAGCCAGTGTGTACATTACCTCACAACGCACAGATGGTTTCATGGTTTCTGTGGCTACAGAAATGACAGCTTTTCTGTTCCAACCTGCAGTTTAGGAATAGACTCACTTTCCTTTTAAGTATTAATGAAGTGCTATGCCCACACCTAATGAAACTAAGTTTTCTCTACTGAGTTAACTGGGGCCTCGGCAAGCCAATTAGTACAAGATTTTGCAACTCCTAGCAATACTGTTCAGCGCTGTTCTAGGAAGTGTTCACTGATGCCCCTGATTTCTGTCTCTCAAGATTTCTTCTTTTAAAATAGATAATATTTTTTGAGAGCTTTCTGGTGAGCTGGCAAAAACCAAATTGCCAAAAATAATTTTCCCCCAAGGGCATAATCCACTTTGATACATATTCTATTTTGAAAAAAACCAAGTGTTTCAGAAGTGCCTCTGACTCCTAATGTTTTGGGGGTTTTTTAAAGCACTAGTCTCAGATTTCAGCTTGACATTCCTTGTTTTGAAATTATTTGCCTTGAAATGCACAAGAACATATGTACAAGAACAAGTGAACAACAGCATAACACAACCCAAGTATACACATATATCATACATCAACAGCAGGATACTTTAAGCCTGAAGAAGCAAGGTACCAGTGTCATGGTTTAGCCCCAGCCGGCAACTAAGCACCACGCAGCCGCTCGCTCACTCCCCCTCAGTGGGATGGGGGAGAGAATCGGAAGAGTAAAAGTAAGAAAACTCGTGGGTTGATATAAAGACAGTTTAATAGGGAAAGCAAAAGCTGCGCACGCAAGCAAAGCAAAGCAAGGAATTCATTCACTCCTTCCCATGGGCAGGCAGGTGTTCAGCCATCTCCAGGAAAGCAGGGCTCCATCACACCTAACGGTTACTTGGGAAGACAAACGCCATCACTCCAAACGTCCCCCCTTCCTTCTTCTTCCCCAGCTTTATATACTGAGCATGACGCCATATGGTATGGAATAGCCCTTTGGTCAGTTTGGATCAGCTGTCCTGGCTGTGTCCCCTCCCAGCTTCTTCTGCACCTGGCAGAGCGCGGGAAGCTGAAAAGTCCTTGACTGGTGCAGCAACAACTAAAACATCTCTGTATTATCAACACTGTCTTCAGCACAAATCCAAAACATAGCCCCACACCAGCCACTATAAAGAAAATTAACTCTGTCTCAACTGAAACCAGGACAACCAGGAACAATTATAAGAATTGCAGGATTTTTAGGAATCCAGAAAGAGAAGAAATAAGAAGAGAACTAAAAGATTAAGTTTTAGGACAGCTTACAGAGGATATGATTGATTACAAGCAGTATAAGTAGTCCCTGCTTTCAGTCATTAACGTGAATAAACAAGCACAGACCAGATTCCAGATACTTGGATGAAAGGACGAAACATTCCCACTTTTGAACATGATGAGTGTTTCTCTTTAAGGTGAAGAAACACTTTTCAAATATTTTCAACAGTGTGTATGTGCAAGGGAAACCAGCCCAATAGACCTTCAAAGGGACTGTGGACATCCTCAGGGAGCAATGTCCCATCACAGTACCTCCTGACCTCAGAATCCTGCCTGGCACACCATGGTACAATGCCCGCAGGCTTTCATGCCAGTTAAGTCAAAGATTTGTATGCCGCTTCCCCATGCATTTAATCCTCAGCTCTCCATTTCCCAAAGGAAGGTCTCATGGCTGCTATGGCTAGAATTAACTTGAGCTGTGATTCACCCTATGATGATGGGATCTCTGAGGAAAACCTTTCACACAGTAGTTCTCCCCCGCTATAATAATTTCCAAGTTTTAATTTTCCTCATGTCACTAGAGCTCAAGAGCAGTGACTTACGATGTTTAGAGGCTAAGGAAGGAAGTGATCAGTTGACCTAGCAGGCTCTGCTCTTCCACCTAGGATGCAGTGGCACTTCAGTGCATTTGGAAGGCTGGAATAGTTGTTCAGTTAGAGCACAAACCAACCTGAACGTGGTGCTGATCACTAATTTGTAGTCACCCAGGCCCAGCCCTACCCTATAGGTCCTGTAAAGATGATCAAGCACCTTTGCTGTCGTCAAGGCGCTTCTGTATTTCAAACAATTCTCCAATTATTCGTGACCCACGGTATGGTGTAACTATGACTGGAGGGCAATTAAGATACCAGGTAGCCCCAGCACCCCTGAAAGTTTAATGATTAGATAGATTGTATGTTCTTATTTCTATGCACTTCATGTATTTTATGCAGCTTAGCTGCCGCTAAGGACAAAACCTTAACAGACTTTCCCTTATAAGCATGTTTTCCAGCTAACCAATGCCTGCCTGAACTTAAATGTTTGCAGCCTAGAAAAAGCAGTCATTAAATTGTATTTGTTTATGGAAGATTTTCCTAGATGCTAGAGAATGCCCTCTCCTTCCTCTGGGTTTTTCACTGAATAAATTTTGAATAATCTTTTATGCACTGGTGTATTGAAATATTGAGCTCTGACAAAAGGAAGACCTCATGGAAAAAATCAAATTAGAATCATCTCTCTTTAATGAGCCAAGTCTATGGCTGTTTCTCGTAGTTTTCCATAGAGAAAGAACGTAGTTCTTGGATAAGGTGAGAAGCAATCAGAAGCGTCAGCAAAAAGAACACACTTTCTCCTAGCTGCTGTGTCAGTCTAATTCTATGCTAGAAAATCATACATTTCTCAGTGCTATCAGTTAGCAAAAGAAACCAAGTGGATTATTATTTAATGTCACTGGATTGCTGACATTGCCCTCTATGCCAACATGGAAAAGGTCTCCCAATTCCAAAATGCTTATACACTGAAGCACATGGGTATATTTAAGAACAATGAAGCCCTAGAGAGTTCCTGGCTTTATAACATCATCTGCAAGTAAGATATCATATCATCTTCAATAAAAAAAAAAAGAAAGAAAGAATCCTAATAATACCCTCTTTTCACTAATCAGATAATACACTCTCCCCTCTCTCTCACCCTCTCCTCTCCTGCAGACTTTCCTGACATAATCTTCTGTCTTCCATATATTTAAATAAAAGTGTCCCCCATTTGGATGTTATTGGTGGACTTTTTTGCCTAAAGAGTACGTCTGACCTAAAACTGTGTTACTTTCCAGTGCATCTGACTTTTCTTCATAGAACCAAAGCCATATACATATATGCACCCAAACCTGCATATGGACACAAAGTATGGATTAATGGGGAAGGAGGAGTTTTACCTGTCTGCAGTCCTCCCTTGTCCCCATTTCACTGTCCAGTGTGCAATGAAAATGTTTTGTGTAATGTAATGCAGCTTCACAGGGCCCTCATTGACTCCATATCCTCTTTAACAGCACGGGGCATTCAAGGAACGGTCTTACAGGCTTCCTCCCCACTATGTGTCAGAGTCTGTAAGCTGCCATGCATATTAGCACGGAATGATTAATTATTCAAATGTCAGGAAACAGTAAAATGTGTAACCATGCATATGCAACATCACCTCTGAATCTGCTGGATGTCTATGTACAAAATACAGAGGTGGTATCACAAACTGAAATACAGTAACACGATTACAAACTATGTGTCAGCTAATGCTAAGCAGTCCACCCTTTTCTCTGCTTTTCATTAACTATTCCTATTCTACCTTTTTAGACAAAAAGAAGTTGGAGAAGAAAAAAAGGCACCCTGGAAAACCTCACTTTAAGTCTTTGAAGCTCTGCAAAGTCAGTGCTTAATACAAACTCCATAATCTGGGACTACATGGCTAGATCATCCTGCCCTACGTGGAAGCCTGGAAGAGGGACTTGCTGTTGATCCACGCATCAGGAAATACACAGCTGAGCGAAGGCTGCACTAAGATACATTGAGAAGTTTTTCTAAAGATCAGAACACAGTTGTGATGGAAGCACTGTGTAGGAGACTGCAGTCTACACAGACTGCCTACAAGGTAATCAGAGCCTGTCAATAAACCCTATACCCTGCGTGACTCATCACTATTCTCCATCCCCAATGTCTCGTTTGGAGGTACTTTGTATTCCCTGAATTGC
The DNA here is from genome assembly GCF_035582795.1 of Mycteria americana. Lineage (NCBI taxonomy): Eukaryota > Metazoa > Chordata > Aves > Ciconiiformes > Ciconiidae > Mycteria > Mycteria americana. Next base: position 33,579,911 of record NC_134370.1, read on the forward strand.
CTCACTGCTTGAGCTACTCAGAGGCACAGAGTTAACAAAACTCAAATACGAGATCATGCAGCTCTCTGTCTTTATGAAGGGAGGGAAGGGGGGGAAGGGAGAAGCAGAATGAAGAAAGTGCAGATGATGCTGTTGCCTTACTGTGGGCCCTCCTCAAAGCTATTGATTTCCTGTCATAGCTTTTTACTGAAATCACAGCATGGCCTTCTGGCTGACTGAGATGCATTTTTGTGTACATACACTCCCTGGTGTCTCTATATTATCACATTATCCTCACATGCCAATTCTCAGCATCTCTGTCACTACTAGAAGCTGACACACAGGTTTCCTTTATAAAAACATAAAATACAGCTGCAACAATTTCCAGTCCAGCTTAAACTAAATCCATTGTTGCTTATTCTTATTCATAGTACCTTAGTCCCAGCATCAGAATTCTCCCTCTCCTTGTTTCTCTCTCTTTGAGGGAAAATGGTGTTTGCTGAGAAGCTGTGCTAAAGCTCTAATTAATATGTATTGCACTGAGCAAAAAGCACACCAGCAAACAGGCCTGGTTTAAGCCTATTTTTTAATCATATTACATTCAAGACATGCTCCCTCTGTTCTGTAGGCCCACACAGTCACTCAGCGCTTACTGCCGGCTTCAATTGCTGGCTGTTTCCCAACTTTTCACTCCCTTCTGTCTTATTCTATACCCATGGAGACAACAAACAAGCTATTTCCACCATCAAGAGAAGCTCCTTGCTGAGTCAAAAGAATGAGCCCTAGTTAGAGAGGAAAATACTCTCAGACACAGGTGTGCAAGTGACATCATAATTACAGTCAGAATAGATGGCCTGCAAATTGCACGGCATTTGTAATTAACAGTGCTCTATAATGAAGACCACTCTGTGTGTGATTACAACCTCACAATGCTTCATAGCTGCATGAACAAAGCTTTATTTCACCGAGAAAATGTAGATCAAATATTCGCAGAAGTAATCTACCCTACCGTGTAAGATCCCTGAGTTACAGATGAAATTGTGGGTTATTTAAATACCAATCAAATTAAATTTGTTCTTAAACACTTGTTTTCTAAGAACATGGAAATCTTTCTGTTGATTTAAAATCAGTACAGGGAGCATTTGGTTTCTATAAGAATACAATATAATAATAAGAGAACATCTGCTCACTGAAGGTGAACTTCAAATCCTGTCAATGTTTTTACCATTCAGTTGGTTTTCAAGTAAAAGAAATCAAGGTATACTAATTTTTCATAGTCCAATGAGATAAATTTGCTTCTTAACTGATTCGCTCAGAGTGCCGTCAAAATTACCATTGTTTAGCAACAACCAACCTAATGTCCGATGCATGCAAAACCGTGATGTGCGGTAGGGGTGTGTACGCGCCTCTCTAAATACATATATACCAACTTTCTTTCTAGTCACCTGACATGTCAGGAGACATATTTCATGTACAAGGAATGAGCTAGTTCATCCTTATCCTCCACTTACCCCCTTGGATTTCCATTTTTTTTCTGCATGTTCCTTCATTTGAGGGTTCGTTGGAAGCCTCTTATAGTCTGCATCAGCTGCTCTCATTCTGCCCCTGGAACAGGTGAAAAACAGCTACAGTAACGTCAGCAGTATTAAGTTGGTCATTTTTACCTAGCATCACACTATTAAACACACCTTCCAGATATCTCTAGATTTCTAGATCCCATCATATTTAGTACACCTCCTCATCCACATACCACCAATTCTCTCCCCTCAACATTCAGTGCATCGGTATTGATCAGTTTGGCTCCCAGTTTTGACCAGCTGAGTCCTGCTAGCATGTGCTGGACAACTGGTCCCTTCAGCTGGGCCCTGGTGACAGTGGGTATGGCTGCACCATATGACGGGGGGTTTCTGTAATTACTTTTACAGCAGACTGATGGTTGAATTCTGCTCCATGCCCAGCTCCAGGACTTTGGTTTGGACACTGGTTTCTGTTCTCACATACTGATCCTGAGACTGTACTTTGTTTCCAGCGCAGTCCTATCCACTACTCTGAACCAGTCTGGCATGGATCCCTTGCAAACTGGCAGCTTATCCTATCCCTTTATTCCCCTTTATTATCTCAGGCAAGTTCAACTTTTTCATTTTTCCACTAATATTGCAGGTAGCTCTGTCACCTTAGTTACTCTTTTGCACTATGTTTAATAGGAATAAGACAAAAAACTTTCCATTTACCATTTACAGTAGTCCCTATTTTCCAACAGAAAAATTAAATGTCAGGAAATTGAGCCCTGACAATACTAACAACATAATCTTGCAATTAAAGAGATTAATTTACAAGAACCTTGCAGAAGTAATGCCATATGTGTGCAAAAGACAAATTACAAATAAGGTTTTTTGTTGCTTAGATTAAGATTGTTGTTTGTTTTCCCTTCAAACAAATTATTTTTTCTAATTCAATGAAATAATTAATAGAAATAAAAGCAGCAAATCTTGCAGGTGAGAAGGAAATTGGAGCAGTTTCTTTAAAATTATAAAACACCTTTACCACCAACACTACCAATTCTGAACTTTTAATTTTCTAATCACTGTTATTTTCTTCATAGTGTTATACAATGGCTAGCATCCTGTTTCACATAATCAAAAAAGAAAAATATTTCTCAAAACAACCCTCTCCTCTTGCTTTACAAACTCAATTTTGGACTTCAGAGTTTCTTTCAGATCTGTAGTGTCTTGAAGGCATTAACTAACCTCTATGCCTTAGAAAACATCAGATTTACTGAATATTTTCCACCAGGATTCTTCTCCTCTATCTCCAGTGCTTTGCAAGCTGTCCCCTGTTACAACTGATAAAGAAAAATCTTAGTGAGTATAAGCAAAAATAAGATTAGAAAAGATGACAAATTATCTATTGCATCTTAGATAGCAAAACAATGTTTCTTTGGTAAAAGGCAGCTTGCAGATCAGTTAATGCTCTGTTTAAGGACCTGATCATTTATTCTTGTCCTCTCTTTTTTTAAAAGGAAATCAGCTTCCCTTCCACCCCATGCAAGCATGCTATTGGAACTTCACACTTTCCCTCATAACATTTAGTCTTCCCTGTGCACCAACTCTAGATTAAACCTGGCTCTTATTTCTGGAGTGAGCAAATGACCGAAGATCAACAAGAGTCATGACAATTCAAGTGAAACATATTCCACACAGAATTCAACTCACTTTGGAAGACTTAAGCCTAAAATTACATTTATCAATTGTTAATTTTCTCTGTGAAATAGTAAAGTCTGAAGAATTTGTACTCTGTGGTAGCTTATAAATTGACTGATTTTACAGCATTAAGTTTAACAGAACAACTTTTTTGCTACCTGCTTTCTACTAAAATTGCCTGGAACAATTTTAGTGCCATACAAAAAGTGCCTTTTGCTATGCATTTGTGTTCTGCTTCCTTCAACAAGAATCCTGTCCTTTCAGCAATACTAGCAAATGTCAGAGATTCTAAGCAATACTCCAGTCATTGCGCAGGCAAAAGGTTCCTACTGAACAGGACCATCTGAGACGTCCAAAGTAGAAAGACATCTAAATCTCTGAGAGGGTCCTCCTAGGCCAAAAGAGGAAAACAGAAATAAAAGGCTGCTAATGGCCCAGAACCATATGTCTGAAAGAGAATCCAAGACAAAATCCAAACATTAAGGGAAATAACCAAGCCGTATCTGAGGATACAAGCCTCCTCCCTTTGGCTGCTACAGAAGGTTGGAGGCATTTACTTCCAAATGATCCATTGTGCCCAGGTCTTAGAAATTTGCATCCTCTAATGTTCTTGCAGCTTCTTAAACACCTTCCTGTGATTCTGTCTACAACACTCTAGTTTGAGCTGAGTACTAAACCACTGACAAGTATTTTGTTAGTACACTGACAGAGGAGTAACCATCTCCACCTCCCCACCGCTGCAGCAGCCACAAAGCAGAGTTCTCCTGTTAGCAGTGAGCATGAACAGACAGGGCTAACAGTGCTATATACTCAAAAGAGCTCAGTCAGTGTTGCTGAGTACACGTTTTGAGCTTGTCTACAGGGGCCCTAAAGTAAGTACCAGAGAGGATTCCTTATTCCTGAAGACAGGAAAGTTCTTCAGCAAGTTCCTCCTCTCCCTAACTCACCTTGGACACAATGTTAAGGATCTTTTCCAACCTATCTGTTCTATGATTCTAGGAGCTGTGGCAGAAAGGAGAAGAGGCAGAGTTGCAGCAGCCAGTGCAGGTTTTACCCCAGATTTTACAAGTCCCTTTGCAGAAAGTATAAAGCACTTCAAGACTTTGCTGGTGCCAGAGAGTGTCACTGTTACTGTCAGTTTTTAATACATCCAGGGTTAACAGAACTGAGGACATTTCAGTGTAAAGCTGTTCCACATTTGCTTGTTTCCAATTCAAATGTTATTCTGATGAGGTCAGGGCCTAATTGTACAAGGACACTGAGACCTGCAGAATAATGATAAAAACATGCCCTGATTTCTTCCGAAAGAATAATAACAACGATTAGCATTTGTATCACACTTAGAGTCAAAGTATCCCTGAGCACTTTACAAAGCACATCTCTGGACTCTGCCCCATGATGGTTATTCAACAATCCTTGAGATCAGCAGCACAACTGCATTATGCACCAGCTCTTCATCCTCATTCAAAGGCAGCTACCGACAGAGCCGGACAGCACTGGCAGAGCCAAGCAAATAAGACTAAGTGAGCAGCAAGCAATATTGTTGCATTTATGAAGTAAGCAAATCCAAAGCCTCTGAAAGCTCCTGGGACTATCTGGCATTCTCCATGCCTCCTGCAGGAACAACTTCCTATCCCCTGTCCCTTCAGCAGCACAAGAACAGCCTCACTGGAGCAACAGAAGTCAGCTGGGTCTACCGAATGCCCTAGCCATAATCAGCTTTGCAGAGCTCATTGTGAGAAAAAACAAAACACGGCAGGGATGGAGGGAGAAAAAAGCTTGGCTTATCTATACTGATTTTGGTGGTGTTCTGACAATTCATGCCAACCTAAACCTTGGCTGAAATAGTTTTAAATGGTAGCACAAAGTTAAAAGGAAAATGTAGTGTCTGGCCACACTGAGGGATTAGTTTTGTCAGAACAAAGCCTGCTATTGCTGACTTAATGACTTGGCAAAAGCACTGTAAATAAAGGCAACACTGAATCTGCCAATTCCCAGCTTGTCAAGATCCTCAACAACCAACAAACCACAAAAGTAATTACAGACAGTTAAAATGCAAAGAGCAGGAGACCATTTTCTAAAAGGCACAATTACTGTGTCCCTAGAGGCTGGGTTTAAGTCTGCACCCTGAATTAATTTCCATTCATTTCCATCTGAAATTTGTTTGGCTTTCCCAAGATGTAAGTTTGAGGTGTTTCCCATTTATCTGGGACTTCATCATGAAGGAACTTGCAGTACATATTTCAGTGACGTGTTTAAGTCCCTCATTCCCATGACATTTGGCAATAGCCAGCTTTCTGTGAGGCACGCTTCTAACCAGCCCAAAATAAAGACCTTGTTTTCAGCATCTTAATTTAGGCTTTGCAGTATCAATGCATTTTGCTTTGTCTCCAAAAATTAACTCTTCATTTGCAGGGACATGTTGAGAATCCTATGAATCTGTGGGCTGCAGGGCCTAAAAATGCTCCTGTGAACATCTAATCTTGTTTCCTGTATAAAAATGCTACGAATTTCACCAAGTATCCACAAGTGATTGTGTTCCTCAGAACATTTATTGATTTCTGAATAGAAATACAAACACATGTTCAGCATGGAAACAAGTTTCAATCCATCTCCCTGTATGATGTAACAACAACAGAGGGAAATGAATGAGATATCATAGCCCTTTCACATTGCTCATGCAGGGGAAAAAGTGTTGAGTTTATGGGAGCGCTCTTGTTCTCAGGAATTGTACACCAAAAGGCAGGGAATGAGAAGAGATGAAAATGATCCAAAAATTATTTAAAAATCAAAGAGTGTAAATAACTATCCATTTCATTGCTTGCTAGAAAGCCTACAATGGGAAACACTCGCTCCTGTCCAGATCTGCATGCAGCAACGTCTGCGTGTCCAGTTCCTCTCCGCCCCATGCAACTCCTGGCTGCAGCCTCGGTGCAGCCACGGGCTCGGCCACAACTGCCGTGCTGTGCCTGTGCTGCTCCGCACCCTCAAAGCTGCTGACCGAGGGGCGTTCACACCACTCAACTTCAGGCATTCCCAGTTTGATACCTCACCTCCATATACAGTTACTGAGGAGAGGCAGGTACCTAAAACGGGTTCTCTGTATCACCCGCCAGAAGCCTCATTTTCTTCCAGGGAGCCCAGGTTCTTAGGAACTATTCTAAGAACATCCTTTATTGTTTCACTTTTCTGGCTCTTCGGTAGAATATGTATCATTCTTTCACAGTGGATAATTTATTCAGAGGCGTTTTCCAAGTCAGAGGAGCTACTCGGGCTCAGCTGAGCTTGTTGGTAAATTTGTCCTATGCAGAACAGCAAATACAAAGAGGACAAAGCTGAGCAGTGTTCAGCTGCAACAGCAAAGCACACTCTGGGGCTACACAAACTCCTCAGCATCACGCAAACAAAAAGAGTTTAAATTTAGGGTGGGGAGGGAGTCTTTTCTAAATCTGGGAACAGATGGTTCCTGTGTGTACTGTACTTTTATCTACGATTTTCCCAAGGCCACAAAGGAGCCCAGACAGATGCTGATTTGGAGAAGTCCAGACCATTTCTGCCATTCATTAACATGAACAGTGCTGAACAGGGTAGCAACCACAGCCATGCTCTTTTCACCTCTGTAGACAGGGAATGCACACATAACACACCGAATGCAGATGCTTATATATCATCTACAGAAATAACAAGGTCGTTCTCGGGAATCACTAGGAATCGCACTGCCAGCGTTACACACCTTCGCAGTGAAAACTGCTTTGAGCCCAGGCAACACCACGGATCATAACCAAGGTCAGCAATGTTACGATACTTTCCTGTTTCCTCCTCCAGTACACAGAAGTAACTGAAGTTTCTGTAAGACCTGTCCTTTCCAGACATTCTCAAGACACAACCAGAAATCAAAAATTTCCAGTTGCTGTTTAAGTCCTTGAGGTTACATCCTGCTAGTGTATACCTGCATACTTCACTAAAAAGCTCCATCAAAGCTAAGTAAATTTATGTCAGATGAGCATATGACACTTTTTCTTTCTTCCCCTTACGCATCCTTACCACAGACACACCAAGCACTTTTTTGAGAAACTTGTGTTTTGCATAACAATTATAAAGGGCATTACTAAAAAACCAGGCTTCCTTATTCACAGAAGCCTATATAAGTTACTAGGCTAGTCTTTCAGTTATCTAGTGTTTTTTTCTGCAAAGAATATACAAGTTAATATGACCTTTTACAGCATCTACCCTTAAGATGCCTCCAAACTACAACGGGATTACAGAATTTGAAATCTGCTGAGGCAGATCAAACATTTCCTATTAGAATCACCTGCAAAATACAGGGTATGCCCATGTATTCCCTAGAAATTGTCATTCAGTGGCTTTCAGCTTTTTTTTTCCTCTCTGTTGATTTGCAGACCCTTGAGCATTTCCCTTTGGATCCTCCAGTGTCAGCATACTAGTAATATCCTTGCCTTTCTTAATTACCTTTCTCAGATCTCTTAGAAGCAGCTAATAGACCTCCAGGGATCCATAGAGCATAATCTGAAAATGATGAGTTAATAACCTTGTAAGGACAGACCCTTAAGTGACTGTCCTTCAAAGGACATACTTTAATAACATTGGATATATTATATACTAGTTGCTTATTTTCTATCTTGCATAACAGAAATAACACCTGCAATCTCCGTAACCCTTTGAAACTATATTTGTTTCAACTATCACAAAACCTGCCCAAAGCACATTGGAGAAGTCAGGGTCAGCAGAATGCTGAATCCCAGGCTCAGTAATTACATAGAGCTACAGTATGCAAAATATACCTGATGGTAACATTTATTTTTATATGGCTTCCTCCATGAGGAGGGTTACAAAGTGCTTCATGCAGAGACAATCATTCGTAGTTCAAGCAACCAGGGAAGGTGCCGAATGAAACCTCATTTCAAAAGGAAAGTAATACAGATTTTAGTACTGGAAGTTTTAATGGTAATGCACACTAGAGAGAAATAGCACTTAGAAAAATGTATTAATGATACTGTCTTTTCAATAGAGACATCAGAGCCATGATTTCTATGGCACTTTTGATCCTGGACTCTGAAGGTGAAATTTTCTGTTCAGGAGCTGATGCATAAGTTTTTATGAGGCTCCCATTAGTCTTAGCTTGAAACTTTCAGTGGCACACACACTTTTGCTAGACACTATATACAGGTAAATTTGAGGCAGATGAAGTTTATTAAAAAACAACAACAACAAGCTACAAAACCAACTCATCCACTCAGGAGTTTTTTATCTGAACTCTCATTTCATGACTCACAACTGTTCTGAAACCCAAAGGTACACTCACCTGGAACATCATGTGAAGTATGTTGCAGACACACACAACTCCGGTCTGTAAAATCAAGTCTAGGCAACAGACTTGGCCAACAGGCAAGATCCAGGATAGCTTTCTACAGTGTTGGGACACTGACCTGTGAGAAAGAAAAAAAAAAAAAAAAAAAAAAAAAAAAAGAGAGAATTCAAGACCACTTAAGAGTCTTCAGAGAAGCAGATTTTCAGGTGTTAATCCTCAACACCAGATGCCCAATTCACAAGATAATGGCCTGGTTGTGACTTCAGCACCTCAGCAAGCAGGAAAAACAGTATTTGTGTTCTTTTAGGTCTTAGTCCTGCTTGTGGGGGCTGAAATCTTTGAAAAACCTGGTCCTTGCTGACTAAACAAACTGTGTAATGTTGGCTATAATCTGCAGCTGAAATGTGTGTTTAAATTATACACAGAACAAACTCAAATGCCATCCATGCTTCAAATGATTTTCAAGAAGGTATTTAAAGATTTCTGTGAACAATTTGCAAAGTGAAAAAATCCAAACCTGTTTCAAAAGTTCTTTGACACAGGCACCAGCTCCATCTCTACATTAAGTTTTCATACCTTCATATACAGAGATAGAGAGCAGAAGGCCAGTGCAGGCAGACAATTTTCAGTAAGGGTGTCACAGGGTTATCTGAGCAGCATGTGCCATTCCCCATCTTACAGAAACATCCTAAGCCCAAAGATCAGGATTGCTTAACTATGTCACATAAAAGATGAGGAAGAAACACAGACAATATAGGAGTTCATTGACTGATGCTGTTACTCGGCAAGAGTCATCTGTCAACCTGCCACTGGGATGCCTGCTGAAGAGTAATGCAAAAGCTGCACGTCAGCTGCTGGATCTAAATGACAGCAGGAGGAGGTTTGGGTTTAGTTCTCCAATGGAATAAACCCGAAGTATTTAAACTTTTAGCATGTACTTTCAAACCGCTCACTGGCCCCTTCCCTTCACAGCAGAGACGGTGTGGCAGCAATCATGTACTTTGTGATACGCTTCATCACCAAAAGCCTCTACCAGCAAGAGCTCTCCCTCTTTAAACCAGCACGCTGGCTTCCCTCTTCATCTAGAGTCATGCAGTTGCTCTAGCTGAAGCTGCAGTGGCACGGTCGGTAAGAGTAAGAGATGAAGTGGAAGCACTTTCATAGTAACTTTCAGCATTCACATCTGTGCTATTGCACCAGGGGTAGTTGAACAGGGGAATAATTTCAGAAAGCTGCCAGTCTAGGCAAGGCTATAATGAAGGGACACTCACCATAGATATTTCATTATGCAAGAGGTAGTTTATCATGAGCTGGCTGCCGTCACTGTCATGGTGATAGACAGGAACACAGGGGACCTCAGCTGGAATCTGTTTTCCCTTGCACTGAAGAATACCAGGCAGAGTAAATAAATATGAACTGTCCTCTTCTTAGGGGTGTCTGCCACCTACCATGGGTTCATAGCAATAATGTTTTTCAAAGATATTCGTGATTGTTATACTTGCCTTTTCTTCCTGTCCATCAACCTGCATTTCCATTAAGCTTAAACAATAAGGAAGGTGCAAAAGGGATAATAAAAGAAGGGAAGGGGAAATTTTGAGCTTGAAGGCTGAGCCACTTTCTGAATACTGAATGTCTCTGTGAACACGACACCCAAGCAGCATGTACATGCCATTTTGTGGGTGGCATGCAAAAATGTGCCAAAAGCTTCAGCTCCATGAACAGAGATTGATATTTAGGAAAAAAAAAAAAAAAGGTTCGTCTGAGGAGTACTTCCCAGCAGGAAGGAAAGTACTTCCAATGGCTTCTCTGGCTATTCAGACACCTGCAGAAGACCTGTTTTCACAGTCCTTCTGTGAAAACCTGACCACCATTTGCTCTGTGCTGCACATCATGTTAGAGAGCTTCTACAGCTAAAAATAACACTTTTGCCTTTCAAATTTTTCAATTGGCTGAATTCTGACTTCCCAGGCATCACTTCTCTTTGCAAGTTTAACTTGGTATAATGTAGATGGAAATAGAGCAGAATGCTTCAAGCTGCCTGGCTCTGAAGAAACAGAAATAACTTAATCTTGGAGGTGGGAAAGGAGGGAAAAAGAAATACTTTGTTGTAACACGCTCCTCCTTGTTCAAAAGACTGTGCACCAGCTCAAAGTTTTGACAACACAGCTGCATTTATATCTACTTGTGATGAGAGTTTCCATCAGCTCAAAGCTGGCATTATGCCTGACTGGTAATTTGTTACTTACTATAATGTAGAAGCACTTTTTAAATCATAGCAGTTCCTCTTTAACGTTATCTTTCCCCTCTACCCTGAACGTGCCAACTAGTTTACGTGCCTAAGTGGAGATGTGCACACTACTGAGCGCCAGGGCTGCGTCCCCTAGCCGGTGGAAAGAAACAGCAGTGTATTCCAAATAGGGACCTGAGATAGGTGCTCTAAATTGTACTTTGAAGCAGCCTCTCTCCCCATCCACCACAGAGATAGCCAAGATACACAAAATGAATAATGAAGGAACAAAAGCATAAAGCAAGGCTCCGTTCAAGAATTAATGTGCTCATTTTAACTCAACAAGCTCGATCTTCCCTATTTACAGCCTGAATTATCTCCTTTAACACTGAAACAATAGAGGGATAACACTGTCACTGCTTTCTTCGTGGTAAGCAGACAGGTGCATGCTGCTTGTTGGAGGAAAAAATGAGTCTCCTAATAGGATAATATAGTTTGGATTATATTAGTTACGGAAAAATTGAGATGAAAAAGCCTCAAGGGCATAATTATCAGGAGACACAGGGCTGATTACTACAAAATGCTGAGCATCTGCAGTTCCAGACGAAGTCTTTGGGTGTTACGTGTGCTTTATAATATGACCCCCACTGTCCTTTCAAAAATAATGGACAAAAGGTAGATTATCCTACAGCTACACATCAGCCAAAGTTTCTTTCGCTGAGTATTTTTTTTAGATATACATTTTTAAAATATGCAGTTCATAATTCTAGCCATTTAAACCTCTATGAGTGCACAGAACAACAATGGTACAATTATTTATAATCCATATATAGAATGCAGAAATTGTATAGCACTCCATGAACATGCACTACTGCATATTCACACAAAGCAACACTATTATGGAGACATTTCTTGAATGAAGATCAATTCTCTTGACCAACGTAATGGAAAGAAAATTAGACCTAATGAAAAGATCAATCAAACAAAATTCAAAGACTTCCAGGTATTTCTCAAGCCTGGTCTCAAGATCAGAGGAAAAGCGTTTTTATGTCACTGGGATTTTCCACTGTGTCCAAGGGACCAGAATACTCCGTACAATTTAGCAGGACCAGGGCTATATTCTGATATTGGGGTAAACAAAGGATGATGCAGTACTAGCTGCACCTACCAGTGTGCTTGGAAGCCTGTACTATTGTCCTATAGTGAAAATAAAATTACTGCAGTGTAAAGGAACAAGATAAAAACTTGGTGATTGAGAGCATTCTTGAAAAACCTTTGCACCTGTGCCAAGGGAACATCTCTGCTGGTAACATCCCAGATAGGAGCCCAGAGCAAACAGGATGAAGGGCAAAAGGCAGAAGTTCTAGCAGAAAGTCCATCAATGATACTTTAAGTGACTCAAACTGTGAGCCAAGAAATGAATAAATTATAACATCATCAAAGACTGCACTCATATAGGTGACAGGTTGCTAAATTAAAACTTCTTTTATGTTGGGGGAGCTCATTACCTACAGAAATGTTTATGTGCTCTCTAGCAAAAAAATACACTTTCTTTTTTTAAATTACTATTATTGGCATCTCTACTGATGGGTAAAAATACAGAACCACGCAAAACTGACAAAATCACAACATAACACTTCAATGTGTCCATCAGCTAATGCTAATCTATAATTAAACACTATGCAGGTACTCAGGAAATCCATTAATCTATATAGATTGTTCCTTCAGGATCAGTGCTTCCGTTTACTTTACATAAGGAAAGACATTAAAGGTCTAAGACACTGTTAAAAAACCCACGGATTTTCAGAAATACTTCCTAGGTATTTCAAGAAAGACATCTGACAACTAGGATGCTCGATAACTTCAGAAAGTACACACTCACTGAAGATGTCCACCATAGAAAATGTCTGCAAAGACCTAAAAGGACTTGATTGGTTTTCAAAATCAGAAAAAACTTGTTCAAAATTGTGATCCCAAGGTTTAACTCTAGCCATTTCTTTTCTTTACACAGATGGCCCTTCTGTTCAACTGTGAAACAAATTTGGCAAGGAAAGCAAATATATTAAAACTCAATATATGTTTTAACAGTTTTTAATGTTATTTGCTCACAGTCTCTACTTACCAAAATTAAGTTGTAGAGTAATAAAGCTGAGGCAAAACCAAGAAAATCACAACTGAAAAAAAAGGAAATCTTCTGTCTCCAGTAGAGAGGTATTACTTTTACTTCCTCTGAGTCAAAATGCTTTGCTGTGAAGACCTACAACTCCCATCCGCTTTTGAAACAAAACTCCCAGCGTTCCCTGATGATAAGCAAAATGTCAGAAGGGGTTCAGTGGTACGCCCAAATGACAAGCACAGGGGAACAGGGCACCTCTGGTACAATTCAGAACAGATGGAAATGCTCTGCAACACAGTAGTAGTCCTTAAACTTATTGAACAACACATTTCTTTGCAGTACTACACTGTAAGCCAATTGTTATCTTTCCCAAAGACTCCTAATTTCACAAGAACTAGTTTCCTCCGCTGGCCCCAGTTGTTCATATGGATTTTCACACGCGCAGTACTCTGATTTGCACTTCTCTATTTTGTAAGAAGTTGGAGATGAAAAGTCTTTTGAAATCTTTTCACTGCCAGAAGAGACTGACCGATGAGAGCATGAGCTTGGCAACATACCAGAGGAGAAAAACCTTGAGGACTACTCAGAGAATCAAGTGCATGTGTGACAGCAATCCAACAGAGATTTTATTAATGGCAACATACAGACTTATTGCTGTGCAGGTGAGAACAGAAAGTGCTCCAGTCTGCATACAGACATGGTAGTTGAGAAGAGTCTTTCCTAGTACGTCAGCCAGTGCTCACTGTGAATTATTGTGGGTTGCTTGTTAAGATGGATGGTTCAGGCTCACTAAAATAAGCACACGGGGTGGCCAACCCTACCTGGAGATTATCTAAACAACTATCTCAAGTAATATGTCTACTGTCATTGAAAAGGACTAGAGCAACCGAACTTCTGCTGCTTCTCTTGGATTAAGACTTCACAAAAATATCATGAAAACAGTTTTCCACTGTAAGCAAAAAGATGATACCAAATCACTACCTGTCTCACAGATCTGCTGAGAATGTGGGGATGAGGACTGATAAGCAGACAGAGTTTATTTTCCTTGTTAGCAGAAATGGGAAACAAGGCAAGCTGGAAAGTCTATATGCCTTAAAAGGGAAACATGTTTAGAACGCCTTGAGTACAGGCTCCATGAGAGCACTCACAATTGGCACTCTGAGCTAAAGGAAACTCAAATTATTAGTCTGCTCTGAAAACCAGAACTGATGTGCTTTAGCCTAAAAAATTAAAATACCACACAGTGTGCAGGACAAAGCTGAAGCGTATCAGCAAACCTCTTACCTTCTTTACATCGCTTAACTCTTAAGCATGTTAAGATTTTAAAAATTAACTGCTTATCCCATGCTTTATCTGAAGGAGACACGCCATTTCATAAGACCTATGCATATTCCCACATACGTCTAACTAGGAGGAGATCTCTAGAAAATACTATTTGTAATAGTTAGGAATGCTAGTGTGCATCTGTTCCTTGCTCCTCTTCTGCTTTGCAGTGTTTTCAATAGCAGACTACATCTGAATTTGATTTCCTACTTCCACTGGTCTCCTTGGTACTCAGAGAGCCAAAGTCACCACTGAAATCTTGGCAGAGGCCAAGCTTTAAGGTGGAGTAATTCATCAGTAATGCAACCCATTAGAATTGCAGATAAACTGCTTAAGTGCTGGATATATTTATGCAAGTTGTATAGGAGAATTTCTTGTCATTGATTTATCCTTTGCCAACCAGTTAAGCCCTGTGGAACAAAACACGGACTTTCAAAAAGCTACTATCGTTCCATTCAGCAACACAACACCTGTGAGTGAGAGTAAATGCTACTTTTACAGGCATTCTTCCTTGCCCTGAAAGGGAAAGGAATATGGATTATTGGTATGGAGAATTTTTCCTATTTACTTTTATTTCATTTCATTACTTCACAAAAGCATTAATTCATTGAATTTTTAAAGTCAAAAGCACTGATGAAAGGGTATCACCCCTCCCTGTACTATAAAGTGCTGCCTGCTGCCCTCCAAAGGCACTGCTCCAAATTAAAAGATGATTAGACTCTCTAAGGTGACCTTGTGAAATAGTAGTGATGTGTTTACTTTCTCTGCCTTCCAAATCAACCTTGCTCAATTTAGAAGCAAAGAAAAGATGGTTTTCCTAATTGCCAGCCCTGAAAACTCAAACACTTTTCTGAGACTCCAACTGAGTCTCTCGGGCTTGTGCATCAGCAACAACAATAAAGATAGGGAAATAGTTAATGATTCTCAATGAAGACAGCAAATAGTTAATGATTCTGGGAGCTACCTGCAAGCAGAATAGACTCCAGCTCACTCATCCACAGCTATGCTGAATCTGCAAGGCTGACAAATAAAAAGCAGTAAAAGTTTATTTTTGTCACCAAAACGATCAGGCATAATTCACAACACACAGATCCTTCAGAGCTGCTCTGCAAGAAAGTGACTTATCTGCAGCTTAATTTCATACAGCAATAAACCAAAGGTTTTCTCTGCCTTTTTCCTGAAACGGCACCCATTATAGGAGATATATGTTCGCATGAGCAGCAACTCAAGAAATCCTCCCTGGGATGTGAGGTTTTATTTTAATGGAGTTCAACATGATCCCTAACAGTTGGCTTCAGTCATGGCCAATGCAATTGGCTCCCTATACTTGGGAAAATATTGAATTCCCCTCCAGAGCAAAAGACTAACCTGCATTACCAGCAGGCTCACAAAAGATTACCAAGAACCAGCATTCTTCCACCTGAGAAAACAGAGCTAGAGGAACACGACACTGAGTCAATAGTTAAACTCCTACTGAGACAGGAGCAGAAGTAGTAGTTGTCAAACCTGCTTTTCTACCGTTGAGGCTCAACGCTTTAGCCATCACAAAACCGTCCCTAAGAGAACTTGGGTGAAACTGCAAAGTTGCAAGTGCAGCACTGATTGGATTGCACTCGCAAACCCTGCTAGCAGTCCCTGGGGACTCAGCGCTTGCTCGACAATGGTAGCTGCCGTTGTCCAGAATAAAACCTCTCTAAATTACAGCTATTTTCTACCTACACATCAAAAGCCACAGGAGTGTCTTTTCCATGACATCACTTATCTACCTTTGTGCCATGCTGCTCCTAGCAGCAGGAGACAAGCTTCCCTTCACAGTGTGCTGCTGACTGGAAATTAAAACTGTAGTAGCCATTAAGCTGGGAAAAATACATTAATTTTAAGAGATAAATATGACAATGCTTATTCCACCTTTTTCTACACAACACTCATTTAGGTACTCCTAACAAGATGCATGTTTCTTGCTCACGTACATACTCTTCCACATTCAAATACAACCCCAGCCCAGTTCCAAACTGGTGCCTGTATCAGTGGGCTGTGGCGTATTTTGAGACTGGTCGTCTTTAACCCAGCCTCCTCAAGAGGGAATACACTTTACCTTTCCATGTGCTGCATAGGTGGAAAAAAGCATTTCCAATAAAAGAAATCTATTCTTTTGCTTTTGTTGCCAATGTCTGAAACGAAAGGTCACATGGAACGCACCATGTGGAGCAAAATAAGGTACGTCAGCTTTATTTTTTCATTTTGGTAACTAGAACAAAATTCAAACACGCACACTCACACACCAGGTTTTGGGTTTTTTTATTTAACTAACAACCTGCTCAATTTTAGAGAAGGCTACCCAAATGAACTAACTATAACACCACTGATGGCTTTCACATGGCATCTTCTTAAGCCCAAGTGCAAATCAGAAGCAGACCTGGGCATTCACTTTCTCTTTATTTTCAGGCAAGCAGGCCTGTCTGCCTAACTTTATTCACCACCCTTGGGAGGTATTCCTGCTGCCTCAGTTTTAGGACGCCAAAAGGTAGCCTCTCTGAAGAGATTAATTTCCACGCAGACAGAGGAAAGAAAGAAGTTCTCTTGGAGGGTAGTTCAGAGCAGGACCTGTAACTAGGCTCTCAGAGTACCACTTCTGATAAAGCTCCCTCCACTGGGTAATCAGGGAGAGTAAAAAGGCTAACTTCTTCAATTATGTCCCTTAAATTAGGCAGTTTCAGTGTCTTCTTATGGCTGAAATAGAACATTTTGGTTTTTGAAGCTTTTCCTGATTTTTTATCCTTGAATTCAATCAAAACCAATCTATTTGCATAAAAAGCCCATTTGAAAACAACTAGCTAGAAGTGTCAAATTGTCGGCCCTGGAGGTGAAGCATTTTTTATGAGCAGTATGGAGTTCTCATGAGCAGAGGCAATGGAAAACTGTCAGCATAGTCACACTTCCAGCACACTTCATACATGCCTGGCATGTAAAGACCGCCTCAAGAGATGGGAGGGAAGGATTAATTTCAATACGCTTCGAAATTGTACTGTCTCTGCTAAAAACGGTAAATGTGTATCAGCATGGACTGCCCTTTATTAGGAACTAGAAAAAAATATTTTGATTCATTTCCCATAGAATTTTAACTGGTAATTAGCTTCACAGAGGTCACAAGGTATGTAATGTAACTTCTGACTATTACCACCCTGAAATGTATCAGAAAAACAGGGAACTTAAGGTAGAAACTTTTTGTAAGTCATGGTTGGTTTTTGGATTGTCAGAGTGAAGAATAAGTGCAGTAACTTAATGGGAAAATATAATAGCCATTATGTACTTAACAATAGCTTATGTGCAGTTTCAGACTTGAAAATATCCTCATCCAGCAAAGGTAATTAAATACATGCTTAATTTAAGTAATCCCACTGGAATCTACTACATCTAAAAAGTAAGTAGTAATGATGAAGCAAAATGTTACTCTTCATTCTGAAAGAATATTTCTATAAGTGAATGTCCTAAATGAGGCAAAGGAAGAATTTCATTGTGAATTTCTCACTGTTGAAATTATTTGCCTAATCTTTGAACTATTAGTTTAAGTGAAGTGTGTGTGTATGTATCTATGTGAAAGAGGACAAAAAATGCCTTGCTTTCATCCTGGAACCCATTTGCTTACATGTTGAAACCCCCAAGTTTCTGGGAAGTGAAGCATGGATTACAAGAGACCTCTGAATGACAACAAAATTAGTGGTAAGGAAAGTATTGTGCAATTATCTTTCTCAAGTACATTCCTAATTCTGATTCTAGGTCATCTTAAAGTCCACCCACTGACACGCTTGGCTTTTCCTCCTATATCAACTCTTCTGATAAACAGTTGTTTTGTTGCACATTATCCTGTTCAGCTGTGGCTTGGTACAACCATTGCCTTTTCTCATAGCACAGCCAAGATAAACACCAAGCATCTCTTTTGCTTTTCTGTGATAGAATTACTGGATGAAGAACTAAGGACACAGTGTGTGGACATCTTATTTAAATAATGGATGAGGGAAGATCCCCATGATGGATGAGGTGCTCAGTGGACTAGCTTCCCTAATAACTCACTAAACTCAAACAGCTCATGATTTTTTTCCTCACAGAGCTCAGAAAACCATGCATAATTCTGGCTTTCAGTTGCTTTGAGAAGGAACCACTGGCGGGTTGATAGAGGGTGGTAAGTTGACGTTTCTCTCACAGGAGTTTTCTGATAATAGCGTATGTAGAGAATACCCAGGATTACAGAAAGGTTTCTAGTCTGGGTTATATGAGATGATTACAGTCAGCATTTTTTTGCACTGAACAGATCATTCACCCAGGCAGTAAGGTTCGGTGAGAACTGAGAGAATCACAGATCATTCTTTTGGCTGCTGCTTGGACACAGCTGAGGTCGGGCCTATAGCACCACATCCACTTTGATGGCATAGTACCGTCTATGTCCTTGCAAAACACGTACCTTCTGCTCTGCATGACAAGGCTCCTCCCTGGTGCACCTGCGCAGCCAGTGTTGCCGTCTGTAACCCAGTGACAGCAGTGAACAGGGTCAGCACCACCACCAGTCTGAAACAAAAGACAACTTTGTCATTATTCAGAAATTATATTTCTAATAGAAAACTGAAAATAGACTTGTGTAGATTCTAATGAGTCATAAATCAGATCCAGAGTGTCACAGTCAGATGCTACCGTGGTGGCTTGATCTTGCAGGTGGGCATAGCAAGTTCATGACCCTTGCTGCCTTCCCTATCTGTCCAGGCAACTGAAAACTCCTCTTTGAAAGAAAAGTGACAGCTGTCTGATAACTAGCTTAGGATTTTGAGTTACTAGGAATCACACATATTGCTAACAAAAAAGACACCTTAAAGGCAAAGGTGCTTAAGGTTAAAGCTCCTCACATGTGCCAGACCTGTTGTTCCACTCCTGCTACAGCAACACACGTCTTGGGGCTTTCCCCCCCTCCCCCTTTTATCATATTTTAAAAGGTACTGAGTCTGTTAATTAGTGTCGAAGAAACCGTGCAAACTAGCCGAAAGCAGCTTTTCTGCCACTGATCGCTGACAAGCTATTAGTCCTGACATTTCCTTCAGCACAGTATTCCTTTGATTAATGCAGCTGCACAATTATTTTTTTCAAAATTTGTATAATACTCTCCCATGACAGGAATTGATTTATAAATATAAGACAAAGATTAAGAAGAGGTGGACTTTCAGTATGGGAAAAAAGGTATAATGAGGTTCACAGTCACAGTCAGGGAGGCTGTTATACTGGCTGTGAATCTTGGACAGTTTATTACTAACTAAGAGAATAGCAAGGATCTCTTAAAAGGCAGAGGGGGTCAGCAGCACTTTCCTGTGATGGGGGCCTGTTGTTAAAAATGCTCAGAGGACTGGAGAAGCATTTCACTTGTGGCAGACCACATGCAGCAATTCTTATCAACTGGACTATGAGAAAATGGTAACTGGTATGGCAGATCCCTTGTGCAAACTCAGACAGAGAAAGCAGCAGGCAGTGCTGCACACAATGCCTCAGGCTCACACATCAACCTGTTGGTTGATATTCACCTAATGCGTCCTTACTCCCTCTCCCCTCCTGTGTACCACCATATTTCTTTTCTCCCATCTTTTTCTCTCCCACCCCTACCAAATGCTAGGGTTCTGTAAGATCAGAGTTCCCTCTTTTTCTGATAGTTAAACCAGGTCTTCAAAAACAACCACAGCTCGCTCTAAACCAAACTTCACGTCAACCCTTAGGAGACTGCCATAAAAACCATGTCTTTATGAGCCATATATTCACATCCCGTTTTGTCCTACTGCTGCCCTTCCAACGGCAAAGTGGGAGGAAAACTGCCCTACCCACTGCAGTCATGCTACAGCTCATAACACAATCAGGATTCCAGCTCTTTTCCCTCCCTGCTGAAGTTCTTTTCTCTCTTTTTCTTTTGCCGATCTGACTTGGACTCAGCATAAAAAGGTCTACAAAGGCTGCCTCCTTGACTGATCCCTTGAACAATCTCCCAGCTCTCTCTCATGTGAGACTGACAAAGCTTCTTCAAAGGTCTTGCACAAAAATAAAGCCTTTCTTCAGAGTTTCAATCTGAATTATTGAAAATAAGTTGCTATTTTTTATTTATCTTGTTGTTCTCTGTTGAGTCAAGCTGCCTCCAGCTGTCTATCCCAAAGCTCAATGTATGCTCCAGCCTCCTTTGAACAAAACAGATTTTCTTGTCTCCATGCTTATATACATGAAATGTAACAGAAACTTCACAGTTATTCTGCACTTTGTATTTTCAAGTCTGAATGAATTTGCCATATGAAACACTCAACCAGATGGGTTGGGACTAGATTTTTATTTTCAGCTTTTCCTTAGCAAAAAGCTACCACCATGTCTCTATGTAAACATGATCCCTTGTCCAAAATCATCAACTGGAGATGCTGGACTAAAAAGTGGAACACTTGGTTGGTTGTTGTTTCCAAAGTTTCCCATATGGGTCATGGTAAAACCAAAACCCACTGATGACTCTGCCTGGGGCTCTTGAGGAAATATATCATATGTGACCTTACAGTATGTTTGTGTCAATCTATCTTTCTGCTTTCATTCCTTCCTTTCCTCAAGGCGTATTTTTAATCCATTACCAACTCTGAAATATAAGCAGTTCCAAAAAGTTGTATGAAAAAGGCAGCCACACTGAAGAGAGTCTTCTTAGCTGTAAAATCTTACACCCCAATGAATTTTTTTCTTCCCTACATACTAAAGATATGCAAGCTATAAAATCAGCTCACTCCTTAACACACAGAAAATCCAATCCACACCAAGGATCGACCATGGGACCCAATTTTAGAAGACTAAAACACTTCACTAGACCCACTGTTCATTGAGCTATCTGTCCGAGAAAGGCCACACTGTGTCTGACAGGTGAGTATGTCTAGCAACATACTACGTCTACAGAGAAGGATATTCCCCTGAGAGAGACAGCTTCAAATTCCTTTTCATTTCAGTCCTAAAAGTGAAACCTAGGTCTTCCCTGTCCACACAGGGTACCCTTGCCACCAGGCCTCTAGCTACTCTTTTGCTACAGTATCTGTCATTTTCATTTGCTTCTGGATCTGCGTAAATTCCTGGACACTAATGAATTTACCCCATGCAACGCTACAGGCTTGGGGAAGAGTGGCTGGAAAGCTGCCCAGCAGAGAAGGACCTGGGGGTGTTGGTTGACAGCCGGCTGAATATGAGCCAGCAGTGTGCCCAGCTGGCCAAGAAGGCCAATGGCATCCTGGCTTGTATCAGAAATAGCGTGGCCAGCAGGACTAGGGAAGCGATCGTGCCCCTGTACTCAGCACTGGTGAGGCCGCACCTCGAATACTGTGTTCAGTTGTGGGCCCCTCACTACAAGAGAGACATTGAGGTGCTGGAGCGTGTCCAGAGAAGGGCAACGAAGCTGGTGAAGGGTCTGGAGAACAAGTCTGATGAGGAGGGGCTGAGGGAACTGGGGTTGTTTAGCCTGGAGAAAAGGAGGCTGAGGGGAGAGCTTATTGCTCTCTACAACTACCTGAAAGGAGGCTGTAGGGAGGTGGGGGTCGGCCTCTTCTCCCCAGTAACTAGTGATAGGACAAGAGGAAATGGTCTCAAGTTGGCCAGGGGAGGTTTAGACTGGATATTAGGAAATTTTACTTCACTGAAAGGGTTATCAAGCATTGGAACAGGCTGCCCAGGGAAGTGGTTGAGTCGCCGTCCCTGGAGGTATTTAAAGGACGTTTGGATGAGGTGCTTAGGGACATGGTGTAGTGGTGGTCTTGGTAGTGCTAGGTTTACGGTTGGACTTGATGATCTTAAAGGTCTTTTCCAACCTATACGATTCTGTGATTCTGTGAATTTCCATGAAAGGTTTCAGTTTCAGTGAATCAGCTTTTTCTAATGAAAAATGACACTGACAGAAATTTCTATGCCAGCTCCCACATTGGATAACCTTCAGCAACTCAATTCATCTCTTTGTTTCTCCATCTTGAAACAGGGTAATAATACTGACCTCTTTCTTACAACCTTGTCGTGGTTTAGCCCCAGTCGGCAACCAAACACCACACAGCCACTTGCTCACCCTCACCCCTGGTGGGATGGGGGAGAGAATCTGAAGAGCAAAAGTAAAAAAACTTGTGGGTTGAGATAAGAACAGTTTAATAATTGAAATAAAATCTAATAATAATAACAATCACAATAATAATAAATTGTAATGAAAAGGAAAACAACAAGGGAGAAAGAGAGGAACAAAACCGAAGAAAAAAAAAAAAAACCAAGTGACAGAATCGCTCACCACCCACCGACCAATGCCCAGCCTGTCCCCAAGCAGAGATCACTGCCCCCCCGGCCAACTCCCCCCAGTTTCTATACTAAGCATGACACCATATGGTATGGAATAGCCCTTTGGGCAGTTTGGGTCAGCTGTCCTGGGTATGCTCCCTCCCAACTTCTTGTGCACCTCCTCGCTGGCAGAGCATGGGAAGCTGAAAAGTCCTTGACTTAGTGTAAGCACTGCTTAGCAACAACTAAAACATCTCTGTATTATCAACATTATTCTCATGCTAAAACCAAAACACAGCACTATACCAGCTACTAGGAAGAAAATTAACTCTATCCCAGCTGAAACCAGGACAGCATCCACCCCTTATGCTATACCATCTATGTCATGACCAGGTGCCACACTTTCCAATACATTCCAATTAATCACCACCACTTTTCCTGTCTTTTGATATATACACACAGATACCTTTCCCTTGGTCTATGGGGCATCCCTCTAAAATGTCTCTTGAGTTCATTTAGTCCATGACTTTGGGCTCCACCTGTTGTAACGGTCCTTCAGGGCAGGAGACATGGCATGTGGTGTTGGATTGTTGTATGCTGAAGCCAGTTCTGGTTCCATCACCGCTGCACTTTGCTTGGTTTCATCAAAGTTCATTCTTCATTAATCCAGGTGATTCTTACTGTGATATTGTTGATATGGCATATAGCAACCACAGAAGTGATGACATACAGTATTATGTAGCAATTAACATCATAGAGTTCAGTTCATTGGCTATTTTCACCCAAAATCTAATCCCCTTGAGGTACACATTGGACTTCCCCATCCTCCCACATCACCCACCAAGTGCACCCAGGTCCTTGAACAAAAGCAATCCCACAAATGGGTTTACCTTTGTCTGAGGAAGGAGTAACCCAGACTTGTCTTCCCCAGCATACTTTTTATGTGCACTACAGGGACTTTATCCTCTTCTACAGTACGTAAAAGCTTTGATTGGGCAGGGCCAGCTCGATTGGCAGATCCCCTAGAGTTGACTAACCAGGTGGCCTTTGCTAAATGTGATCCCAATGTTTGAATGTCCCAGCACCCATTGCTCTCAGTGTAGTCTTTAACAGTCCATTGTATCGTTCGATTTTCCCGGTGCATGATAGGGGATGTGATATACCCACTCAATGCTGTGAGTGGCATGGGGCACGGGATATGTTTCCAGCCCTCCGGTGGTTGCTTCCACCATGGTGAGCACACAGCGCTTGCCTTGGCGGGTTTGTGGGAGTGCGATATAATCGATCTGCCAGGCCTCCCCATATTTGCATTTCAGCCATCGTCCTCCATACCAAAGAGGCTTTAACCACTTGGCTTGCTTGATTGCAGCGCGTCTCGCATTCACAGATAACCTGTGCAACAGTATCCATGGTCAAGTCCTTGATCAGAAGCCCATCTAGATGTTGCATCTCTTCCTTCATGGCCTGATGTATCATGGGCCCACTGAGCTATAAATAGTTCACCCTTATGTTGCCAGTCCAGATGCACCTCAGCCACTTCAATCTTAGCAGCCTGATCCACCTTCTGGTTGTTTTGATGTTCTTCAGTGGCCCAACCCGTGGGTACGTGAGCATCTATGTGATGTACTTTCACAACCAGGTTCTCTACCTGGGCAGCAATATCTTGCCACAATGCAGCTGCCCAGATGGGTTTATCTCTGTACTGCCAGTTGCGCTGCTTCCATTGCTGCACCACCCCCACAGGACATTTGCCACTATCCATGAGTCAGAGGTAAAGTACTGGCCACTTTTCTCAGTCAGCAATATCTAAAGCCAGCTGGATGGCTTTCACCTCTGCAAACTGATTCGATTCACCTTCTCCTTCAGCAGTTTCTGTGACTTGTTGTATAGGACTCCATACAGCAGCCTTCCACCTCTGATGCCTTCCCACAAGACCACAGAACCCATCAGTGAAGACGGCATATTGCTTCTCATTTTCTGTCAGTTTATTTTACAGTAGGGCCTCTTCAGCATGCGTCACCCATCACCTCCTCCTCTGGTGATATTCCAAAACCTTTGCCTTCTGCCCAGTCCATGATCACTTCCAAGATTCCTGGGTGATTGGGACTTCCTGTTCGAGCCCGTTGTGTGATCAGTGCGACCCACTTACTCCACGTAGCATCAGTTGTGTGATGTGTAGAGGGGACTCTTCCTTTGAACATCCAGCACCAGCAGTTGGGGTGCCAGGAGGAGCTGTGCTTCAGTACCAACCACTTCTGAAGCAGCTCAAACCCCTTCATATGCTGCCAATATCTCTTTCTCAGTTGGAGTATAGCAGGCCTTGGATCCTCTGTGTTCCCAGCTCCAGGGAGAGACCTGGGGTCAACCTCGAGTCTCCCCTGGTGCTTTCTGCCAGAGGCTCCAGGTAGGGCCATTCTCCCCAGCTGCAGTGTAGAGCACATTTTTTACCTCTTGTCCTGCCTGGACTGGCCCAAGGGCTACTGCATGAACTATCTCCCCCATTTAATTTGTTCAAAGGCTTGTCGTTGCTCAGGGCCCCATTTGAAATCAGTCTTCTTCCAGATCACTTGATAGAGAGGGCTTACAATCAGACTGTAATTTGGAATACGCATTCTCCAAAACCCCACAATGCCTAAGAAAGCTTGTGTTTCCTTTTTGCTGGTTGGTGGAGACATGGCTGTTATTTTGTTGATCACATCCATTGGGATCTGATGATGTCCATCTTGCCATTTTAATCCTAAAAACTGGATCTCCTGTGCAGGTCCCTTGACCTTACTTTGTTTTATGGCAAAACCAGTTTTCAAGAGGATTTGGACTATTTCCTTCCCTTTCTCAAAAACCTCTTCAGCTGTGTTGCCCCACACAATGATGTCATCAATGTATTGCAGGTGTTCTTGAGCCTCATCCTGTTCCAGTGCAGTCTGGATCAGTCCATGGCAAATGGTAGGGCTCTGTGCCACCCCTGGGACAGTCGGTTCCAGGTGTACTGGACACCCCTCCAAGTGAAAGCAAACTGTGGCCTGCACTCTGCTGCCAAAGGGATTGAGAAAAACGCATTAGCGGTACCAGTTGTGGCATACCACTTGGCTGCGTTTGGCTCCAGTTCGTACTGAAGTTCTAGCACGTCCAGCACGGCACCACTCAGCAGTGGCACAACTTCATTCAGGCCACCATAGTCTACTGTTAGTCTTCACTCTCCATTAGACTTTCCCACTGGTCATATGGGACTGTTAAAGGGTGATCGAGTCTTGCTGATCACTCCTTGGCTCTCCAGTCGATGAATCAGCTTATGGATGGGAATCAGGGAGTCTCGGTTGGTCCGATATTGCTGCCAGTGCACCGTTGTGCTGGCAATCGGCACCTGTTGTTCTTTAACCCTCAGCAACCCCACAACAGAAGGGTCCTCTGAGAGACCGGGCAAGGTGGACAGCTGTTTAATTTCCTCCGTCTCCAAGGCAGCTATACCAAAAGCCCACCGGTACCCTTTTGGGTCCTTGAAACACCCTCTCCTGAGGCAGTCTATGCCAAAGATGCACGCAGCCTCTGGGCCAGTCACAATGGGGTGCTTTTGCCACTCATTCCCAGTTAGGCTCACTTCAGCCTCCAATACAGTTAGCTGTTGGGATCCCCCTGTCACTGCAGAAATACAGATGGGTTCTGCCCCTATATAGCTTGATGGCATTAGCGTACACTGTCCACTGGTGTCCACTAGAGTCTTATACTCCTGTGGGTCTGATGTGCCAGGCCATTGAATCCACACAGTCCAGTAAACCCGGTTGTCCCTTTCCTCCACCTGGCTGGAGGCAGGGCCCCTCTAGTCCTGGTCATAGTATTCATTACCCTCTTCTTGTAAATATGAGTGAGGAGTTCCTTCATTAAAATCAGGAGTAAGATCAGCCCTTCTGCTCTGTCTGGGGAACTGCCCACTGGAAGCAGCCAGGTGACAATGTGCTCACCTGGACCATGACTGAAATCTTTTCACATATCTCGCAGCTCGCTCAGGGATAGGGATCGGGTGGTTACCATCTCATTTATGGGTTCTGCCTCTTCCTCCTCCTGGTCTTGTGATGGCCCTGTTTCATCTTTATCCCTTACTAAACAAGCTGATTTTCTTGTGTATTTCTTCATCTGTACAGAAGCGACTGATACTGGCACAGGTTGGTTCTCTGGTTCAGCTGCAGTGCCTGTCGCCAGGGTTGGAGTAGCCGCAGTGCCCGCCACCGGGGTTGGACTAGCCGCAGTGCTTGTCATTTTGTCGTCAGATCCAGAGACCTTCTCTTCCCCTTGAGCGTTCTGAATTGTGTTGAACAGGACTCGGTAGGCATGGGCCAGGCCACAGCATGTTGCAATTATTTGTGTCTCTCTGGAGTTGCCAGGATGACAACACACTTTTTCCAAATACTTTACTACTTTTTTAGGATTCTGCACTTGTTCGGGGTGAAGTTCCAAAACACACGAGTTGCCCACCGTCCTAGGTATTTGCCCACACTATTCCACACACCCTGCCACTCATGACTATCCAGCCTTGGAGCAGATCTCTGGATGTTATTCTTAAATTGCTTATTAACCTTGGACAAAATCAAAGCAATATTCCCAAGAAATACCAATAGAAGTATCTTAACTACCCAAGGACATTGAAGATACTGAAAAGTTATTGTAATGAAGGAGGAAGCATCATAGAAGAAGGTACATCAACAGCGAAGGTGCCATTCTGTATTTCCTCCATAAAAAAACCTCTCAGAGGAAGAGGTATAATTGCTAATTGTCTCCATGAGGTGGTATCCAAAGTACAGTAATGGCTTCAGTACAAAACTCAAATACCAGATTAAGCTCAAGGACAGTGTTTTAATAACAAATCTCCCAGGCAAAACATCACTAATCAGTGCAGAGCACAGCAAACTGCAAAAACCAACACTGATCTTTAACATGTACAGCAAAAAAAGGGCATGGTGCAGATCAGATAAACTAATATGGAGAACAGATGAATCAATATTGTGACCAGCAACTGTTAACAGATATAAATTCCTTGATACACTCTGATTAATCTGTTATGATCTCAAACCCTTCGTGCCCCATGTTGGGTGCCAAAAAGGACTGTTGTCGTTTAGCCCCAGTTGGCAACCAAGCACCACACAGCCACTCGCTCACCCTCACCCCTGGTGGGATGGGGGAGAGCATCTGAAGAGCAAAAGTAAGAAAACTCGTGGGTTGAGATAAGAACAGTTTAATAATGGAAATAAAATATAATAATAATAATAATAATAATAAAAATTGTAATGAAAAGGAAAACAATAAGGCAGAGAGAGAGGAACAAAACCCAGGGAAAAAACCCAAGTGACGCAACCGCTCACCACCCGCTGACCAATGCCCAACCCTTCCCTGAGCAGAGATCACTGCCCCCCCGGCCAACTCCCCCCAGTTTCTATACTAAGCATGACACCATATGGTATGGAATAGCCCTTTGGGCAGTTTGGGTCAGCTGTCCTGGCTGTGCCCCCTCCCAGCTTCTTGTGCACCTCCTCGCTGGCAGAGCATGGGAAGCTGAAAAGTCCTTGACTTAGTGAAAGCACTGCTTAGCAACAACTAAAACATCTCTGTATTATCAACATTATTCTCATCCTAAATCCAAAACACAGCACTATACCAGCTACGAGGAAGAAAATTAACTCTATCCCAGCTGAAACTAGGACAAACCCTCTCTGAGATCTATGGATAAAAGCATCATATAAGAGCAAAGTATCATTATTATTTATTATTTTAAGCATCACAGAGGTGATAAAGGAAAAGCAAAACACTAACTATGATATTCACCAAGGTAACAAAATGAAGTCATTCCTCTGGCAACACTTTTTAATTGTTATAGATGAGACTTTTTTTTTTTTTCCCTTTAGGTAGATTTCTAAAGGGTTGGTATAATTCCCCCATATAAAATCTGAAAAAGTACTTCATCCCTTAAAGTAGGCAAAACAGAAAAAAAAAAAATATTTTGTAAGCCTAGAAACATCCATTGATACTTTTGTCTCACAGCAAGATATTTTTTTTCCACCATTTTCTTGGGCACACAAAGAACCAGTCATGAAAAATATCACCATATTGCAAACACCATATCCAGAATTTTACACTTTAGCAGTAGAATTCTTTGGTATCTCAGAATAAAACTTAAATTCTAGTAACAAAGGCAAATTAAGCACTCAGTATCCTGCCACTCATATTATCAGCAAAAGATCCACACAGAACAATGTTTTATGGAATAAATTTCCATATCAATAAAGTATCTATGTATTTAAATATCATTCAGCAGAGATTACCACCCAAAGTTATTTCTCCCCACATTTCAGTGAGATTGTAAAATTTTACAAGGCATAGAAGTGTTCAAGACAAAAAAAAATCTGCTCCCTTCTTCAGATAGCTCTGAAGGTACAAAAATGCCACGTAGGCTAGTAGTGATGACACTTTCTAAACACCAGTCCCATCAGGTTCAAGGGCCTGTAGTCACAGAGAGACTGAGAGCTTCTCTGTAGCACCACTCGTTAGAAAGGGTTAGATTTCTCCATTACTTGAACTATTTTTCCAGTAATTGTTCATCTACTGTGTTAACTTCTCTGGAAGATGAGCTCTGGCAAATGTTGTTGCAGTGGTTTAAGCCAGTCCCTCTTCTCGCTAACTGTACTGGTCCTCACACCCTATGCTGGGATTGTAGCATGACCCCAGAGATGCTTCTGTGTGGGGAAGCATCAGCACCAGCCCTGACTGCTCCACTTGAAGTCCAAACTGTTACCTGAAATCACCAAGAAGGGCAGCTTTCCATTCAATGCCCAGACTGCAAGTCCCATCCTAGCTAACCTGTCTATAGGAACTGGGACCTCTGGAAGAAAGGCAGTAGCAAAGTCACAAGCGTGTGGTGACATCTGAAGCTCCCACTGTTTGGTGACATCAAGATAGATCAACTAGCTGAGATTGAGGCCGAGTGCCGACAAGCTCATTAGTTTGAGATACCAAAGAAAGCACACACCATCAAATAGAATCATAGAAATATAGAATAATTAAGGTTGGAAAAGACCTCTAGGATCATCTAGTCCAACCGTCAACCCAACACCTCCATGCCTACTAAACCGTGTCCTGAAGTGCCACATCTACACGTTTTTTGAAGTCCTCCAGGGATGGTGACTCTGCCACCTCCCTGGGCAGCCTGCTCCAATGGTTGACCACCCTTTCAGTAAAGAAAATTTTCCTAATATCCAATGTAAACCTCTCCTGATGCAACTTGAGGCCATTTCCTCTTGTCCTATCACTTGTTACCTGGGAGAAGAGGCCGACCCCCACCTCCCTACACCCTCCTTTCAGGTAGTTGTAGAGAGCAATAAGGTCCCCCTCAGCCTCCGCTTCTCCAGGCTAAACAACCCCAGTTCCCTCAGCCCCTCCTCATCAGACTTGTGCTCCAGACCCTTCACCAGTTTCGCTGCCCTTCTCTGGACACGCTCCAGCACCTCAATGTCTCTCTTGTACTGAGGGGCCCAAAACTGAACACAGTATTCGAGGTGCGGCCTCACCAGTGCCGAGTACAGGGGCACAATCACTTCCCTACTCCTGCTGGCCACACTATTTTTGATACAAGCCAGGATGCTGTTGGCTTGCTTGGCCACCTGGGCACACTGCCGGCTCATGTTCAGCCAGCTGTAAACCAGCACCCCCACGTCCTTTTCCGCCGGGCAGCTTTCCAGCCACTCTTCCCCAAGCCTGTAGCCTTGCATGGGGTTGTTGTGGCCCAAGTGCAGGACTCAGCACTTGGCCTTGTTGAACCCCATACAATTGAACCCCATGGACCTTGGCCCATCGATCCAGCCTGTCCAG